>NC_056745.1:133770642-134095642 GCF_019279795.1 Protopterus annectens
TATTAAACGTATTATCCATAAGAATTGGCTAATCTTGATGGCATCTGAAGAGCTAAAAGCAATGCTGGGCAATGTCCCATTTTTTGCATATCGTAACATGAGAACCCTCAAGAGTGTCCTCTGTTACAAAGATTTTCCTACAAATATCACAACACATCCATCCAGCACTATGGGTACACGAAAATGTTATAATTGCTCATGCTGTGATGACATTGATGATGAACATTTAGGTATCTTTGAACACCCAGTCAGTAAGAGGCTGTTTAGGTTCAATGTAACTGCTACTTGTGTTACCACCCACGTGGTTTACCTCGCTACCTGTGTATTATGCAACTCTTTCTATGTGGGTAAAACCACGCGTAAACTTAAAGATAGGATTACAGAACACAAGTCTGAAATCCGAAGATTTGTTGACACTAATGCTTTATATAAACACAGGCTATGTTTTGGTGAACAGCATGTATTTAAATTTAAAGCTATAGACCATGTTTCACCCTCACCCAGAGGTGGTGACATCAATAACAAATTAGAAATTAAAGAATATAACTGGATAATTAGATTGATGGGTGACTCACCCCCTGGTTTGAATAGTACTGTCAGCCTTAAACCTATTTTGGTTAGAATGAGTAGATCTAGATTATGAGATTTTCTCTTTATGTATATGATTGTACATTTGATTTTAGGTATAAAAGTATGCTTTTTTTAAAAATATACATTCTTGCTTTTTTTAAATGTTTTTTGTTTTCATATATGCATTATGCTGTTGCATTTTTTAGCTTTGCATATTTATTTATTTTTACATGTTTTTTTTAATGGTTGAGTCATGTGACTTCTTGGCTGCCGGTCATATGACTTTTTTAGACCTATATATACTCTGCATTTGCATTTGCATTTTCAGTATTGATAAAGGATTTTATCCGAAAGCTTTGCTCTTCACATTAAAGTGGTTTTTCTACTGAGAACGTTGTTTGTCTTGCTGGACCTCTTGGCATTTGTGTTTGGACATATAACAGAGGTAAACAGGATTTATTACTATGCAGCTAAACTAATAACAGATAACATTCTACCACAAGAACACAGGGTAGTGAGGGAAAGGAAGGAGAGAAATCGAATACCATCATGGAAGTATTAAACGGAGAAAACTATAAAGCAATTAAGACAAGACGTGCCACTGTTAGAAGAGTGTAGAAAAGGGAACAGAGAAACAAAAATACTCAGAAAGATAGACGTGATAAAAGCAATGTGCAGTATTATAACAGACCAGGATCTGTCTTGCACTATTGCAAATAAACTAAAAATCTCAGCACAGGAAGAAAAACTTAGAAGATACACAGATAAATATAAAGGAAAAGTACAAAATTAGCAATTTATTGATGATCCCCAAAAGTTCTATAGAGAACTGGGAAATGAGGCAAACGGAATTGAAAGACCACCCAAAAAAGAAGAAATAGATACATTTTGGAGAAATATCTATGAAGATCCTGTGGAACATAACAAAGATGCTAAATGAATAGAAAAAGTAAAATGAATAAGAACTTCAAAGCTACAGGATATGAAATGAGATAAAGTAAAGGCCAGAGAGATTGAGATAAAGTTATGAAAAGCCTCCAACTGGAAAACTCCAGGCCTAGATGCAGTACCTAACTTCTGGCTAAAAGTATTAACATCTTTGCACGAAGATTTAGCCTATGAGTAAGAACTATTTATATGCACACCCTGAACAGGCACCAACCTGTTTAACAGCTGGAAAACAATGCTCCTACTTAAGAGTAAACCTGCACGTTATCCTAAAAATTATAGGCCAATAACTTGCCTTTTGACAACGTATAAACTATACCCCTGAATTTATGCCAACAGAGTTTATAGTCATTTAGAAGAAAATTCAAGCATGGCAATAGAACAAAAGCGTAATACAAGAAATCATGTGGAACAAAGGATCATCCTTTGCTAAATAAAGTCATAATGGAGAACTGTAAAAGGAGAAAGAATAAAAGTATGGCACGGATTGACTACAAAAAAGCATTTGGTAGCATTCCACATTCATGGATAAAACAGTGCTTAAAAGTGTATATGATACACCCTACACTGATGGACTACATTACAGTGAGCATGAAACAGTGGCAGACCACTTTGCAATTAAGTCATGATAAATGACAAATTATTATTCTAGAGATAAAAATTCAAAGGGAGATATTCCAGGGTGACTCCCTGTCACCTCTGCTATTCTATCTCGCCCTTAACCCATTAAGCTCTCTACTTAACAGATTAGGCCATGACTATAATTTGGCTCCTAGAAAACAACAAAGTGTAAAGACCTCTCATCTTCTCTTTGATAATGAGTTAATGATTTAAAGCTGCATAGGTCATCAGATGAGGAACTGAAAGCACAACTGATATAAGAATGTCATTTGGTCTTGATAAATGTGCAAAAGCAAACTTTAAAGAAGGAAAACTGCAGCACCAAGAAAACATCAGAAGAACTTCAGCAAGAGGGAATGTATAAATATTTGGGAATTGATGAAGGATCAAGAATAACACATGAACAAATGCAAATAAAACTTAATAAGGAATATTTTAGAAGAATTAAATTAATCCTGAAAACAGCGTTGACATCTAGGATCAAAAGTCAAGCTATAAACCAATTTGCTCTTCCTGCCCCAACTTACAGTTTTGGAGTGATTGACTGGCCCCAAAACGTGTTGGATAGCTTAGACAGAAAAACAGGAAAGATACTTCATGCTCACCAAATGATTTATAAAAATCAGTGCATACCAAGATTATATATTCCACTGCGGTGGTGGTGCTACGGTAGCGATGTCACCTCATAGTAAGACGTTGTCCCGTTCGATTCATAGCTAGAGCGTCTTCTGTGTGGAGACATGCATGAATGGGCGTACCTTTGTTGAAGGTTGTGTGTCAGGGCCGGCAACTTGGCACGTAAAAATCTACTACCAATCATTAGCGAACCAGAGTTCCGCTGTGGCGACCCCTAACCGGGAAAAGCCGAAAGACACAACAACAACAACCAAGGTTACATATTCCCTGTTCTGAAGGAGGGATGGCCATCCTTGAAATTGATTACATGTATAGATCTGCAGTCGTGGGACTGCACACATATCTGCTGACCTCACAAGACCTAAACATAGTGAAAGTTTTGAAACATGAGGAGAATAAATCCAAGATGACTTCCCTTCTCATTCTGGCAGAAGCATATCAGCGCCAAGCAGGAATGGAAATCATACCAGAAGTAGATAAAAATCAGGCAGCAAGTGAATGTGCCAAAAAGCAAAAGAAAGAATATAAAGTGAAAGATAAGATGAGAAGGCAAGAAATGTGAAAAATGCATAAATATAGTTGCAAGTATAGAAAACTCCTGGAAGAACCTCATGTTGATCAGGACTGAATGCAGGAATGGTTAAGGAGAGGCGAATTCAAACCAAAAGATGAAAGGTTAATATTGGTGGCCCAAGATAGTGGGCTATGCACATGTTGGTTTACAAAGTCCATTGAACATGATGGAGAAACAGACAAATGTAGGTTTTGTAAAACAGAATTGGAAACAGTCACATACTTTGTTGCTGGTTGTGACATACTAATTGCAGAAGGATTGTATACTGAAAGGCATAATGATGTGGCAAGACTGTTGCGCTGGGGATTATACAAACATTATAATATTGAAGTAGCTGACAAACACTGGAAACATGAGCCGCAAAGCATAATAGAAAATGATGAAGTCTACATCACATGGGATCACCCATTACCAACAGTTCAAAAGATAGATGTGAGAAAAACAGATATAGAGATCCATGAAAAGAAGATGAAAGTAGCAGTGATCATTGAAATTGCCACACCCAGTGACTACAGTGTCTTGGGTACAGAGAGACACAAATTTAAAAAAATATCAAGATTTGCAGGCAGAAATGAGAGCAGTGTGGAGAAAGATACCCAGATAGTTCCAATAGTAGTAGGAGCAACGAGTCTTATAAAAAAGAATCTATAATCATATTTAGATATGTTACCAATACATGTAACTCCATACGAATTGCAGAAGGAGCTATTACTGGGCACATTGCGGGTTCTGCGAAGAGCACTTTTGGCTGACATCAAAGATTGAAACAATACTAATTTCATGAACTGTAATCATACTTTAACTTAGGAATGGGGTCCATTCCCATCATGGTATTAGAAACCCAAAAGATGTGGAGAAATAAAAAAAAGGGTGCAGAGGATTATTTCTAGAGGTTTTATAATACCCTTTTCCCTACCCCCCACTTCCAAAGTAAACAACATTCCCAGTGTTCCACCTAGTCAGAGGAAAGCAGCAGCTCAAGAAGTAAAAAAGCTGCTAGAAAAAAGTCATCCAGGAGGTCCCCCAGATCAGAAAGAGTCTGGAATTTAGTCAAGATTTTTTAGTACAAAAGAAAATCTGTGACTGGAGACCAATTTTGGATTTCAGCAATCTGAACAAATCAGTTCAGTATACAAAGTTCAGGATGGTCATGGTTCAGTCTATTTAGCTTTTCTGCACAAGGACAACTGGATGTGCTCAGTAGATCTTCAGGATGCATACTATCACATAAAAATGAACAGGTGATCCAGGCAATATCTACACTTCCAGCTGGGAGCTAGTCATTACCAATTCAGAGCACTGTCCTTTGCCCTCCTCATAGCCCCCCAGGGTGTTCACCAAATGCATGGCAGTAGTAGTAACTCACTTGACACTGCACATATTTTGAGTGTTTCCTTACCTGGATAACTTGTTCTTTACTGCTCTGACCAGGCATCTACTGATCAAAGCAAGAGATTGTTTACTCCAATTGTGCTCTCACCTAGGCATCACAATCAGTCTCAACAAATCTCAGCTAGAACCAACTCAAGTGCTAGAAATTATAGGAGCCTTCTTTGGCATGATATCAATGACAGCCTCCCTCCCCCTGCCTAGAGTACAAACTATAAGATTTCAAGTCAGAAAAATAATTCAAATCTTTTCCCTGCCAGTTTGACTGATTCTACGGGCATTAGGGATGATGTGGGCTGCCATAATTCTGGTGCCGTTGGTGAGGTACCATGTGAGAATTCTTCAATGGACCCTGGCAACTCAGTGTCCATTCTGTACCAGCCTTTGTCCACCCAGATCAAAATAACTCAGGCATGCAAAAGATATCTCAGGTGGTGGATTTGCTCAGAACAGATTTCACAGGGCCACCCATTTGTACTTCCTCAGCCCGAAGTCATAGTGACCACAGACACATCCCAATTTGGGTGGGGGGGCACTTCTTGGGAAAGACAATCCAAGACACCTGGTCCCCAGAAGAGGCCAACATGCATATCAGTGTCCTAGAAATGAGAGCAGTTCTCCTAGCACTGCAAGCATTCCAAGACTCTCAAACAAGTTGAGCAGGGCTATTCTATTACCTCACGAGTGGTCTCTGAACATGAAAATTGTGGAAAAGATTTTTCGCCAATGGGGCGACCTTTTTGCATCTCCTATCAACAACAAGTGCAGTAGGTTCTTTGCCCTGATACTCCATGGATGATATTTGTGCTGCAGCCACTTGGTCTGATCCCCAAATTTTTATTACTCATTACAAAGTTGATCTGATATTTAGTGGAAGAACAGCCTTTGGCTCAACAGTACTCAAGAATATCCTTTCTTGGAGTCCACACGGGATTCAAGTACATGGGGAATCTGTCCCACATGTTGAGAAATGAAGGAAAATTGACAACATCAGATAATAAAGTTATGTACTCACCATAACAATCCATCTGTGTTGTTCATTTTCATTCTTCCTCAACTCCTATCCCTCCTTCCACCAGCCTTTGGTGATTTATAATTTCTGGAAGAATGAGAAGAGGAAACCACAGGACCCAATATTCCTCTTTTTTGAGCTCCAGATAGTGGTTTCTTATATATATAAAAATATATATATGATTGTTTAGAAATAAAGAGCAGTAAACAAGATCTGAGGTATAGGAGGAGACTATAGTATTATGGCTAAGGGAGGAGTTTGAGAGTTTGCAGTAGGCCACAAACTGTAAAAAGTGACCAAGCCAGATTCAAATCCACATGTTGAGGAAGAATGAAAATGGACAACACAGATGGAATGTTATGGTGAGTATATAATTTCTTTTTCTATAACAATATAATAATAGCCATGAATGAAAAATTGTGCTGTGATGTAATTTATATAGATTTAACCTCTGCATATGACAGGATCATACACAAAATACTCATCAATAAATTAGAACAGTTAGGTATTGATGTATTCATAATAAAATGGATAGCTGCATGGCTTACAAATAGGACATGGCAAGTATTATACAGCATTTGGACAGGTGAAATTCTTGGTTACAGTCAGCTTGCCCTATTGGGCTCTGACTAGTTCTGTACTTGTTTAGATTATATCTTTCAGACCTATCTTTTTCATCTGAGGTGTTCTACACTCTGTATGCAGATGACTTGAAATTGGGTAAACTGGTTACACATGTTAATGATAGGGAAGGTCTGCAAAAGAACATGACTAAATTGACCATTTGGGCACAGGAGAATAATATGCTGATAAATACATCAAAAACTAAGTATATGAGGTTTGGGAGACATAAATTGAAAGGTGAATATTTAATACAGCTCACAGTGATTTAAACTGTAGATTCATTTAAGGACCTGGGTATATGGGTAGATCCAGCTTTAAGTTTTTCTAATCATATCAATCAATTGGTTAATGATAGTTATAGAACTATAGGTTGTATAAAAAGATTTATAAAGTCTAGGACATGAGAAATGATGATGTCATTATTTGTTAATTGTATTAGACCCAAACTTGAGTATGGAATAATAATATGGAAACCTTATAAGAAGCAAGGATGCGTAAACCAGAAAGAGTACAGTGGAAATATATCAAGGGCATCCATGGATGTGAAAATTTAAGTTATGAAAGACTAAAATATCTGAACTTGTACACTGTTTCATATAGATATTTAAGAGGAGATCTTATTCAGGCATATAATGCATTTAGAGACAACTACCTCTGGGAATGTTTGGAGTTATCAAAAAGTAGGAGAAGTGTACTAATTGGTTCTCTGAGAGAGAGCAGCTGATGCATTGAACAGACTACCAAATTACATTAAAGCAAGCACTAGTTTTGATATTTTTAAGAACAGCCTGGACGCTTATTATGGGAATAAGTGTTATGGTATATTGGCAGGCTAGAAGAGCATTAGTGCCTGTGCTTGAAATATTTGTATGTATTTATGTATGTATGCATGATAAAGAAAAGAGCTTCAGTATAACCAATCTACAAGAAAGTCCCCAGGAATAGATGGTATTCCTGTGGAAGTTTGGAAGCTAGGAGGGAAAAAATGATAAAGATCTGGAAGATTTTGTTTAACGGTTTTTTAAGAAGAGAAGTAACAACATCCTGGAAGAAAGCAGTGGTAGCTATAATACTTAAAGAGGGTAAAGATCCATCAGACCCAGCTTCATACAGGCCCATTTCAATACTAAACCATGATTATAAAGTGTTCATGTCTATTATGGCTAAAAGAATGACACATGTAATGCCAAAATTGATAGATATGGATTTGTGTGGTTTTGTGGAGGTGTGGCAAACATTTGACAACATTAACAGAACATTGATGATCCGGAGGGAAGCTGAATATAAGAAAATACCATTGTTGTTGGCGGGTCTTGATCCAGAGAAAGCATTTGACAGAGTAAGTTGGGAATGTATGAACAGGGCAGTGAAGCATTTGCATTTCCTGAAAAAAATTATAAGGTTGATTAGGTGGATATATGAGGAATCGGAGACGGAAATTAAAGTGGGTAGGGTCCTGTCTGATAATTTCTGCTTGAGCAGAGGAACGAGGCAGGGGTATCCTCTTTCCCTTTGTTATTTTCACTATATTTAGAGCCAATGGCAAAGAAAATAATGGACTCAGAAATTCAACGATATAATTGGCATGGTAGTCAAGAAAAGCTGGCTGTGTTTGCAGATGATATTATTTTATACCTGACAAAACCAGAAAGAGACATTACAGTGCTGTGGAACATTTTGAAACAACTTCATATCTTTTCGGGATAGAAAATTAATGAAACTAAAAAAGGCAATAGCGGTAAATTATGTACCCACACGCAAACTGGTTCAGCAATATCCGTATTTTTGGGGACATGATAAACTGATGTATTTAGGAGTATGGATTAAAAATGATTCTGGTGTGGCAGGTAAGGATATGTGCGTAGAGACTAAACAAAAGCTAATACAAAAACTGAAAAAACAGAAGCTTTGTTATATGGATATAGATAGTAAGATTCAAGCAGTTAAAATATTTAGTCCCTTTAATCTTAAACACAAGTCAGGGATATTTTTATCAATCAGAGGAGAAGTTGTGGATAGCAATTAATAAAGAGCTGAAAGACTTTATCTTGGAGGGGAAGACGACAAGAGTCAAGTGGGATAAGTCGATTCTTCCAGTAGAACAGGGCAGATTGGGGCTACCCAATTTGAAGGGGTATGTCAAGCTACACACTTAAGTCTGCTATACATAGCACAAGCAGAAAACTATAATTCAAAGTGGAGCGGGATGATGTTGAAACAGAGGGGAAGCTCAAGAAACAGAGACTGGGATTTTGGATGCAGGCCTTTAAGGAGAATAACAGTAATCATACAGAATGTTATATCCATAAAGTAGCAGAAAGTATTTTAAGAACTTAGCCAATACGGGAATGGAGAAATGAGATTCTGCCGATAAGGATGACTGCAGTTAGGGATATAGACAACAGGCAAGAAGGTGTTGGAATTTATTGGAGAAAACTGGCAAAGGAACCAAGATATTGGGAGCAAATAACTAGAGAAGGAAATGTAA
This sequence comes from Protopterus annectens, assembly GCF_019279795.1. Taxonomy (NCBI): domain Eukaryota; kingdom Metazoa; phylum Chordata; order Ceratodontiformes; family Protopteridae; genus Protopterus; species Protopterus annectens. The sequence continues at coordinate 133,779,505 of NC_056745.1, forward strand.
TATAATGGGAAGAGGCCAAGAATTTATTTGGACTGCAGGTTAGAGATTGCCTTCCCTATTAAGGATTGATATCACTGTATAGGCAAAGAGAAAAAGACGGGGGGGCCTAAATGAAGAACCAGCACTGGTAGAGTTTTTAGCATAATCTAGAACAGGAGTTGCCATTAAAAAAATAATAATTAGTAGAGCATGTAAAATATTGCATGTTAACAATAAGAATCAATCAGTTGAGGTTAGAAAAGATGGGAAGAGAGATTGGATAAGCAATTCATAAAGAAACAATGTAAATCTCCCAAATATGCAACAAAGTCTAGAAGATTTAGGATTTTTGGTTGGAAATGTTTACATAGATATTTTTATACCCCAAGTAGACTCCAGAGAATTTTTCCTCAGGTAGACATCAAATGCTGGAGGTGAGATGGGAAAGAAAGAGACACTTGGGAACATATTTTCTGGGAATGGGGTGGGTTGGCAGTCTTTAAGGATTCCCTGCAGGATACACTTTCGGAGATGCTGGGTGGGCAGATTGGTGTAACGAGGGAGCTGATTTTTCTGAGGTATGATACAGAATCTGAATTGCCTAGACATGGTAAGGCCTTGCTGTGTCTAATTATGGTGATTGCCAAAAAAGCATTACTAAAAAAATGGAAATCAGAATCTAAACCAACCATATTAGAAGTAGTGAATATAGCAACTGAGATAAAACAACTGGAATTGATATCTTTAGAAAAGGGTAGGAGCAAACTGCATAGGAAAAAATGAGAATTGTGGGGGCAGTACATACAGGGGAGGAATGAGGTTTAAAACAAGGTAGGACTTAAATGAGCTATGTAATGTTTGACTGAAAATGATTGGGTAGATTATAAGTGATGTATAATATTTGCAACTGGGAGTATGCCAGTATGGTTTGTAATGTGAAATGCTTGCAACTAGGATTGTGTCGGTGTGGTTTGTTTTCATTTATATAAATGTATGATTGCTTATGTCATAAGTAATGATTTAATAAATATGTTTCTTGCTTAAAAAAGGGAGCAGGAACTGAATAATTTATGTAATGCTGCTTAGGTTATATAATATATTGCAATATATGTGATGTATAATGTTTGTTAATGTTAATTTATTAAAACAGTTTGATTGATTTTGTGTAAATGTAAATTTGCCTACGTCACAAGTGAAAATTCATTAAAGGTGTTAAAAAAAGAAAAGAGCTTCAAAAAATGCTCTACATATAACCACAATATATCCCCTCAAGATGTACGTGAGCTGTGTGTTGTGTGCTTGGAGGTAGGCTGCCTTTCTGCTGATTGCTCTGTCTGTAAGCCCTTTGGTCCTAGTGCCTTGGAAGAGATGAAAGAAGCTTTTTATCAAAGGTTATCCAGAGGCAGATATGCCCAGAAGAAAAAAGATAAAGCCCTGGTCTAGAGACAAAGATATTTACTTAAAAAAATGTGAGTCTGATGATTCTACTGACTCTCTGGCTTTCAAAGTCCCGAGAAAGGAGTCATCTTCTTCTTTGACACCAACTACGTTTTCTGCATTGGCTGCAATAATTTTGGAGCTGATCATCATTCCAGACAAGTCTCTCAGGTACCTTGTCAGCTGCACCTCCTCCTAGAAGAAATGTTCCTGGTTTCCGTCTTAGCCTACTTCACAAACTTCTTTTCAATCTTTCAGATCCTTCAGGAGTACACTGGAACTGGATTGTGATCACATGATGGGAGCCATGCCCCTTTGTTTTGAAGGCAGAATGGGTTGGCCCATCTTCTCCTACCAATACGACTTCCCTGGCTCACATTTTTGACTCAATGGATTTGGAGTTGACAGCTCAATGAGATCCTGGATCTTCAGAGCTGGCTTGTCTTTTGACCACAGAGCTAAAGGCTTCAAATCCAACTTTTCAATGTTGAAACTTACAGTCAACCAGATTTCAGGACTGAATTACTTGACATCAGTATTTAAATTGGAAACGTATTGGCTATGTGGTCGTTCATTCAAATGAAGTTTTGGAGATCTCGTCTCAGCCCTCTCTTCTTCGGTAATGTGGTCTTTCGTTCTTATGAAGTAGACTCTTCTGGTGTAGCACCTACACTATGGACTAGGGTTTGGCTGCATCCTCTGTGACTGTTTTGGTCCTCTCAGTGGTCAAGGGAAAGCCACTCTTGTCAGATTTGAGAGAAGAACAGAAGTGGTTTCCCTGTTTTGTCAGAATGTTCTGTCAATCCCTGGGGAGCTGCTGTTGACATTAATAACACTGTTGGCTCCATTTTCCCTGTCAAAAAGAAATAGAAAATTAAACATGTATCTACTCTTCTTAAAATTTCTTTGAACAGGAGTAATTTACTAGGTCTAGCTCAGGGTTTAATTCAGGCTATTGATCCTTCTTATAAACTAGTTTCTGGTTAAAGAAAGAGGAATACCTCTTTTCGTGAAGAGATTCAAGATTCTGAATATGAACAAGCAGTTAAATAGACAGCTAGAGAGTTTTCTCCTCAGATTTCTGATTCAGTCTCAGAAAAAAAGCTCATTCTCTGATTCTGCCTGTGGGGGGGGGGGTCCTTTTTCTCTGACAGTATTTCCAGAATGTGCCAGTGTTTTCAGTGGGAGAACACTGAGGTTTCATGGTCCCTCAAAAAATACTACAGGCTATTATAGAAGGAGTTTCCAGAATCTTTCCCTATTCCTCCAATTCTGTCAACTTTGGAGGATATGTGTCAATGCCTGCAGTTTTCCTGACAAGTCAGTCAGCTGCCCCATGAAAAAGCAGATAGGATGTATAAAGCCCCCCAGTCTTTTCAGTTTTTATGCATTCTTCTCAAACCTGACCTATCAGCTATAGCTGTAGTTAATCCTACAATTGGTGAATATTTAGTTATTTCCAGTCCTACTCTTTATCATAAGGATGGGAAAAATTATTAATAAATATCGAAAAATGTTTATGCTTCTCAACTTTGATTTTCAGAATTTTGAATTTTGTGGCTCATATGTTAGTTTTAACTTATTGCGAAAGAATGAATAGTGTTTTGTCTGCAGTTTCTTCATATGCAGAAGACTCTGCTTTAAATAATTTAGTTTTTTTCAGTTAGACAAGTCACTACTCATTGTTTCCAGTGTGTGCATGACTCATTAGCTATTTCTTCCAAGGCTATGGCTACTGGCACTATTTTGAAGAGGTTTGCTTGAGTGAGAAATTTCTTACACAAACTGAGATTCCAAGATAAAATTCAAAAGTCTTTTTTAACTCCTTCACATAGGACTGTGTTTATAGGTTATTAGGTTTTTACTAGGTTAATGGCCACCACTGTATTTATAAGCCTAGCTGTAAAGTCCAACCCCATCTTGTATCTGAGTACCATGGACTCTTATATGGTAGGGGATGTTAGTAAAGTGGCAGCTAAGGGGTTGATGGATGGGGGTGTTAGTTAGGGTTGGTTTTACTTACTGTTGACTTCTGTCCATCAGACACATTGAGGTCAGATGGGAGATGAATTTACGATTCTCATCCAGTGATCAGTGTTTCATATGAATAGGATCAGGGATGAGCTCTGCTTTACATGGAAGGGTAGCTTATTCCATAGTGCTGGAATCCTTTGAGAGACGTGTTGGTCTCTTCACATGTTCTGTTTTTGTTGCAGACAAAGTTTAGGTCCTTGGATCATGTGTTCCTGGTGCTGTTTGTTTTGCGGATATGCAAGATCAAAGACAGGTCTGAGGATGCCCTGCAAGTCAGGCATATATTGCCTGTCATTAACCTAAAGGAGACTGAGTAAAGAGATACGGCCTTAAGGCGATCTGTGCAGGACAGGGTATTTAGACCTTGGATTCTTCTGATGAGAAGTCTTTATGGGCATTCCAACTGTTGCATTTGCCTAGTTAAGTACATGCCTAAGGGGGCAATTTACTCAATGATGGGTCTCATAAAGGGCTGAGTAGAGTGACACTATAACTTCCTTGGACCTGGATGCCATATCTTTGCTTATGAGTTGGGCGACATAGAATGATTTTCTTACTGTCTTGATAATGTGTTGGTCAAAGGCCAGATTATTGTCTATGTATGTTCTCAGATCCATAACAACCAATTTAAATTTTTGGGTTGTTTTGTCAATGGAGTAATTTGCTAGGGAGGGTGATTTATCAATGTGCATCATGATGCATTTCTTTGCCTTTAGTTTTAACCTCTAGCTTCGGCAACAGTCATTTGTTTTTGTCAGACATCTTGCAGAATGTTGGTGTCATGGGAGGAATCTATGATATCTCCCACTTTACAGTCATCTGACAACTTGGTAAGCCAGAAGCCTTTGACATTAGCCTTGACTTCCAAGAATTAGATGCCAAACAGGAGTGGACCCAACACCGATCTGTGAAATACTCAGCTGGCAACTAGTTTCCTGGTGAAAGTGGTCTCACCAATACTGACTTCTTGTGTCCTATCCATGAGCCAGCTAGTAATCCAAGTTATCTAGGCATTTATGCCTCTTTAGAAGAGTTTGTCAATGATACCCAAGTGGGGTATTGTATCAAACACTTTGGCAGGTCAAGATAAGTGGTATCCACTGCTTTTCCGTCATCCATAGCCTTGGTCATCTTCTCAAAGAAATCTACTAGGTTGAGTAGGAAAACCCTCCCTTTACAAAGCTAAACTGGGATGGGTCCTATCTCTGTAGGTTGCTAATATCCTTGTTGATCATTTCCATGATAATTTGGTCCATGGCTTTGCATGTTAAGCTTCTCTGACTGATGGGTCTGTAGTTCCTATGGTAGGTGGATGGTGGCCTCCTTATGAAGGGTATGACTGTGGCAGCCCTCCATTTCCCTGGTAGGTAACCTGTTTTGAGAGTGTAGTTGAAGAGCACCTTTAGTTGTCCTGCTAAGTCATATTTTAGGCTGTTTAGGAGGCACCTTGGTATATTGATGGGGCAAATTGAATCAGTATTTTTGGCCTTAGGTGTCACCTCAATTCAAAGAGCCTTTCTTCCTGAGGAAAAATAGATCTATATCTAGAGTTTTCCACTCAGACTTCAGTCACTGCAAGGGAATACCTCAAGACTGTGAGTCTCATGGCATCTCTGATTCTCATGACACCCCTGGCAAGACTCTGCATGAGAAAGATGCAATGGTATCTGAAGTCCCTTTGGTCCCAGTACCAACATCCTTTGTCCTTTTAAATCCCAGTGCTGAGGTTTGTCAGAATTGAAACCACTTGGTGCAGACAGCAAATATCCTTAAATCCAGGTTTTCCTTTCTCCCTTCCTGGTCCAAAGCAGTTAATCATCACAGATGCCTTAGTGCTTTGCTTGGGAAGAAGTTTCAAGAAGGATAAAAGTGCAAGGTGTGTAGGACACCAAGAATAGACCAAGCACATAAATATAAAAGAGATGGTTGCTCTGATGAAGGCACTCAACTCTCTGAATCATTTTTGGTCCATGGGACCTCGTCAAGTTGTTACTGACTATACCACAGTAATGTGGTACATCAACAAATAAGGGGGAACCAGGTCATACTCCATTTGCAGGCTAGCCATGTTAGCTTGGGATATAATTTCACAGCACAATCTCACTCAACGGACATCCTACATTCTGTCATAGCAAAATTATGTGGCTAACAAGCAGAGCAGGATAAGGGGAAGACACCCATGTCTGGAAACTAGATCAGGAGGTCTTCGAAGATTTGATCCAACCATGGGGAGTTCCTCAAGTAGACCTCTTTGCCTGCTGTCTGAATGATCGGCTAGCAAGATTCTGCTACAGGACCCCAAGCAAGAAGGCCTGGAAGAGAGATGCCTTTTCTTTTCCTTGTCAGGAATGTTCCTGTATGCTTGTCTACCCTTTCCAATGATATCCAGGGTACTTCTGAAGATTCAGAAGGAATCCCCCAAGCTCATTGTGGTGACTTTCTTCTGGCCCAGACAACAGTAATTCTCCCTTCTTTGGAAAATTGCCAGAGGCAACTTCCACAAGCTTACTAACAGAATAGATCTAGTCACACAAGATCAGGGGTGTTCGATACACCCTGACCCCAATGAACTTCAGTTGACTACCTGAATGATATTGTGTTAATTCTCTTTATGCACCTGATTGCTGAAGATATGCGACTGGTATAAATGAAGGCAGAGCTTGCTACTAGAGTATTTATATTAGCAAATGGAAAATGTTTTCTGTTCAGTGCCAGGAACATAACCAGCACCCATTTAGGGCTAGTTGTCCTCCAGTTTTACAGTTTTTGTATGCGTTATTATCCTATGGCCTTTCTTACTCCTTTATCAAGGTTAATTTATCAGCCATTTCAGCGTGTCTGCCCATGGATCTTCCTCTTTCAAAGCATTCTCATGTCAAAATGTTTTTGAACGGAGTTTTGCATTAGCGGCCTCCCAGAAAACTGGTGGTACCTCCTTGGGGTTTTAATTTTGTGTTAGAGAAGCTAACACTTGTTCCATTTCAGCGAGCTAACTATCCATCTCCCCATTTTCTTTCCTGAACTTTAAAATGATGCAGAAAGAATACTTCTAACCTTGAATGACCTCAGACACCTCAGGTACTACTTTGACAGAACTAAATCTTTTAGATCTTCAGATTGTTCATTTCCTTTGTATGTAAGAAGAAGGAGAGACAACCTTTGTCAAAGCAGACTATTTCCAAATGTTTGTCTACCCTTTAGGAATGCTGAATAGCTGTTTGTTTCCTTTACTGGGGATAAGAAAGTTCAGCATGTCTCTAAGCGAACTGTTGCATGATGGTTGTCCTCTGCTACTTTTTTTGTTATTCCTACCATGGTAAATTTTTTCCAAGCAAGGTCTGACTCATCTGTGGCTTTATCTTCTTCGATGGCATATGGGAAAGAGATGGGCTGTAATAGCATTATAGAGGCAGCAACCTGCTCTTCTGTTCATAACCTCACAAAGCACTACAAACTGGATTCCTTTTCAAAATCTATAGCAGACTTAGCTAGGACCATAATCTAGGGGATCCTTGATCCACATCCTTTCACTTCTCTGGTAGCATATGCTTTGGGAATCCACCCAAAATGTCACCAAGGCAATGGAAATGATGAACATAGTACAGTTCCGTAAGTCCTACTTACCTGTAACAGTTGACGTTCGCATTACTAACTGCCTCAGTGGCAGCAACCACCCACTTTCCTCTAAAGTGTACATAGCTGAGGTGGTTTTAACCTCCTTGTTTCATCCGTTGTTGAATTTTGTATTTATACGGTATTACTATTGGTTGCGAATTTGTTCTCTGGCTTCGGATACTTTCCTGTCCTTCTTTGTGGAAGCAAAAAAGCTAGAATACTCACTGTCTTACAGCTGAAGGCTTCCTTCACAGGGTATGCTTTGCCAATCAGCTATCACAGGAAGAAAGCTGGCCAGTACCAGGTTCCTTTTTTTTTTAAATACCTTTATTGAACTATCACGTGTATCGTAGGCAAATTTACATTTATACAAAAGTAATCAAACTGTATTAACAAATTAATATTAACAAACATTATACTTCACATATATTGCTATATATCAAGTAAGCTAAGCAACATTACATAAATTATTCAATTCCGGACCCTTTTTTTAAACAAGAAACATCTTTATTAAACCATCACTTACAACTTAAGCAATCATTCATTTATATAAATGAAAACAAGCCACACCAACACAATACTAGTTGCAAGCATTTTACATCACAAACCATACTGATACACTCCCAGTTGCAAACATTATACATCACTTATAATCTACCCAGTAATATTCAATCAGACATTACATAGCTCATTTGAGCCCTGCCTTGTTTTAAACCTTATTCTTCCCTTGTATGTATTGTTCCCACAATTCCCAGGTTTTCCTATGTAGTTTGCTCCTACCCTTTCCTGAAGATCTTAATTCCAGTTGGTTTATCTCTGTGAATTTATTCACCGCTTCTAATATAGCTGGTTTAGATTCTGATTTCCATTTTCTAATAATTGTGTTTTTGGCAGCCACCATAATTAGACACAGGGAGGCCTTACCATATCTAGGCAATTCTGATTCTGTATCATAGATCAGAAAAATCATCTCCCTCATCACACCAATCTGCCCTCCCAACAGTGCATCCCGTAGGGAATCCTTAAAGTCCTCCAACCACTTTCTTCTCCTTCACACCTCCAACATTCGCTGTCTATCTGAGGAAAAATACTCTGCAGTCTACTTGCGGTATAAAAATATCTGTGTAAACATTTCCAAGCAAAAATCCTAAATATTCTAGATTTGTTGCATGTTTGTGAGACATACATATATCATCCTATTGTTTCCTTGTGAATTGCTTATCCAGTCTCTCTTCCCAATCCTTTCTAACCTCTTTTGATTATGTCTGATAGTTATCATGCAATATTTTATATGCTGTACTAATTATTCCTTTTTTAGTGGCAGCTTCTATTCTAGATTCTACTAAAAACTCTGCCAGTACTGGTCTTTCATTTAAAATCCACCTATTTATTTCTCTTTTCCTATACTCTGATATCAATCCTTGATAGGGAAGGCAATCTCTAACCTGCAGTCTAAATAAATTCTTGTCCTCTTCCCATTCTGTTACCTTTTCCTATCTAGTTATGTGCTCCCAATACTTTGGTTCCTTTGCCAGTTTTCCCTCAGTAAATTCCAGTCCCCTCTTGCCTGGGGTCTATATCCCTAATTGCAGGCATTCCTATCAGCAGAATCTCCTCTCTCCATTTCCATGTTGGCTTAGTTCTTAGAATACTTTCTGCTACTTTATGGATATAATATAATGTATGACTATTGTTATTCTCCTTAAAGGTCTGCATCTAAAATCCCAGTCTCTCCTTGCTTGTTGAGCTTCCTCCCGCTTCAACATCATCCCTTTCCACTTTGAAATACAGATCTGATATTGCCAATTTTTCATCTCATTCCCACATATGGGTCTGAATCCGATCCATCTGATCTGACTCAGCTGTTAGCAAGCTTGTGGCAACCAAAAAGCTCTTGGATACCTCCCCTTACCCACAATGCATCCCTCCCCATTACCTCAGATCTTGTTTACTGCTTTGCCAAGATGTGATGTGATCTGTTTGCTTGTGGTGTCAGGTCGTATATTTATCAATCTTTTCCATTAATAATCTCCATTTTCTTATTTTTGGGGTGTACTTTATCTTTCTATCTCTCGCTTGTAGCTTAGAACTTTTTCTTACAAGTAACCACTTTTTATTTAGGTTACTTTCTCTTCTCCCTTCCTTTGCTGCCAGTAACCACCTTTTTTCCTAAGTTACTCCCTTTTACCTTTTAGATAACTTTTGGGCTACTATTGTTAGTAGTTTCTCCCTTTCTCTGTCTGCTTTCTATTTAAAAAAAAAGAATCTCTTTACCAGACAGTTTAAAAAAATGTTCGAAGTGCAGACATAAAATCTCAGTTAGCAACTAGCACTCTCAGTGTGTATTGCCTTGGACCACTTCACTTGCAAGATGATTATGCCATACGCCATTTCTTTAATCATAGAGATTTAGTACAATGTAAAAATAAGCTCATTTTAAGGGGTATGGTGCCTTCAGCATTTGGAGAGGCTATTTCTGGAGGCAAAGAGAAATCTGGTTCGGCCTCTAAGACTAAATCAGGTAATTGGAGCCAAGCTTCATCTTTGCCTTCTAGATCTTCTGACAAAACTAAGAAGAGACCCTTATTGGTGCTGACAGATATTTCAGAGCCGAAACCTAAAATGTTGAAATCATCCAGTTCTGAGGAGTCTATGATCTGATTGGAGCCTTCAGTGCTGACCTCTACACTGTTGTATCTGACTTCTTCGGCTCCAATCCTATCTGGTAAGGATGGATCGGATCTGTTGATGTCAGATCCGACATCCAGTCCTTTTAAGCTGATTTTGACCTTACCGACGATGCAGTACTTTCCCTCGTATGACTCGGTTCCATCGAGGGTGCCATCTCCTTTTCTATTAAGATCTAGATCCTCTTCTGCCTCTTCCAGCTATTCGACCAGGAGCCTAACTGAAGAAGATATGGAAAGGATGGTGTAGAAGATTTTGTGGGCATAGGATATCACTAGGTCCCCCTCAACCTCAACCTTTAAGGTACCAGGTCTGTCTAAACCATCCACTCCCACTCTTCCTTCTCCTCTGACTTCAGAGCAAGCTTCAAAGTTGTCAGTTGTGATACACCCGGTGCCTTTCAGCTCTGATCCAAAGATGTCTTTTTCCTTGGATCAGACTTTCGCTTGGAGCTCATCGACTTTTTCAGAGCCAGAGAGTTTCCAGAGCTGTAGCAAACCTCACACACCTTGAGTGCCCTCGACTCCCAGGTCATCAGAGGAGTCGATGTGCCTCGGGGCTTTGGCAAAGGTGAGCTCAGCTTTGGCTTCAATGCCAGGCGAGCTGTCTTCTGGACTCAAGGGGATCCTGTTCCAAAAACATGGTACTTGTCCATTCAGGAGCAGTCAGCTTTTGGGGCCTTCGATAGGGCTATAGCTACCACTGTGACTAAGACGTCACCTGCCCCCTTGAATCCGCTTTCTCAACAGGATACCTTGTATGCCTCTTCTTATCACCAAGTTCCATAGGAACTGTGGGACCACAGGCACCAGGACACCCATCCGGGTACCCTGACTCTTCTGATACTTCCCCAAACTACCCCACTGAATAGATCCCTAAGAAGAGATTATGCAAGAGGAAGCATTTGGACTCCACAGAGGAATCAACCATGGAAGACACTGACCTTGAGGGTGAAGGATCCCCATGGTCTCCCCCTGAGGACATTTCCATTGGGAAGATTCTGGAGATTCTGAAACAGACGGGTGGCTTGCAGTCCAGCAGTCCTTCAATTGAGGAGTCAGTGTATGTGGCTACCCTTGGTTCCTACCCATCTACCTCCTGGGTGACTCCACCCACCAATGAGCTCATAGGTTTGATCTCATGGCGGAGGTGGGGGACCACAGACTCCATCAAGCCTCTTCCCAGGAGACCAAATAAAATTATAAATGCTCCCTCAGATAAGGCCTTCTGGACAAAAGGGGTTGCATTAAATACCATGGTCGTGGTGGCAGTGACCAAGAAGGAATTCTCTGAGGAGAGTTCAACTATCCATCTTCCTAATAAGGATTCTAGGATGATGGATAGATATAGATGTGGGAAGCATGCCTTCTCATCAGCAACCTTTGCCTTGCTGGTCACTGAATTACCTTTTACATCTTACCAAGTTGCAAAGGGATCTGATCAAGGAGCTCTCAGATACCCTTAAAGGAGCAGTAGCTGAGAGGGAGTTAAGGAGAAAGTAGCTTCCCTGTTAGCCACCCAACATTCAGTAGACAAATCTTCCATGAGGCTCATCACACATGCAGCAGAAGGAATGAGCAGAGCAGCGGGTTTTGACATCTCTATGAGGAGGAATGCCTGGATGTGCCTTTGCGATTTTGCAGAACCTTTTTAAGTCTTTGCTCGACAATGCTGCATTTGACGGCACATCTCTTTTTGGTCCCAAAGTCAAAGATAGTCTATCCAGGTGTGAGAAGGAAGGTAGGACCTTATCTGCTGTGGGCATACATTTTTCAGCTACTCAGAGACCTTTTTCCAAGGGTCAGAGAGGCAGCATAAAAATGTGGTTCAAGAAGTCTCAAGGTTCCTACCAAGACACAAGTGGAGAGTTTTCTCCAGAGGCAGAGGCTGAAACAATAATGGAAGACGCCCCCCTCAAGGCAAAGGAGGTTTGCAAAACCAAAGTTCCCAGGAATCTTTCTTTGGGAAGCCTTTTCAGCATTCCTGAAAAGAGACCTGATTGTCCATCTTTGGAGGCAACCGAGGGTCAACTATCCCTGCATTAGAGAGCCTGGCAAAAGATAACTTCCGATGTGTGGGTGCAGAGGATAATATCCAGGGGTTACCAAATTCTCTTTTCTCAATAAACCCCTCCAAACAAAGAAATCCCAGATGTTCCACCCAGTCAAAGGGATTAAGCAGTTGCTCAAATTCAGAAACTACTAGAAAAAAAAGAGTCTTCCTAGAGGTCCCCCCAGATCAGAGAGGGTTCAGAACTTACTCAAGGTTATTTTTGGATCCAAAGATAACAGGGAACTGGAGAACAATCTTGGATCTCAACCGATTGAATAAGTCGGCTTGTTGGTGCAAGTCCCGAATGGTCACTGTACAGTCCATACTTCCTTTTCTGGAACAGGATGATTGGATGTGCTCTATAGATCTTCAGGATGCATACTACCATATTAAAATGGATAGATGCTTCAGAGGATTTCTATGCTTCCAGCTGGGAGACAGTCATTATCAGTTCAGAACACTGCCCTTTGGTCTCACTACAGCCTTCAGAGTGTTCACGAAATGCATGACAGTGGTTGCAGCTCACCTGAGAAGACAAGGATTCCGGGTGTTTCCTTACTTAGACAACTGGCTAATTTCTGCCCTGACCAGGCATCTACTTGTTCAAACAAGAAACTCTGTTCTTTATCTTTGTTCAGAATTAGGCATAACCATAAATTACCAAAAATCTCATTTGGAACCAACTCTAACACTAAAGTTCATAGGAGTACTGCTAGACACTAATCAGATGATTGCGAAATTTGCTGCTTCCAGGGTTTTAACAATCAGAAGGCAAACTTCAAGGTTAATCAGGAGCAAGAAGGTAGCTGCACATCATGTTCTATAGGCATTAGGATCTATAGTTGCATTAATTGTGTTGGCTCTACTAGCCTGGTATCACATGCAAATTCTGTAATGGCTTCTCAGTGGTCAATAATTCATCAACCAATGTCTCATCAAATTCTCATAACAGACATATGCAAAAAGGATAGCTCATGGTGGATTTGTTCAGAGCAGGTGACACAGGGTTAACCATTTGTTTCCCCTACACCATAGGCTATGGTGATCATGGATGTTTCCCAAATAGGGTGGGGGGCATTATCTGGGAAGACTGTCCAAGGTACCTGTTCCACAGACAAGGCCAAGCTCCACATAAACATCCTGGAGATGAGGACAGAGCTTCTAAGGTTGCAGGCTTTACAGACTGTTCTTCTTCTGGGGATGGCAGTGATTAAGTCAGGCAGCATGTCGGTAGTATGGTACATAAACAAACAAGGAGGAACCAGATCATACCCTCTATGTGGAAAAGTGCTCAGGATGTGCAATGGGTGATCTCATCCAGCCGCTTTCTGATAGCAATGCATATTTCCAGAAGGTCCAGCATCATAGTAGTCAAGTTGAGCAGAGCCATTCTTATGCCTCATGAGTAATTTCTCAACCAGGAAGTAGCAGAGAACATTTTCTGCATGTCAGCGCCAGCCTTGCAGCAATTGCTTTGCATCTCCCCTAAACAACAAATGCAGTAGCTACTTTGCCCTAATTCCCCCACCAGGGCAGTCCCCGAGGGGTACTGTAGTACATGATTGGCCTCCTGGTCTATTGTATGCCTTTTCCCCAATTCCCTTGATTTCCAAATTCCATCAGAAAGCCAAGAGATCAAAGAGAGCAGTAATCCTAATTGCCTTGTATTGGCCTCGGCAAATCTGGTTTCCTTTCCTCTGGCCTCATCTACAGAAGGAGCCCTGGATTCTGGAACCCTTTCCAGACCTGCTGTCATACCTGACAGGAATGCTTCATCCTAACCTTCACAACCTCAAGCTGATGGCTTGTTTCTTCCAGTTCCGTTGATTGCCAGACAGCCTATGCTCTCCTTCCTGGTCCGTCATATTCTAATATCCTCCATAAGTCATCCACTCAAAAACTATATAGGAGCAAATGGAAGAGGTTTATAATCTGGGCACAACAACACAATATGGATCCCATCATGACTCCCATTCACTTCATTCTGGAATTTTTAGCTCACCTTTTCAATAACGGAGCTGTGCCATCTACTATTAAGGTACAGTTAGCAGCCATTTCAAATTCTCACATTGGGTAGACAACATATCTTTAATTTCCCCCAAACTTTGCAAAGCCTTCTTAAAAGGGACTATGTTGTTAACCCCCACACACATACACACACAAAGATACCTCTCCTCCTTGGGATCTAAATATGGTTCTACACCTGATTGTTCAACTACCCTTCGAACCTGCAGCATCTTGTGATATTAAATTCCTTTCACGGAAAACACTCTTTTTGGTGGCTATCACATCAGCAAGATAGATATCAGAAATTCAGACACAATCTTTCCAGCCCCCTGTATTTGTTTTTTCATAAAGATGGTCTCTTTGCGTACCAACCCCTCTTTCTTGCCCAAAGTTGCGACTATACATCTGTCTGCTTTCTTCCCTAATTTTACTAATAAGAGTGAATATGTACTACATTTGTTGGATGTTCATAGACAGTTACATTTCTATTTACATAGAACTAAAGAGTTTCAGAAAGCAAACCAATTGTTTATTGCATTTGCAGGCCGTAGGAAAGGCCTGTCAGTTACGAAAGTTACCTTATCAAAATGTCTTTCCAGTTGTATTTCCTTTATTTACACCTCAGAAGGCATAAAGCCTGACAAGTCCATTTGGGCTGATTCTACCAGGGCTATGGCCACATCTGCAGTTTTTCAGAAGAATGCCTCCTTGGATGATATTTTTGCAGCAGCCACTTGGGCAAACCATCATACCTTTATCACTCATTACAAGTTAGATTTGGTCTCCAGGAGAAGGGCCTCCTTTGGTGCAATGGTTCTGAGGAATATTTTCCTGTGAGTCGACCTGGGGTAAAGATAGCTGGGGACTCAGTCCCATATGTGAGAATGAGATGAAAAATTGACAATATCAGATTAAAAAGTTATGTACTCACCATAACATTCCATCTGTAGTGTTGATTTTTTCATCTCTCCTCACATCCTCTCCCTCCAACCCCCTTCCATGGGTTTCTTGGTTGAATGAAAGAGGTTCTAAAGGATTAGATTGATCTTCCTTATACTTTAAGATCTTCTAGTATGTTAAATACTGAAATTTCACTTTTCTGTATTTATGTAATTATAGCAAACAAGATCTGAGGCAATGGGGAAAGATGCTTGTAGGTAAGGGGTAGTATCCAAGAGCTTTTTGGTTGCCACGAGCTTGCTAATGGCCGAGTCGGATCTGAAGGATCAGATCCAGACCCATACGTGAGGAGAGAGAAAAAAATTGGCAATACAGATGGAATGTTATGGTGAGTGCATAACTTCTTATTTTCTGCTTGTAATATGTATAAGAGCCTTAACTGTGTAGCTCTGAAATATCCCTTCAAATTGGGTAATCCCAATCCATCTTGCTATACTGGAAGAATCAGTTTATCCCACTTGACTCTTACCATCTTCCCCTCCAAGATAAAGTCCTTCAGCTCTTTATTAATTGCTATCCAGAATTTGTGCTCTGGTTGATAAAAATATGCCTGACCTATGTATAAGACTAAAGGGGACTAAAAACATTTTGACTGTATCTTACTAGCCATATCAATATAACAAAGCTTCCATTGTCTCAGTTTCTGTATTATCTTTTGTAGTCTCTTCTGCCATATCCTTAGCTGCCACACCAGAATCATTTTAATCCATACTCCTAAATACTTCATTTTATCATGTCTCATAAATACAAATATTGCTGAATCAATTTGTGTGGGTACATAATTTACCGCTATTGCCTATTTTAATTTCATTAATTATGTATCCTGAAAATATTTAAAATTGTCTCAAAATGTTCCGCAACACTATAATGTCTCTTTCTGCTTATTTTAGGTATAAAATAATATCATCTACAAACAGAGCCAGCTTTTCTTAGCTACCATACCAATTCTATCCTTGAATTTCTGAGTCCCTTAGTTTCTTTGCCAGTGGTTCTAATACGTTGCAAATAACAAACGAAAAAGAGGATACCCCTGCCTGGTTCCTCTGCTCAAGCAGAAATTATCAGAGAGGACTCCGCCCACTTTAATTTTCACCTCTGATCCCTCTTATATCCTTCTAATCAACCTTTAAACGAAAGAAGGAAAACACCAGCAGCTACCAAAAGTTGGGACTGAATAAAACATGCAATGAAGAGAAAAGAAGTCAGTCCGACTACCCCAAACCAAAGCACAAACTTTAATAAAATAACAAAGTTAAAATAGGAAAGCGCTTTCAAGTTACATTAAAACTCTTCATCAGATCTGTCAAAAAGTAATGGAGATAGCTATTTAAAATATAACTGTCCAATCATCATTCACTTATTCACGTATATCCCTTTTCGTTAAGGTGAATCAAACCTCCGATAGAAACATCCATAGTTGCAGTTCAATACTGTTGGTTCATGTATTTGCTTTCAATCCCCCTTTCATGAATATATATGTAAATAAAGCATGAACTATGTCCGCATCATCTGCTTGTCAATGTATGCACCTTTCGTCAAGGCAAACCATGGACAATCAGTAGAGACATCCATATTGGTGGTATACCTCCATATTATTGGCTAATACATATGGTTTTAGTGCCCTGCTTTTATGAATGTAAAAGTATAAATATAAGTAAAACACAGAATTGTATCTGCAACAAATGTATGAATAATTCACATCAAATATAATGTATGCAACAATTGAAAGGAAAAAAAGGCCAATCATTATCAATAAAGCATAGTGCATCTCAAAACTCAGTCTTTGATGATGACTACATATATCTCTTAACTTTAGAGGCAAATCAAAATCAACCAGTAGAATTCTACGATGATGGTATATCTAAATGCTATTAGCTGATACATTTATATGAAACACCCCCTTTCAAAAACACAGAATTACATCCACAATGAATGAATAAACAGTACATGGCCAATCAAATAATTTAATACAACTGTTAAGGCAGGTGTCCAGTCTTGGTCTATAGCATAGCATATAACGAGTCAACCAATAGAAATCCATGATGATAGTGTATCTAAGTACTACTGGCTGATGCATTTGTTTGCAACACCTTCTTTTGAAAACACAGAACTATATCTACAATGAATAAATAAACAGTACATGGCCAGTTAGGTAATTTAATGCAACTGTCGTGGAAACAAGTTCTAGTCATAATCTATAGCAAAGCGTATAGCTCACTGCTTAGCTTTTCCGTATTACTGAGATACTCAGACGAAAGTGTAACAAAAAATTTTTTACAGCCAAACATTTTTTCAGATTCTATGGACTAGCCTGCGTCCCTTTATGTCGGGGTTGAGGGGAGTCTACCCATTCAGTCCAGGTACTTTGTCAGCCTAAAGATTGGCTATCCATTTCATCTCTGCAGTTTCAGTCCAATTTACAAAGTCACCACCTCTGATATTCTCTGTTAAAATCTGAAGCACCATAAAGTTAAAGAAATGTCCTTGATTGGCCAAAATATGTTTCTCCAGGGTGTTCTTAATATCACCAGTACAAATATCTCTTAAATGTTGTAAAATCATTTCCTTTAGTTGTCTGTTAGTTTTCCCAATGTAGAAAGCGGTACACAGTCTGCATATTGCAAGATAAACTACATTCCGAGTCCTGCAGTCAGCATATTGGGTTAATTTGTATTTTTTGCCAAAAATAGGATGTACAAATTCATTGGTAATATGTATATAGTTACATACTTTACAAACCCAGCATGGGTATGTGCCAGTCCTGTTAGATCTGTGACAGGCATTATATCTTAAGTCCTGACATAAACGTCTTTTTAGGTTCAAACCATTCTTGAAGCAGAAAGAGGGTTTATTTCCTACTATGTTTCTAGTCTCTTGATCTATGGTGAGGATCTTCCAATTATCTCTGATGATGTCACAGACATATTTAATGTCATTCAAATATGTCAACAGCACTTTTACACTCTGATCCATAGATGTCTTGGGTGTCTGTGCCTGACTATTCTCGTCTAGAAAACAATGTTTTCCCTTTCGTGTTTCTTAAATCCATCACTTCCATAGCAGATTTTTTAATTTGTCTATCTTTGTAGCCTCTTGATTTGAAATTACATTTAATATGTTGATATGCCCGCATATAATCTTCATCCTGTGTACATAGTCGATATGTTCTTAATAATTTCCCCTTCAAAATGTTATGATATACATGGCCAGGATGCATGCTCTTATAGTAAAACAGATGATTTATTCCAGCAGTCCTTCTGGTACATATTGGTATTCATACTGCCATCCTCTTCCATATGTAAAGCAACATTTAAGAAATATATCACTGTTTTAGATGCCTTCATACTAAATCTGGGAAACAAAGTTCTCCTTTCAAGATATTGAATGAATTCATTAAGCTGCTCCATGGTCCTAACCCATAACAAAAGCACATCATCCACAAAACACTTGCAAAATTTGATGTTGGATGAAAGTGAGTGACTGCTTAATACATATTCTTCTTCCCAATTAGCCAACATTAGATTTTTATAACTATTGGCACAAGGGGTGCCCATAGCTACACCCCATTCCTGCCAGTATATCTCTTCACTGAAGTTGAATATATTATTTTCTAGTATCTGCTCTAACAGTGTGCATATTACCATAATGGTCTCATTGTTTTATTCACTTTTATTGTGCAAATAAAGTCCTTATAGAGTCAATACCATAGTCATTCGGGATGACAGTAAACAGGTTCTGTACATCAAAAATCACCATGAAACAGTTAACAATTCTATCATGAGTGCTGGTAAATTCATATAGAGAGGCCAAAAACTGTTGTGTATCTCTTAGTATTGAAGGGGCATTATGTAATATAGCCTTCAGCGTATGTTAAATTAATATAGATGCTGGTTCTGTAGCCCAGCTATTCCCTGAAACAATGGGGTACAATGGGGGATCATCTCGATTTCTTTGAACCTTTTGAAGGTAATTAATAATGGGAATCATTGGTTTATCCACAATTAAATATTCATAGAGGTCCTGCGGAATCATTCTGTTCATATACATGTCATATATGGTATCATGTATCAAGCTGATGAATGTATTAGTTGTTAATGTGGTGACTTTCACATAAGTATCAGGATCGATTAGTATTGCCGCCTCACAGCAAGAGATTCTCTAGTTTGATTCTCGGCTGGGGTGCCTTCTGTGCGGTGTCTGCATGTCCTCCCTGTGGTCACGTGGGTTTCCTCCGGGTGCTCCGGTTTCCTCCCTCATCCCAAAGACATGCAGTAGGTGGATTGGACACTCTAAATTGGCCCTAGGTGTGAGTGTGTGCATGTCTGTGCCTTCTGTGGAAGGTTGGGTTCCGGGCTGGCAACTTGACCCTGTAAAAACTCCACTGCCAATTCTTAGCGGACAGATGATCTGCTGTGGCGACCCCTAACCGGGAAAAAGCCGAAAGAAGAAGAAGAAGAGCAGGATCCCCCAATATACTGAGCATCTTATTAATGTAATGTGATGTATTCATAATAACAATGGCTCCTCCTTTGTCTGCTGGTCTTAAAGTTATATCACTGTTTGTTTGGAGCTCTGTTAAAGCTTTCATTTCATCCTTGTTCATTTTATAAAATGGCAAAGACATGGTTCACTAAGAACATTGGATATGTCACTTTTACAAACCCATGGGAATGTCTCAATCAGAGAATTTAATTCTGGTGTAAAAGTACTGCTTTATTTTTTAAATGTTTACAATCTGTAGTGATTGATTACCAACCATACTTCTCAGCATTATATTTCAACCAAACAACTTAAGATTCAGTATGACATCACTTAGTTTAGATGGTACTGCAGGAACAAAAGGCAGACCTTTATTCAACACTGACAGGTGTTCATTCTTCAATATGAAATTAGATATGTTAATCACCAGTGCATTCACATCAGACCTTCCTTGCTCAGATGCTGCATTTCCCTTTATAGCTTTCTTCTCCTTTGTCCCCTGCTTTGAGAGCATATCAGTTTGCTTGTCCAAGGTTGTTTCAAACTCACCGGCAAGTACAGAAAAAATGATACTGGTACAGTGTGTTCTTTGCATATAGCACCTAATTCTAGACTACATTGTGATGTATTCATCTTGTGCAAGCTATATTGAAGTTCATCTACCATATCCAATTGACTGTTGTTAGTTTTATCCACATCTACAGAAGTGGCAGTTTCAATGATCAAAGATGGAGATGCCACTGACTCAACTGGTCTTTCTTGAATATTGTTGTGTTCTGCTATTACTTCCTTTGCCTGAGTTTATGGCCATACATAAATATGGCTTCTTTTAAAATCATGAAAATCTCTCTTACCAATTTCCTGCTTTTAAATTTTTCAAGTTTGAAATAACACTCTGATACATTATTATATAAATTATCCAATCTTTTCATGAACATATCAGCTGTATAACTCCATTCAATATCTTTCTATAGTCACTCTACTCTACTTTGTTTATCAACTCTTCTTCCATGGGTTTGAAAAACTCAAGATGTAATTTATTGTAATCAAAACTTAGTTTAGTATTCAAAGTTTACCACCTTTTGAGTAACTCCAGATATGTTTCTCCATATGTCGGCATCCAGAGTACTCTCAGGTCCATAGGTATTACGTTGTGATGAATGCATCATCTGTCTAAAATTCTATTCTGGATACAATTCCATGTTTTACTTATATTTATACTTTTACTTTCATAAAAATGGGGCACTGAAACTATATGTATTAGCCCATAATATCGAGGTGCACCACCAGTATGGATATCTCTATTGGTTGTCTGTGGTATGACTTTCCTGTAGATTGGTTATACATCACAATTTTTATCTCATCTCCTCCTATCCTAACTGTTAACAAACTGAGCCTCATCTACTTGGCATATTTAATTTTTCCATAAACATTTCCATTTGTAACTTTTCTTGATTTCCATATGTCTCTGTTTGATACAGACTTTCATAGAATTTCTGAAATATTCCTAATACCTCTACAGGATCTCTTGTTACTTTCCTTGTTACAGGCTTCCAAAGCTTGATGACAGCCCTTTCTACTTTCTCTTGCCTGAGTCTTTGTGCTTAAAGCTTTTGTACTCTACTGTTATTATCAAAAAACAGTTGCTTAACAGCAATCTTTCTAAACTTGTGCATATTATTGAGATAATCCCTTATTTTCTGCTTAGTATTCTGCAGCTGATCCTCTTCTTGTTCTGCGAGATTCCTCTTATTCTGCAATAATTTAACATTTGCCAGTCCCGCTAAATAATTCTTGTTACTTCTTAACCATAGCTCCCTTTCTTTTATTTCCACCATATTTTTAAACTCCACCTTATTTTTATCCCTCTCCCTAGCTATATTTTCCGAAGAAATTTCTATCCTCTCTAATAGCTTCTGAATAATCTCCACTACCCATTCCTTACATTCCTCTCTTTTCGACAGATACATGTCTTTGGGGTGTGGGAGGAAACCAGAGCACCCGAAGGAAACCCACATGACCACAGGGAGGACTTGCAGACTCCACACTGAAGGCACCCCAGCCAAGGATTGAACCAGAGAACCTCTTGCTATGAGGCGGCAACACTAACCGCTGCACCACCGTGGCCGCCCTACAGCCTGTGCTTCTACTAAGTACTAATTGGTTTTGTCTTTTCTTTATAGCTCTCCCAGCTGGAAAAAAAACCTGAATGTTTTCAAAGAACATTATCTCCTAGCCAAATGCTCTTTTCGTTTTATTTTCTTCAGCTAATCAATCTCCAGCAGACTGTAGCCAGTTTCTCTTTATCAGATTGTCTCCATGGAGACACGAGAATCAGGCAGACAGTTTATGTTTATCAGATTGTTTCCATGGAAACACGAAGACCAGCTGCAGAATTGCTACTGAGCATACATATATTTGATAGAAAAAAAGCCTCATAATATTTGAAATTCTTTTTCATTTACTTCCCTACTCTTAAAACTTGCTACTGAATCAGTCTAAGGTCTTTAATTCAGTCATTTCCTCATGCAAGAATGAGAAAAAGCACATTATTTTTTTTATTTTGTTATGCTCATTTAACCAGGCTTTTTTCATTGCATTGCCTACAGTTTCTTAAAACTGAACAAGAAGAGAGAGAGAAGGGAGAACGAAAAGAAAAAAAGCAGCACCTGTTTACAACCCCATTATACTTAAAAATAACTGAAACAATTTACTTTATAGCATGAAAAGAAAACCATACACCACAAAGATAGTGCTAGTAAGAAAACAAAATTACTTACAGTTATCTTTCTCCCTCCTCTTCCCCTCCCCAAAGCATTTTTTGAACATTAATGACATGAAATAGGGCATACGCTTTAGAGTCCCCCACAAGTCCAACAAATTCTGAAAAAGTCCAATATTTCCAGATTTCCTTGTTCTGTCATATTTCATGCATATAATTATTGTATTGTAATCCCACATTGTTACTGGTTTTATTGCTGTTCATTTCATCTCCCAAATCCTGTATTTGCTTCA
Organism: Protopterus annectens; assembly: GCF_019279795.1. NCBI lineage: Eukaryota > Metazoa > Chordata > Ceratodontiformes > Protopteridae > Protopterus > Protopterus annectens. The sequence goes on from NC_056745.1 coordinate 133,801,771, forward strand.
TTTCCAGCATACTCTCAATTCTTCTAGTGAACTCTCATGTTCCCTTCCATCACTCCACAACATTGTCATTTGAAACATTGGAAAATGTTTCACAGATATAGTCTCTCTGTGGTCTTTATTACCAGAAGAACAAGAAGCAGCATTTCTTACTGTTTCACAGCTCAATTTTTGTTGGACAAACATTTGTATGTTGTCCTTATCATGTACTTCATCAAAAAATGATTTTGTCCCTCCAGGGAAAAATACTTTGAAGACAGCTGGGTACAGCAGTTTGAATCTCACACCTGTTTCTTGACATTCCCTGAATAGTGGAATAAATTTGCTTCTCTTCTGCCTGGTGTACAATGAGTAATCATTCTCCACAAACAATCTGCTGTCTCCCACTTTTAGTACTTTGTCCTTCTGCCACAGTTTTGTCAAAATAACTCTTTCTGCTGATAGGATTACTTCTTTACTATTAAATGTCTAGGTTGCTTTCTCATAGTCAAGTTTGGAGCATACACACGATGTACCCGTTCAACTAACAACTCCTGCTGTGGAATGCCAGTCCAGTTGCTTATTTGTGCTTTCATAAATTTAATGCAGTCTTTTCCTTCCAGCTTCTTTGGTATAGCTGCAAATCTCAGGTTTTTCCTATGTGGTATGTCCTCCAATTCTATTATTTTTTGAAACATCTCCTCCTGAGCAGTCTCATATTCAGCCAGCCTTTTCTTCATTTCAAGCTCTGATTTATGGGGCTTTATCACCTCATCTGAATATTTGTGTAAAATTTCTTCCATTGTTTCCAGCCTTTTGTTGTTTGTGTTGATATACTCCATCAGTGTTTTGCTTATTTTAACCACTTATGTGTGCAATTGTCTTATATCTTCCTGTATGTTGCTGGAATTCATGTCTGGAGCTTGCATTGTTTTTTTGCTGAACAGCTGCAGAACTTTCCCCAGTCAGTGTTTCTTCCTCACTTTTTGTAGCTGATTTTTCCTAGGTCCTCTGTATTTCTTTTTTCCTGGCATCCAGGCAGTACGCTTACTAGCCAGTTAGTGAAATTTACCTATAAACACAAAAGCACTGGCCATCTCTGCTGAGTTTCTGTTTCCACACTGAGAGAGCTAGAATTAAGCTGTTAGTCAGTGTGCAGCCATCTTGGAAGTCCAGTACCAGGTTACGTTGGCATATAACCCAAAATGAGACTGATACCGTGAGCAATTTGAACATATACTGATACAAATAAGTAGGACTTATGCAACTGTACTTTCTCAGACATACAGCCTAACTGCCTTTGAAGGGTTGACCATCTGCTTCCCCTGGAGGTAGACAGTGGCCCTCTAATACTGTAATCTCCTGCATGGATGGCCACCACTCAGGTTTCTTGAGTAAGAAGGTTAATAGCCTGAGGCTGTTCAATTCTTTTTTACCACCCTCTTCCAATTTCATGTTAGCTGGTCCCAGATGTGCCATCCATCAGCAAAAAGCTGCCAAAAAAGGCACTCACTCTGTCCTGTCTAGAAAAAAGAGCCATCCAAGAGGTCCCACCAGATCAGACAGGGTCATGTTTTTACTCCAGGTTCTTTTGGGTTCTAATGAAAAATAATGACTTCAGGACAATCTTGGAACTAAGCAAACTCAACCAATATGTAATGAAGACCCCCCTTCGGAATGGTCACTCTTCCAGCAGTTTTGTCTTGTCTACAGGCAAACAACTACACTTCAGAAAGGGGGAGCCACCACTGATCCCAGGAACTATTGCCCTATTAGCCTGACATGCCTGGTCTGTAAGGCCATGGAACGTATCATTATGGAACTCATAAACAAAGACATTGGTAACTTCCAAATTCTGGACCCCACCCAGTTCGGGTTTGTGAAAGGCAGATCATGCCTCCTGAACCTGATTGACTTCTTTGAGGCAGTCACCAAAGCCGTAGATGAGGGTAAGGTGGCTCACGCAGCCTGTCTTGACCTCGCCAAGGCTTTCGACCCCATCCCCCATTCTGGAATTATAGCTAAACTAACTAAACTAGGTATAAATCCCTACGTCGCAAGGTGGGTTACCAACTGGCTCACTGACAGAACCCAGACTGTAAAAGTTGCAGACTCCAAATCTGATTTCAAACCAGTGACAAGTGTAGTACCACAGGGTTCAGTCCTGGGACCTCTCCTGTTTGGTATCTACTTCTCTGAAGTACAGGCTAACAGAGAAGGCCTTTGGCTAACGAAGTTTGCAGATGACTGCAAACTAGGAGCCATAGTCGAGTCCCCAAATGATGTGGACATCCTACAGAAGGGCCTTTCTGAGACAGATGCCTGGTGTCAAAGCCATGGCCTCAAGCTCAGTGCCAAAAAGTGCACTGTCATCCCCTTTGGTAAAAACTCTCTACCCATGAACTACCACATATGCGGCAGTCTACTTAGCTCCAAATGTGTGATAAGAGACATTGGGACCCAGATGGACCGTAGTCTGTCCTTTGATAAATCAGATCGCCACAGTAGTCGGGAAATCCTTCTACGTGGCACACCTCATCACATAAGGGTTCTCATCCAGGAAAAAAGAGGTCATTGCTCCCCTCTACTCAACACTCATTAGACCCATTATAGAGTACAATGCCCCTTTTGGAATGTACCTCACAAGACATCTACAGCAGCTGGAAAGGCCACAGAAGTACCTCAAAAAGAGGATTACTGGCCTCAAATAGATGCCCTACACTGACCATCTCAAAAAACTCCAGCTTTACTCCGTAACATTTTGCCTACTCCGAGATGATCTCTGCCTAACATATAAAGCTATGTCAAACCCATAGCTGTTGGACATGCTACACCTAAAGAAATCCCAATCCCTCCGAGCTACAGTTCTAGGGACCTAAACCTTGTCACCACAATAAACAAGACATGCTGGAGGGATAGATTTATGTCCCAGAGACTTCCCATACTCTGGAACAAGCTACCCATCTATGTCAAGCAAAGTTCCTCATTAGCACTCTTCAAGAAAAATCTTGATGAGTGAATGGGAAAATAGGAAATACACCCCGGGGATCACTTCTGTGGCTCTGCTCAACTGGGCCACAGGAAAATAACTTTCTTGGGTGAAGTAAACCAGGGAACCTTATTGGCTAGGCTTACTTAGGCCCTTGGGCCGATAAGCTAGTACCTACCCATGAACCTGTATGCTTGATAAATCTTTAAGATGCTTATTTTCACATCAAAATAGCCAAAGCATCCAGAAGATACCTACACTCCTATCTTGAAGCCAGGTACTTTTAGTTCAGAGCCCTGCTGTTCAGTCTTACCATATTCCTCTGGGTGTTCACCAAGAGCATGGTGGTGGTAGCAGCTCACCTGAGGCTGCAAGAGATTCACATGCTGTTCATCATTTGATCACTGCAGCAGTAATCTTACCTATATGTGTTTATATCCTGCATAGAATATAACAATGGGATGGCTTTTGTCCCAAGCAATGCTTATAGCTTTTAGTGATTCTTCCCCAATTACAGCATGGATTCTCACTCTAGTTCAGCTGACTGCTCTACTGCAGTACCAAGGGGAACAAATCACTTACTAGGGAGTCCCTGCAGTTGTCACAGACTTAGCCTACACCTCAGCTGAGAGTGGGTGAACCTGCAGTGGCCAGTGGTTGTTCCTCAGACCACTTACTTCCCCAACTTCTAATGTTGTAGTCATTTCAACAGCATGCACTGAGGGTCAGCAACATTCTAATCTGCTGTTCCAATGTCCTATGCTGGTATGGAATAACCATCTTCCTTAGGTTTGTGAGACACTCAGAAAGATTCTTCTTAGGGTAACAGGTGCAAGAGACCATTAGAGTGGGCAGGCATTCCTCCTTCAAATTGATCCTCTTCTGCCAGAACTCCTGTTAAGAAAAAAAACAAAAAGATAAACATTGATGTGCTGATTAAGTCATTATTATTAAAAAAAACATGAGTTCCTTATCATGACTAGACTAGCATTATAGGCAGTAAATCATGCAATGCAGAAGCCTTTATAGATGGGTATTCCCTGTATAGTTATTCCTAAGGAAACAGGATCTGATGATTCTGATTTTGTCAGAGATAGGGCTTATTCTTCAGATTCCCCAAGCCCCACCCTTGAATTATGAAGAAAACATTCATTTCTATGTCTTGTGGGGGGATTTTCTTTTAATTAGACTATTTCTAGGACGAAAGAGGTATTTTTATAGTAACAAATAGATATTCTCCCTGAAATTAGGTGATATATGTTACATATGGATATACCACATTTCTTCCCATTCCTCCTATACTGCCAGCCCCAGAGGATGTGTTCAATGATGCCTGTATTCATCCTGATACTCAGCTATCAGCCACTGAAAATGCAGGTAAGCTGTTGTGAGGAAAATGAAAACACTGTCATCTGTGTTAGCATGTCTGGTAGGAGATTTGTGTATATTCCCCAATTAATTTGTATTGTATGCCAGCATGTCTAATTGTGAAAATGTAAATAAGTTTTTAAAATGTTGAGTATCTCCCTGTTCATACAAAATGTTTAAAGAATCTGTCAGTGTTTTGATACATTTCTAATTGCACATGTTTGTGAGGGAGATTCTAAAGTACAAACTGTTTGTGGAGAATCAGCTGAACAGTAGGTGATGTCATTAGAATGCTCCTGGTTGTTAGGTGATTATTTGAATTGCTGATTGGCAGGAAAAAGAAACTTTTCAAACAGATGTCTGTTGTTTTTAAAATAAGACAGTTGAGACTGTTAACCAGGGGACTATAAAACAGACTATTGAAGTCAGTTACAGTGCTGAGCAGTTAGTGAAGAGTTGCAGTCAGTGGGTACCCAGGAAAAATAACTCACCAAAAAAAACTGTAAGCCTGCCTTTGCCTTGCTGTTATGTTTTAGATTAGATCAGGGACAGTATTCTCTAGTTAGATTAGGAAAGTTTAGTTATGTAGATAAGAGTTTTTTTCTAAAAAGATGGACTTCTGTCCTAGAGTTTAATTTTACATTTCTGGTGATTGAATTCTGGTGTTTATTGAAAGTTATTGATTTACATTCTTGTAATCATTTTAGTTATTATTAAATGTTTTTCGTTACTTTACTTTGTGGCTGGACAATCAGTGTGTTCTTTAGAGATTGGAGAGTATTTATACCTGTTTGATACTCCCCAGGTCACATTGGATACTTTTCTGCTTCTGGTCATAGCTGCAATTTATTTTGATATTTAATTTTTAATAATTGATTCCCCTTTGAAGGGTGTATAGACCTGTCTGACTGTGGTGGCAGTGTTACCATTTGTATTGGGGAGGGAACATAGCTGGGAATCTGTGTCAGGCTTCCCATAAGTGTTTGAGTGTGTGAGATTTAAATTTACTTTGAGTGTGAGTGAGTCAGAGGTCTTAAACTTGAACACATTGCTCTGAAGTATATGATAAAGGATTACATTTGGGGTGGACAGAGGTATATAGTCCAGTCCCAAGAAATAGAGCATGTTCTTGTTGTGCTCTTTAGGGGAAATTGTAGAATTTTACTTGTGTACTCTGTGCTCTAGTGTTTTCCCTGACACTTCCACACTGGAATCAGTGGTGAGGATTGAGGATCCTTAATTTCTCACCTGGGTATTAAGTGGGGGACTTCACATTATTATTGCCAGCTGAGTGGGATATTAGCTGGACATCACATTTAATTGGTGGCAGCGGTTGAATTTTTAATTGGATTCCAGTAACCAGTGGGTAGTTATCATTAAGGTGTGCACTCTTGACAGCCATGAGGTAAATATTCAGAATTTAAATCCACAGTTTTATTTTTTTAGTTAGATAATCAGGGATAGCAGGGAAGAATATCAGCAGAAGATTTTAGCAAGCTGACGAAGATCCAGTTGACTAAGGAGTGCAAAGCCAGAGGATTGGTGCATGCCAACCTGACCAAGGAAGCAATGATTTCAGCCTTGGTAGCAGCCACAGCTCAGACCAGCCGTTTGGAGAATATCCAGTTTGGTGTTGGCGATGTGCAGCCTGCCAAGACGGGATAGTCCACATTTTCTTCAGAGGACCTGAGAATCCATCTGGAGTTAAGGAGATTGTAACTAGAGGAAAAGGAGCAAATGGATGTTTAAAGAATTTGTGCTAATTTAATTTCTTTTCTCTCACCTTAGGTCAGGCTGAACTGCCATTTCAACCGTGTGTCATAGTGGTAACAGACTGGTGCTCAATACCAAATCTTCTTCTGGTGATAAGGAGGATAAAATGTTTGACCGTATAGTCAGGAGAATGTTGTCTTCTTCCACTTTATCTTTTAGAGTTTTGAATTGCCAGGCATATATGTGGAAATTTATGGTATGCCATATGAACATTTTGAGGGAATTGGCTTCCATTTTTCCTACAGAAGAAAGTTCTATTTTGAAGCAAATTGTTTCTAAGCTTTTTTAGGTTTGAAAACCTGATGTGAAGGTTTTGTATGATTCTGCAGATACCATGTCTAGGGGCACTGCTGCAAGATAGGTTTGGGTATGTAACCAAATGTTTGTTAAGGAGGTAAAGTCTGAAATCTTGGACTCAGCTTTATATAAAGAGGTATTGTTTGGATCATCTGCTAAGCAGGTTCTCAAACAATATGATGAAAGGAGGGAACTTAATTCAGGCAGTTTTTAAGATATTTCATATACCCCAGTAGAAATCTTATAGACCTCCCTCTTACACTAAAAAGACAAATAAATAAGACCAGTTATTTCCTGGCAAATAAAATGAAAAAAAAAATAGATGGCAGAAGATAACAATAAAAAATAAGGTCTTTCAGAAAAACGGACAGACCAACACTACAGAATGACTGTGCTAGCATTCCTTAAACTCTTTTTTCTCCCCTAGCCAATATTGCTTCTCATTTGTCCCCAAACCTGGTCCATAGCATTCCTCTTTGGATAAATATTGGTCTGATGTACTTTTCATTTGTTCCTCAAATGGTTTGGAGGCGATCCTCGATCTGACTCGGCCACTTTTTTCAGTCTAAGGTCTGACTCTCAAGCTCTTCCCTTTACCCATAATACCCCTCATTACTGCTTTACCTCAGATCTTGTTTGCTGCTCTAGCAATCAGTCGGGATTTTGAGCTCTCAAGGTTCTAGATAGTTGTTAGAGAAAATGTAAGTAATTTAAATTTTTTTTCTTGCTATCTTTTTCCTGAAATAGTTTTTTATTCCTCTCTTTACCCTAGTTAGCGAGTTAGAGTAAGATTAGACATCTTTTATTTCTACTACTTGGTGTAGCCTCCACTTACCATTGCTGGCAATCTGTCACTTTCCTTACCTCTTCTGAAGGACTTCGTTTTAAGACTGCTGGTATTTTTTTCTTCTTGTCTACCTTTTTCTATAATCACCTCTCAGCCTTTTGGCTAAGGTCAAATGTAGTATCTGTTCTTAGCAGTTTAATATCTGTGTTTTCTTCTATGGTAGACAAACCTACTGGTTTCAAGAAATGCACTTCCTGTGGGCATAAGATACCCAATTCTGATGCCCACAGGGAGTGCGTATATTGTTTAGGCCCAGCTCATCTTCAGGTTTCATGTAAAGTCTGCCAGGGTTTCAACGCTTGGGCAATTAGTAACAGGCGGAACAAGCTTATCCTGAAAGGGATGTTGCCTGCATCTTATGTTGTTCCTTCTACATTAGGGGCTCAAACCCCCTCAAGTCATCAAAAAACTTTGGAGATCATGGAGTTGAGAAAGCATTCCCCAATACATTCTCCTCCATCGGCTCCAAGTTTGGAGCCACCAACTAAAGTAAAAAAGGCCTCGGATCTGACTTCCTTGGATCCTAAACCTAAAAAGACTTAGGATCCAACTTTGTTAGATCCTACCACACATCCTAGATCTCCTTGGATCTGTTCTCCCCACCTTTCTACGGAGCCGATTTCTCCTACTTTAAGATCTCTCTTTGTAGTGAAGACCTCTAGGAAGACTTCTTGACCTCTTTCAGTATCGTCTTCCATCAGGTCTTCCCAGAGTTTGTCAGAGCAGGATGTGGACAGAATGATGAGAACGTTTCTTATGACTCAGATCCCAATGGGCATTCTTCAGGCTTCATCCCCCATTGGATCTGTGAGTCTACAGTCTTCAGCACAGCCTATAGTGACTCCTTCTCTGATCTGATCCCAAGTTTTGGAGCTGTCGGTCCAAAGGTCATGACAGCTGAGGCGTCTTTTCTGAGGATATTAGCTTCCTTGACTCCAACCTTTTCCCTGATCTGATTGGTTCCTAGTGTTTCAGAGCACAATGGGTCTCAGAGCTGAAGCATTGGCATGGGGTCCATGGGGGTGACTTTGACTCTGAGGGTTTTGGAGCCATTGCTTCCCCTCAATGCCTCAGCATTCGACAGCTCAGGTCCAGTTCCTTCCTTGGGAGTGGAATATTGGCTGAGTCAAGAGCTTTGACTCTGGGGAGGATAATTTCCACTTCCCCTGGCCTTTCTGCTTTCAATGTAGTGGAAAGAGTTTTCTCCCATCAGGGGGATTCTTCAGTTATCACCTCTTTGGATCCTATTTCCATTCCTCCTCAGGATATGAGTTCTAGGTATCTAAGTCTCATATTTTTTCACAGGGACAGCCAGCCTGTCAGAGCTTCCAGACAGTCCCTCTGCAGGGACTTCCCCTTTCTTCTGACACTTCTCCAGAGTACCCCACTGAAGAGGTTCCTTGGAAGAAACTGTGCAGAAGGAGACACCTAGATTTCCCCCTAGGAATCATTGACAGAATACTCTGATTTGATGAAGAGAAGGGTCTCCAGATGTCCACTAGAAGACATCTCATTTGGAGACATTTTAGAAATCTTGCACCAAAAAGGTGGATGGACTTCCCAGAACCCTTCTCAGGATGAATCAGTGTTTCTGGAAGCCTTTGGGTCTGGCCCATCTACATCTTGAGTAACCCCCCCCCTGGCAGATGAGCTTATTGACCTTGTCTCTTGGCAGGCATGGAAGGCACCAGATGCCATAGAGCCCATTCCCAAACATCCTTATTGGATCTTAAGTGCACCATTAGACTGGCATTGGTCTAAAGAGATTCCTGTAGATGCCATGGTTGTTGCGGCAGCCAAATAAAAGGAGCTAGCAGAGAAGAGCTCCTGTGTCCATACTCCTAATAGAGAGTCTAGGGCTTTGGACAGATTTGGAAAGTGAGTGTATGCTTTAGTGACCTTTACTTTACAATTGCTGAATAGCCTGGTACATTTTACTAGGTTACAGAGTGACTTAATAAAGGAGCTCTCTAACTTTAACTCTGGGCCCATGTCAATAAAGAAAGTGAAAGCTCATTCTTCGCAGCTGGCCACCCCTACAGGCTATATCTAATGCATCCATGAGGCTAATCTCTCATGCGGCTGAGGGTTCCTTACAGGCTGCAGGTACAGGAATATCCATGAGGAGGCACACCTGGATGTGCTTGTGTGCCTTTGCAGAGCCTTTTAAGGCTTCATTCATCAGTACTTCCTTTGATGGATCTTCTCTGTTTGACCCTACCATTAAAGAGATGCTCTCCCGTAATAAACAAGATGGAAAGGCCTTATCTGCTGTAGGAATCCATTTTTCTATCCCACAGAGATCTTTCTCGAGAAATCAGTGCTGTGGTAAGAAAATGTAGTTACAAAAATGTCAAGGGCCTTTTCAAGATTCATGTGGATATTTTTCCCCCAGAGGTAGAGGGGGGAATACTCATAATAATGGAAGATGCCACCCACATGGTGGGGAGGGGACCACAGAATCAAAGTTCTCAGGATTATTTCTCGGACAGACCCTTTCAGTATTCCTGAAAAGTTGTCCAACTGTTCTTCTCTGGAGACAGTCGGGGATGTTTGTCTTTGCACCCAGAAGCCTGAGCAGCCATCACAAAAGGCATATGGGTGCAAAGAATTGTATCCAGAGGATATTTTATTCCCCTTTCACAGTATCCACCAAGGATAAGAAAGAGTCTCCTGGATGGTCTACCCAATCAAATGGAGCAAGCCACTCTGGAAATTCAAAAGCTGCTAGACAAAAGAGTCATCCAAGAGGTCCAATCAGACCAAACAGGATCCAGTTTTTACTCAAGGTTCTTTTTAATTCCAAAGAAGACGGGTCTATATTAGATAATCGAACTTTTGAAAGTTTGACTGCCATATGGTCAACATCATATGATTGAACTTTCAAAGGTTCAAATATCTAATTAAAAAAAAAAACTACACAAAACACCTACCTGAATGTTCTAAGCAGGCGGGCAAACCTCCCTGCACCCATCACATGGGGGTCTGCTCCCCCACACCCCCGCTCTTTTAATTTACCAACTCCGAGATCGCACTACAGTGCAGAAAAGGGAACTCTTCCCATTCTGCGCTGTATGGAGATCTCCATTACAACGTTCGAACATTCAAAAATCTGATCATATGGTGTCAACCATATGACACTTGAAATTTTGAATGTTTGAACATTCAATATAGACCCAAGAAGACAGGGGACCTGAGGCCCATCCTAGATCTCAGTTATCTAAACAAGTTCATAAAGAACTCCAAATTCCAGGTGGCCATGGTTCAGTCCATTGTGCTGTTACCCCAGAAAGGCAACTGGATGTGCTCTATAGATCTGAAGGATGTATACTGTCACATCAAAATGAGCAAGTGATCCTGCGGACCCCTTTGCTTTTGGCTAGGAGCCAGTCATTACCAGTTCAGAGTCCTGCCCTTTGGTCTCACCACAGCCCCCATGGTGTTTACCAAATGTATGGCAGTGGTTGAAGCTCATCTAAGACTGCAGGGATTCAGAATGTTTCCTTATTTAGATAACTGGCTCCTCACTGCTTCAACCAGGCATCTATTAATAACAGCCAGAGACTATCTTCAACAGCTGACCCACTTTCTAGGCATCATTGTAAATCTTCTAAAGTACAAACTTCAACCAGTCTTGGAGTTTATAGAGGCTTGCTTAGACACAACGAATCTTCAAGCAACCTTGCCATGGTGCAGAAATGTTTTCTTTAAGGTTACATGTGAGTCAGATTATGTCTCATCTCTTTCCTCCAATCAAATTGATTTTAAGAGCTCTGGGATTGATGACCACAGCAATCACCTTGATTCCAACAACTCATTTTCAGATGAAAATCTTGCAGTAAACTCTACAAGTGCAATGGTCCCTCATATAGCAGCCCTTACAATTCCCAAAAAAAACTATCCAGGGTTTTCAAGGACTTGTTAGAGTGGTAGCTCCAATCCAGTGAGATTTGACAAGGTCATCCCTTTATCTTTCTTGCAGTCATTGCCATATTGACCACAGATGCCTCCCAGTTTGGGGGGGGAGCATTACCTGGGACAGACTATTCCAGGCATGTGGACCCCAGAAGAGACCAAATTGCATATAAATTTCCTGGACATGAGAGCGGTCCTATTAGTGTTGCTGGCCATTCAGAGCTCTCTTCCTCTGGGGACAATTGCTATTCAAACAGACAATATGTCAGTGGTTTGGTACATCAGCAAACAGGAGGAAACCAGATCTTACCCTCTTTGCCAAGAAGTAATGAGAGCTTGGCAATGGGCAATCTCATCCAACTGCTTTCTTGTAGTGACGCACATTCTGGGAAAATCAAATGTTCTAGCAGACAGGCTCTGCAGAACTATTCTGATGTCTTATGAGTGGTTTCTTAATCAGTCAGTGGCAAACATGATCTTCCTGAAGTGAGGGCAACCATGCTGCGCTCTATTCGCCTCTCCCCTCAACAAGTGCAGCAGTTTTTTTTCCCTAATCCCCCCTCAAGGACAGTCACTGAGAGATGCTCTAGTCCACATTTGTCCTTCCAGTCTTCTTTATGCTTATCCTCTCCCACTCTTAATTCCCATGTTTCTTCAGAAAGCTGTCAGGTTGAAGAGCAAAGTAATCTTCATTGCTCCCTTTTGGCCTCAGCAGATTTGTTTTCCTTTTCTATGGTTTCATCTAATATGTCCACCTTGAACACTGGACCCCAGTCCACATTTCCTCTCACACCCATCAGGCATAATTCACCCGAACATCCCAGGCCTCAAATTGACCACATGGTTTCTCCAATTCCAGTGATGACTAGACATTCCAGGCTTTCCTCTCCTGTTCGAAGAATCTTGTATTCATTTCAGAAACCCTCTACAGAAAGATTTTTAAAAGTAAATGGAAAAGATTTTCCTTATGGGTTCAGAAGAGAGATTTGGATCCTTTCTGTGCTACAAACCCTGCTGTTTTAGAATTTCTAGCTTTTCTTTTTCAAAGTGGGGCCAGTTTCTCTACTATTAAGGTTCAACTGGCTGTCATTTCAAATTTCCACATTGGAGATAATACCTTCTCTTTGGCATTATCTAAGCTGTATAAGGCTTTTCTTAAGGGCACTTTTTTACTTAGGCTACCTATTAAGGACTCTATACCACATTGAGATCTTAATTTAGTGTTACAGGCTCTGATCCAATCACCCTTTGAACCATCTGCAAAAGTGGACCTCCAATTTGTTTCTTGGAAAACAGTTTTCCTGGTAGCTATAACCTCAGCTAGGTGAGTCTCTGAACTGCAAGCGCTCTTCTAAGCCACCTTACTTGATCTTCCATAAGGACAGAATGGCTTTATATACAAATCCATCCTTTTTACCCAAAGTTGCTTCAGAGTCAGACATCAATCAAGTCATCAATTTGCCTGTTTTCTTACTACCAAAATTTGAAAATAAAGGAGCGTACATGCTTCATTCTTTAGATGTACATAGACAACATTGTTTCTATCTTCACAGAATGAAGGGAATTAGGAAGGCTGCTCAATTATTCGTTTTGTTTGCCAAAAAAAAAGTTGGATAGGCATATCTAAACTACAATAGCCAAATGGATTACTGATTGTATTTCTCATGTCTATTCCTTAAAAGGTTTGGCCTTGCCAAGACAACTAAATGTTCATGCCACTAGGTCAATGGCTACGTCATCTACTTTCTGGTCCAGAGCTTCCATTGATGATATTTGTGTGCTGTCACTTGGTCTAATGCTCATACTTTTGTGGCTCATTACAAATTGGATGTCACCTCCAGAAGTAGAGATGCATTTGGCTCTGTGGTACTCCAGAATATCTTTCCATGAGGGCCTCCCAAAGGTTACTGTAGCTGGGAACTATGTCCCATTCATTGAGGAATGAATGAAAATAACAACATAATATTTCTAAGTTATGTACTTACCATAACTATGCATCTGTGTTGTTCATTTTCATTCTTCCTCAGCTTACCTTCCACCTTCCCCCTTCCTTGTCTTTGGGAATAACCTGAGGGAATCTGTTAGGAACCTTTGTACCTGTTTGAGCCCCTCATCTGTTCTTTTCTATCACATATTGTTCTATCAAACTTTGTGTAAAGGCAGCAAACTAGCTATGATGTAAAGCAGTAATGAGGGGCATTATGGGTAAAGGAATGAGCTCAAGATTCGGATCCTAGATGCAAAAAGTGTCCGAGTCAGATTTGAAGATCAGATCCAAACCCATTAATTGAGGAAGAATCAAAAGGAACAACACAGATGCATAGTTATGGTAAGTACATCATTTAAAATTTCACACTCCTGGGTGTTAAAAGTGATGCAGGAGGACTACAGATGATGATGGATACAGAAACTTACTTTCCCACTCTCCAAACCAAACAGAATTTTTTTTCCTCAAGTTCTTCTGTCTTTACATACCCAGGGAGTTGTAGAACCAGTGCCTTTAATTCAAAGGGGCAAAAGTGTGTATTCCAGAATGTTTCTGGTACCAAAGAAAGAGGCTGGTTAAAGACCATCACTAAGTCTTTCATTTCTAAATCTCTTTGTCAGAGTTCCGAAAATCACAGAGATCTTTTCAGGACACACATGATGAAACTTCCCCCAGAGGCAGAGGGGGAAGTAATAATGGAAGACATCGACCTTGGGGCAGAGGGGGGTCTGCAAAATCAGGGCGACAGAGAATCTTTATTTGGCAGGCCTTTTCAGTGATCCTGAAAGGAGGCCTGACTGTCCAGCTCTGGAGGCAGTCGAGGGTTGCTTATCCTTGTATCCAGAAGCCTGGCGACAAATAATAAAAGACAAATGGGTACAAAGCATCATATCCAGAGGTTACGTCATCTCGTTCTCCCTTCTCTCCCCAAAGATGAAAAAAGTTCTGGATGTTCCACCCAGTCAAAAGGAACAGGCAACTCTAGAAATCCAAAAGTTGCTAGACAAAAAGAGTCATCCAAAAAGTCCCTGCAGACCAAGTAGGATTCAAAACTTACTCAACATTCTTTTTAGTTCCAAAGAAAACAGGGGACTAGAGACCTATTCTGGATCTCAGTATTCTAAACAAATCAGTAAAGAAGAGCAAGTTCCGGATGATGACACAACAGTCAATATTCCTATTCTTGGGAAAAGACAATTGGATGTGCTCTATAGATCTCCAGGATGCGTACTACCACATAAAAGTGGACAGGCAATCTAGGAGACACTTGCGTTTTTGGTTGGGAGCCAATCACTACCAGTTTTGAGCTCTGCCCTTTGGTCTCACTACAACCCCCAGAGTGTTCACCAAATGTATGGAAGTAGTAGCGGCTCACTTGAGATGACTAGGATTCCAGGTGTTTCCATACTTAGATGACTGGCTGTCAACCACCGCAACCAGACATCACCTAATCAAAGCCAGAAATACAACTTTGCAACTCTGCTCCTACCTAGGGATTGCCATAAACTATGAAAAATCCTCATTGGAGCCTTCTCAGCATGTGGTATTCATAGGGGCAGAATTAGACTCAACACAAATGATGGCTAGACTTCCTCCAGAAAGGATACAATCTTTGAGGTACTTGGTGAGCTATCTTTTAAAAAGGAAGAAAGCACAAGCGAAGATGGTCCTCAAGGTTCTAGGGATCATGGCAGCGATGATAGTTTTGGTCCCCCTAGCACATGTGGATGTGAGGATTCTTCAGTGGTTGCTATCCCCTCAATGGTCAATGCAAGAACTGCCAGTGTCTCACAAAATAATCATAACAGATATTTCCAAGAAGGATCTTCGATGGTGGCTACACTCCTCTCATGTGACTCTAGGTCGACCATTTGTTTTCCCCAAACCTGTGACCACGGACACCTCTCAGATAGGGTGGGGGTACATTATCTGTGAAAGATGGTACAAGGCACCTGGCAGGATCACAAGGCCCACTTGCACATCAATGTCCTAGAGATTGGAGCGGTGCTTTTAGCGTTGCAAGCACTTCAGGACTCTCTTCCCCTGGGAACCATTGCAATCCAGACAGACAACATGTCAATTATATGGTATATAAACAAACAAGGAATAACCAGATCTTACACCTTTGTTGAGAGGCCCTGTGAATATGGCAATGGGCTACCTCCTCCCAACGTTTTCTGATAGCAGTGCACATCCTGGGAAAATCCAACATGGTGGTGGACAGACACAGCAGAGCGATTCTGATACCTCACGAGTGGTTTCTGAAACAGGAAGTAGCAGAAACATTTTCCGAAAATGGGGCCAGTCTTGCTGTGACCTGTTTGTGATATCTGTGAATGCCAAATGCAGCAGCTACTTTGCCCTCACCCCCCCTCCGGGGGAGTCACCAAAGGATGCACTTATTCATGATTGGCCCCTGGGTCTCCTCTATGCTTTTCCCTCTTTTCCACCAATTCCCAAAGTCCTTCAAAAAGCCAGTTGTTTGAGAAGGGACTTGATACTCATCGCTCCATACTGACCTTGCTAAATCTGGTTCCCCGTCCTGTGGCCTCATCTTCGGGAGAAGCCTTGGATTCTGGACCCAGTTCCAGATCTTCTGACTCATGCATCAGGGATCATCCACCCATCCCTTTAGACCCTCAAGCTGACAGCATGGCTGCTCCAATTCCAATGATAGCCAGGTTTCCAACCCTCTCCTCTCGAGTTAAACACATTCTTATCTTTTCCCATAAAGCATCAGCAAGGAAGATTTATAAAAGCAAATGGAAAAGATTCTGCCTATGGGCTACCAATAGTCATGTCGATCCTTTTTCTGCTCCTATTACTTTCATTCTGGACTTCCTAGCTAAACTTTTCAGCGATGGTGCAGTTGCAGCCACTATTAGAGTTCAACTAGCAGCGATCTCCAGTTTTCATTTTGGAGACTCTGGCTCCAACATAATGTCTCATAAACTATGCAAGGCCTTTCTCAAAGGTACTATGTTATTAAGACTGCCTATCATAGACCCACCAGTGCCATGGGACCTACATTTCGTTCTATCCTTCCTAGTTTTTTTCCTCCCTTTGAACCAGTATCATCTTGCGAATTAAAATTTTTGACTTGGAAAACTATTTTCTTGACAGCAATCACCTGTGCTAGAAGGGTATTAGAGTTGTAAGCATTGTCCATAAAGCCCCCGTATTTGCTTTTCCGTAGAGACAGGGTGTCTTTGCAGACAATGGTTTCAGAGACAAATTTAAACCAATGTATAGACTTACAAGTTTTCTTCCCAAATTATGAAAACAAGGCAGAGTACATGTTACATCAGCTGGATGTACCTAGACAATTACGTTATTACCTACATAGGACTGCAGAATTCTGAAAATCTGATTAGTTATTTGTTTCTTTTTCAGATTCAAAGAAAGGATACACTATCTCTAAAGTTACACTTTCCAAATGACTATCAGACTGTATAACTTTTATTTACAAGTCTCAAAATAAAGAACTTCCGAAAAAAGTTAAGGCCCATTCTACAAGAGCCATTGCAACTTCTTCAGCCTTTCTGGCCAAACTGTCAATTGACACCGTTTGCACTGCAGCAACATGGGCTAAACCACATACCTTTATCACTCATTACAAAGTTGATTTGGCCTCCATGAATAGAGCCTCTTTTGGATCCATGGTTCTGAGGAATATTCTCCCGTGAGCCACCCAGGATTCAGTGTGCTAGGGACGCTGTCCCAACCTAGTAACAATGAAGGCGAAATAGGAAAACATCACATGAAGAAGTTATGTACTCACCATAACATTCCATGTGTGTTGTCCATCTTCACCTTCATTCTTACATCCCTCCCTCCTTTCCTTCTTTTATTTCTAGAAGACCGGGTCTATACAAATTGGATTACCTTGAACTCTGTCCTTCTTCACCAGCCTCTGATTCCTCCCTTGGAGTATATATAACTTTATATTAGGGAAAACAAGATTTGGGGATGGTTCTAGTGCATGCTAGGATAGTGATTTTTAACCATGAGCTGGCAGAGGGCCTCGGGCTTGTAAAGAAAGGCTGAGACAGATCCGAAGACCAGATCCAAACCCAACCTAGTAAGAATGAAGGCGAAGATGGCCAACACACATTTAATGTTATGCTGAGTACATAATGTCTTTTTATGTTTCATCCAGATAAAGATTGCAAGCTCCTCCTTGACTCAGTCTCACAGGATCGTGTTTCTGGGATGCATTATAGATTCTTCTCTTCAAAAGGATTTTTTAATACAAGACAAGGCGGATTTTCAACTGGAATTTTTCCTGAACTTCTGTAGTCAGTGTCAGACTTCTGCAAGACAGTTTCTCAGGATCCTAGGGATCATGGTTTCTATGATTCTCATGTTAAGTCTTGCTCGATTAGACATGAGAAAGATACAGTTTATAAAAAAAACACATGGACCCAACATCTGCATTCTCTGGAGTATCAAATTCAAGTTTGGGGCTTTGTAAAAAGGGAGCTGCTTTGGTAGAGACAGCAAATTCTGCTGAACCCAGATTTCCCATTCTCTTCTCTCCTGACGTGCCAATCCAATCTATAAACACAAACCCTTCATATTTTAATTGGGGAGCAGTTTCCATAGGGTTAAAAAGTGCAAGGCCTTTGCTATAACTATACTCACTAGCTATAACTCCTGAAGATATTTCTGTCTTCCCTAATAACTCTCAAATAATTTCCACTACCCATTCCTTAAATACAGCCATCATGCAGGTTTTGTACCAAACAAATGAAGAACAGTTACAGTCATTCCCCTGTATAAGGGATGACCTTTCACAGATACAGGCAATTACAGACCTATAAGTCTGACCAACCTCATATGTAAAGCCATGGAAAGACTCATCATGGAATTAATCAGTCAGGACATAGGGAACCTCCAAACACTGGACCCATCTTAGTTTGGATTTGTCAAGGGTAGGTCATGGTGGATTTTTTGAAAAGCTCACAAAAGCAATGGATGACGGTAGAATGGTGCACACTGCATACCTTGACCTGGCCAAAGCTTTTTACACAGTTCCCCACTCAGGCATAATAAAAAAGCTAAATTAACTGGGAATAAATGTGGAATAGCAACTGGCTCACAGGTAGGATGCAGATAATCAAAGTAGGGGAAGTTACCTCCACAAAGAGATTAGCCATCTGTGGAGTCCACCAGGGTTCTGTGCTGGGACCTCTTCTGTTTGGCATCTACTTTTCTGAAGTAAAAGCCAAACCAAATGGTTCTATCTGACTAAGTCTGCAGGTGATTACAAGCTAGCAGCAGTCACTGAATCCCCAAATGACTTAGATGTTCTGTGGGAAGGTTTGTCCCAAATAAATAACAGGTGCCAAAAAACATATTTTGGAATGTGAATCACCTTACTGATTTAGTGAACAAGGTAAAATGATTAAATTATATTAAAATGAAGAATGCAAATAGCAATGCTACAGGAGACACATTTGGTAAGAAGTGAATATGTGACTTTGATAAAGGAAGGATTTCAGGATGGAGATTATGAAGAATATCATGAACAATGGGAAAGGGAAGAACTTATACTAATTTCTAGAGGAGCTCTGATAGGGATTGAAGAGGGAGAAAGATAGTAATGGTAGATTTGTGGTAGTAAGGGGCTTTGGGCAAAGGAGGTAAATTATGCTGGCATGCATTTATATTCCTTTTAAAACTGCTATTGTGGCACTTAAAAAAATTTGGGGAGAAATAATCAGGTTTCAACAGGGAATATTACTTATAGACAGGGATTGCAACTTGATTTGCAACAGTAAAGATGTATTTGGGGGACCTAAAAGGGAAAATGTATCAAAACAGGGTAGGTTTCTGTAGAAAATTATGAAAATATTTGGTATGGAAGAAGTGAATTTAGTTGTGGGAACTCAAAGGGAATTTACAGATTATTTTGCAAGGTACAATAACTGGGCTAAACTAGACAGAAATTATATTTTACAGGAACTTGTGCATTTAATTGAAAGCTTTGATGCACATCCAGTAACTGTTTCAGATCATGTAGTAATAAAATGCAGGTCAATTAAGTAAAAATGAAACACTAATGCTCCCACCTACTTGTTAAAAAAGAGGAATTTAAGGAATCGGTACTGAAAATTATTTGAGAGTTATTTGAGAAGATATAAATTTCTTCAGAAGTTTTAGTTAGTGAATGGGATAAAAGGAAAGTGAAGTTTAAAAATAGGGTAGAAAAAGAAAAAGAATTATGGTTAAGAAGTAAGTATTTATACAGAGGCTAACAAAGGCTAAAGTATTGCATAATAAGGGGATCTAATAGAACAGGAAGAGGCGAAACTGCAGAGTGCTAAAAAGAAAATAAGGGAGTATCTGGATAATATGCATCAGTTTAGAATGTTTGCTGCTAAGCAACTGTTTTTTGATAATAACTGCAGATCACAAAAACTCTTAACACAAGGACTTCGGCAACATAAGGTAGAAAGGATTGCTGCCAAACTTAGAGAGGCTATAAGAAGAAAAATAACCAGAGATTCTGTAGAGGCAGTAGAGATATTTCAAAAAATGTATGAAAATTTGTATAAAGCAGACAAATCTGGAAATCAAGGAAAAACAAATAAAAATATTGATGATTGGACACTCTAAATTGGCCCTAGGTGTGAGTGAGTGCATGTGTGTGCCTTCTGTGGAAGGTTGGGCGCTGGGCTGGCAACTCGTCACCGTAAAACTCCACTGCCGATCATGAGCGGACAGGTGATCCACTGTGGCGACCACTAACCAGGAAAAGCAGGAAGAAGAAGAAGAAGAAGATGGAAGAGTTAAGTATGCCAAGGTTAGAGACAGATGAGACAACAATTAACAGTTAAGATAGGAGTAGATGAGCTAAAAACTATGACATATAATCAGTCTCCAGGAAAACCTCCAGGAATAGATGGTATTCCTGTGGAAGTTTGGAAGCTAGGGGAGAAGAAAGTGAATAAAGATCTGGAAGGCTTTGATTGACAGTATTTTAAAGGGAGAGGAAGCACCAGCATCCTGGAAGAAAGCTGTCGAGGTTGTAATAACTAAAGACGGTAACGACCCATCAGACCCAACTTCATATAGACATATTTCCGTTTTAAACCATAATTATAAAGTGTTTATGTCTATAATAGCTAAAAGAATGGTAAGTGTGCTACCAAAATTGATAGATATGAATCAATGCGGCTTTGTGGAGGGAAGGCAAACATTTGACAATGTGGTGGTGCTGCGGTAGCATTGTTGCCTCACAGTAAGACGTTGTTCTGTTCGATTCTCAACTAAAGTGTCTTCTGTGTGGAGACATGCATGAATGGGCATACCTTCGTTGAAGGTTGTGCGTCAGACCTGGTAAGCCGGTACATAAAAATCTACTGCCAATCATTAGCGGACCGGAGTTCCGCTGTGGCGACCCCTAACTGGGAAAAGCCGAAAGATACAACAATAAAACAATTATACACACAGCACCATCCAGCGTAACAGCCAACAGCAACGAAAAGTCAGACCACTGCTGAAATATCCAAAAGCAGGTTTAATAGTAAAATAACTGATAAAAACAGTGAATATGGTTAGCACTTTCATGGTCTCAAACACCACTTCTTCAGACCTTCATATAACCTGCTTTTAGATATTTCAGCAGTGGTCTGACTTTTCTTTGCTGTTGGCTGTTACTCTGGATGGTGCTGCGTATATAATTCTACTTATCTGTTGCTCGAGCGTTTCATTTACACAAGTGGCTGTTTGGACTTTGTGTGTATATTAATAAAACAATGATGAACTAGAGGGAAGTAGAATGTAAGAAAATACTGCTGTCACTGGTGGGTCTTAACGCAGAAAAAGCATTTGACTGAGTAAGCTGGGATTGTATGAGTAGGGCAATGAGAACATTTGCATTTCCTGGTGCACTAATAACATTAATTAGGAGGATATATGAGGGATCAGAGGCAAAAATTAAAGTGGGAAGGTTCCTCTCTGATAAATTGTTTATGGACAGACGAACTAGGCAGGAGTGTCCTCTTTCCTCTTTGTTATTTGTGTTATATTTACAGCCATTCACAAAGAAAATAAGGGATTCAGAAATTCAAGGATATAATTGGTACGGTAATCAAGAAAAGTTTGCTTTGTTTGCAGACAGTATTATTTTGTACCTAATAAATCCAGAAAAGGACATCTCAGTGTTGTGGAACATTCTGAGAGAGTTTCAAGTCTTTTTTTTTGGGGGGGGGGATATAAAATTAATGAAGACAAAACAAAGGCTATAGTTATAAACTTTGTACACACTCATGAATTTGTTCAGCACTACCCATATTTATAGGGACACAATAAAATGAAGTATTTAGGAGTACGGTTTAAAAGGATTATTTTATGGCAGCTAAGGATATATGGGAAGAGACTAAATACATTATAATAAAAAAACTGAAAAACAGGAAACTCATGTTTATGGATATGGATAACAAGATAACAAGCAGTGAAAACGTTTTTAGTACTTTCAGATTTATACACAGGTTAGGCATATTTTTATCAGCCAGAGGAGAAGTTGTGGACAGTAATTAATAAACAGTAGAAGGACTTTATTTGAGAGGTAAAGAGGGCAAAGGTCAAGGAGAATAAGTTGATCCTTCCATTAGAACAAGGTGGTTTAGGATTACCTGATTTTAAGTGGACTTTTAGACATACACGCTTAAGGCTGATAAACATTGTGACGTCCCTCCTCTGGACCAGTGATCAAGGAGCCTCAATCTTCACCATTGACACTGGTGGGGAACGTTCACTGAGAAAAAAATAGACACAGTATTTTCAGATGCACCTTTCTGCACCAAGTACAATTTCCGTTAAGAGCACATGGAATGCATACTCCAGTCCTGGGGCTGGGCTTTTTCTCCAGCCCCAAATAAGACTTCCCACTGGCACAGCTGTAGAGTTGAGTCCTTAGCCAGGTGTTCTAAGCTAAGACCCCACCACCCTCTCTGTGAAATTAGTGCTCTCAGTGTCCCTGTTCAAAGTAGCTGATGCACACACTGTGAGATTTGATTTTCAACCGCACACACATACACACCAAGGAAAGGCTGGCACAGCTTACTTGCTTTGTCATCTCCTCCCAAACTATAATGTAGATGCACTGCCACCAGAACACCCAAAGCCAGCTGCTGTAAGGCTCTTACCAGGGTACCCAGTTAATCTCAATAAAATTAATACTTATACAAACGGTAATGTTGGACCAAGCAGCAACACTTTCAGGTAAGTGGAGCCACGGTGCCACTAAATAAATGCAATTACTCTCAGTGATTAAATATTTTCTAAAAGACCAGCCACAATGAAAGGTTTAGATATATTAATAATAATTAAATAAAAAATACTGAATATCTGTTTGCAGTAAACACCAGCGTTTCACTTCATAGGAAATATAAAAACAACACAGATGGAAAGACTCAGACAGATACAGAAAAACAGTATTTAGCTAATCTACCTATATTTCCTAACTAACTGAAGAATTACTGTTCCCTAGTTACTTACTAAAGCAAGGCAAGATGAAGTTAGCTGAGTGTCTCTTGTCAGGTCTAATACCAAAGTGCATCTATCATGTCTCCCACTAGCACTTAAATACAATTTCAGTTCTTGCTACAGAATGACATCACATCTGGTCACCTGCCTATGAGGTTCCCACACTGTCCCATCACTAGCAACTGAACCAGGATTTGGTGCAGATGTGTCACAACATGCACATAGAACTTTGCGAAGGCTTAATACAGCATCTGGAAGCTATAAAACAATTCCAACACTTCTACTCTTCCTGCAGAAAGGTTTGTCATAGACATTGTATCTCTGTCTACCTTCAGACCTGTGAGATAAAATCATTATGGTCTAAACCAAATCATTTAATTTCAGGCTATTTTTCTTAAGGTTAACCGGACTGAGCTTAACCCCTTCCCTTCCTGCATTCTCTTTTAAAAGATATACATTTAATTAGTTACATACAGTCTGACATACATGTATATTTATTTTCTGTCCAGCAGGACCCACTGTTGATACTTTTTTAACACAAGCAACTTTACAAATAAAATTTTAACGCAAGCATCTATACAAATCAGTTTGATATTCAAATGACATATAATTCTTTACAAAACTCCAGATAGCTATGCTGGCATATTTTACACATGTACTGCCCTACTCCCTTTGGCACAGCTAACACTACCTCACATCATCACATCCATAACACAAGCAGAAAGCTGTAATTTAAAATAGAAAGGCTAATGATGAAGCAGGGGGGAGGTCAAGAAATTAGGAGAGAGAGAATAGGATTTTGCATTTAACAACAGCCATGCAGAATATGATAGTCATAAGGTAACAGAAAGTATTTCAAGAACTAAGCCAAAATGAGACTGGAGAAAGGAGATTTGGCCAATAAGGATGACTGCAATTGGGGGTACAGAGAATAGTCAACAGAAAGCTGGAATTTACTGGGGAAAACTGGCCATGGAACCAAGACATTGGGAGCAAATAATGAGAGAGAGGGAAAGGTAATAGAATGGCAAGAGGCTAAGAAGACATTTGGACTGCAGGCTAGAGACTGCCTTCCTATCAGGAATTTATTTCAGAGTGTAGCCAAAGAGAAAGGGAGGGGAGTCCTAAGTGAAAGACCTGCTCTGGTAGAGACTTTCATTGAATCTAGAAGGGAAACTGCTGTAAAAAGGGGATAATTAGCAGAGTGTATAAAATATTGCATGCTAACTATA
Organism: Protopterus annectens; assembly: GCF_019279795.1. Taxonomy (NCBI): domain Eukaryota; kingdom Metazoa; phylum Chordata; order Ceratodontiformes; family Protopteridae; genus Protopterus; species Protopterus annectens. The sequence goes on from NC_056745.1 coordinate 133,825,650, forward strand.
GGAATCAGAGGAGGTTAGAAAAATTGGGAAGTGAGACTGGATAAGCAGTTCACAAAGAAACAATGGGAGGAGATAAGCATGGCTCCCAAATGTGCAACAAAGTCTAGAAGATTTAGGATGCTTGCTTGGAAGTGTTTGCATAGGTATTTTTATATCTCAGGCAGACTTCAAAGAATTTTTCCTTAGGTAGTTAATAAATGTTAGAGGTGTGACGGGGAAGACAGAGGTAACTGCGAGCATATGTTTTGAGAGGGTCCATATTAAATAAGCGAACGCTGATTTATCAACCCTTTAAAAGCGAAAGCTTGAAATCTGGAACACACGGAACAGTGATTCTTTTACGAAGGGAAAAAAAAATTGCTGTTCCACAAAAAAAAAAAAAAACTTCAAAACAATAAAGTGCCCCCCCACACCCCCCCTACTTAAATATACCAACTCTGAGATTGCACCACAAAGGAGGAAATGGCAAAGTTTCGAAAACGGCCCAGCGATTTTTTTTTTTCCCCTGGGAAAAAAATCACTGTTCTGTGTCATCAGGATTTCAAGCTTTCACTTTTAAAGGGTCGATAAATCAGCATTCGCTATTTTAAGTGTTCACTGATTTAATATAGACCCTTTTGAGAGTGTAATGAATTGGAAGATTTTAAAATTTCCCTACAGAGTACTCAGTCAGAAATATTGGGTGAGCAAATGGGTGTAACTAAGGAAGTTATTATTTTAAGCTGGGATATGGATATGAATTGCATAGACATATTAAGGCCTTTTTAAGTTTAATTCTGGTGACTGCCAAAAATGGCAGTTACTAGGAAATGGAAATCAAAGTTTAAACCAGCTGTATTTGAAGTAGTGAATATTGTATAAGAGATAAAAAAACTAGAATTGGGATTTGTAGAAAAGGGTAGGAGCAAATTACAGAAAAAAGGAAATTGTGGAAACAATGCATGCCAAATATTTTTTGAAGGAAGAGTGAGATGTAAGGGATGGCAGGAATTGAGCAATTTATGTAATGCTGAATTGATGATAGTTGTATGAAACAATGTGTGTGATGTATAATGTTTGTAATGATAGTTGTATGAAACAATGTATGTGATGTATAATGCTTGTAACTGTGAACATGTTAAGATGGGTTGCTTTCTTTTATATCAATGTATGTTTGCCTGTGTGTTAAGTGATATGTCAATAAATGTGTTTAAAAGGGACTGAAAAAATGTCTTTAATATCCAAGAAGTATCTAAATATAACTTGAAAACTAGTTGTAATTGTGCTGATTATGTTGCCAGAGCATCTGCCTCTCCCAATGTGCTTAGGAGATTGCTGTGAGTTAAAAATCAAAAATTTTCTGATGCCCTTAAACAAGAAATTCTTAGTTCCCCTATTGATAGGGAGGTATTATCCGAGCCATATGCCACTCAAGTTCCCAAACAATGAGATGAAAGGAAAAAACTTACGCAGTGAGTTCTAAGAGTTTTTCAAGTTTCCATTTTTTCCCCTCCAAAAATCAATTTTATCATAAAGTTCATTCCTCTCAATTTGGACTTTTTCCTATCAGACAGAATACCAGATGGAAATGGCAACAAGGGAATGTTTGCAACAACTGTTATAAATCCAAGAAGTAGGATCCCTTGCCTAAAGAGGGTTACAACTCCTCTTCAGGTTGGCTATGCTGCCAGTCTAGACATTCCTTTTTCCACTTCTCCTTGTCTTTTTTTGTCTCATAGTTTGTATCTTCAGTTCCTACTTTGGGAACAGATGATTTCAGACAATAGGCTTCAAGTCTGATTCACCACGACTTCTTCTGGAGATGGATTCAAGATTCTCCTCCTTTCAGGGGAAGTCCATCCCATCTAATCAGCCAGACTCATCTGTTCCCTGCAGTTCTCCAGACCATGCTTACTGCAGGGGGTGATAGAGCATGTACCTCCAGCTCTCACTGGTACAGGATTCTACTCCAGAATGTTTTTAGTACCAAAGAAGGCATGGTCCTGGAGATCAGTACTAGATCTCTCCTTTCTGAATTTATTTATAAAAGTTCCAAAGTTCAAGATATTGACCTTTCAGTCATTTTTTATCTCTGTGTCCTTTCCAGGGCTCTGTGTAGACCTAGATCTGAATGATGCTTGGCATCACATTTCCATAGCTGTCAGTTTCAGAAAGTTTTTAAAATTTTGTGTTGCTAGGTCATATTATCAGTTCTCTGCATTACCCTTTGAGTTATACACTGCACCAAGAGTGATCACCAAGTATCTAGCTCTAGTTGTGGTTTATTGCAGGCTTCAGGAAATTCATGTTTTTCCATATTTGGATGACTTCTTTATTTGTGCAAAATCCTCTCTCAAGTGTCAAAAGTCTTTAAAAAAGGTAGTTTTCATTCTGACATGGCTGGGTTTCCAGATAAACTGGTGGAAATCTCCCCATCTCACAGAATTTTATTTCTGGGTTGCATATTAGGCACTGCTGTACAAAGGGCTTTCCTTCCTTCAGACAAGGTGACTTCTTGCCAAGAGATTTTAGTAATCTTCTCCCTTCAGCTTGGAGCAACTGCCAATAAGTTTCTAAGAATTTTGTGTCTCACGGCTTGTATGATTCTTATATCAAGGTTGAACATGAGAAAGTTGCAGTGGTATGTAAAAAATGGGGCTAGAAAATTGCTTGAAACCACCACGAAATAAGTCAAAAGTCTTTTATTAATAAAAACAGGAACGAGCGCTTTCACGCAATAAGATTGCGCTTCATCAGGTTACAAATTATACAAAGGTTTTGGCTGCCTTTTATAGTAAAACATTAATTTCAATTATTCAATCAATTAAAATAAATCAGTACATTATTAAGAAAAATTCATCAAATTTTTCCATTATAAGACTTAATTTCAACAGAAAACTTGAACACACTGTTTAAAACATTTTCATTACTGATGGCTTTTCATAAATTAAGATCTTTTAAACAAATTATCGTCAAAGATGCAAACAACATCCATGATTGATATCAATGGGCTTCACTAATAGTTCTTAAGGAAGTCATGCCCATATTTAGAAAGTAGATGATTCAGGGTATTTCGTTGTTTTAGGTCGTGTTTTCAAATCAACGAAAACAAAACAGAGTAGATGTTTCTTATTTTGTGCCAATAAATACATAATCATGATGCCATGTGTCATTATAACGTTTAGAACATAAAATGAAATAAGATATTCATGATTAAATAATCTTTCATCAAAGCTGCATAAAATAAAAACAACAACTATAATAACAACTAAAACGCACAAGGGCATATAGATTCTATTTCATCTCATGCAGACCTTGTGACTAAAGAAAATCAATGACATTTCAGAAGTGGCCCAAGATTCACCTAAATGTATTTAGTATTCAAAAACAAGCATCTACTATGAAGATGGTAGGAATATATATTATATATAAGATATAAATATATCAAATGAATATCAATTTATGTATAAAAGTTCGGAATGCTATGTCCTCCATAAAGCTTACAGTAGTAAAAATAAAAATAAAAATGGAACTTATCAATATGATGAATTATATATATATATATATATATAAACTACTAATATACACTGTATCTATAGGCAGCATAAACGGGGCTCACATTCTAGGTGAATCCACGTTCCATAGTCTGCCGAATAATAACAATTTCAAATTTAAGAAAAAAGATGCATTAACAAAAAACTTTTTTCTTTTTGAAGTGGTTGTGACACCAAACAATATCAAATATAGTGCTGTAAATATATATTATAAATGTCAAATACTAACAACCATAAAAATGGTTATTACCAGAAGATGGTGTCAAGCAATTTAAAAAACCAAAAACTGCATTTCAGTCAACAAGACTGAATTAACTGAGAGACTAAGATAACTATATAAAAATGCACAAGCATTTCAAATTGCACAAAGATGTATATTACCATTCTGTTAATAACTATATTAAAATGGAGACAGAAGCCACACAATATTTAACTCCTTAAATAGCTCCTTATATAATGAAGTGCCTGGATATACTATCAGACATGCTGAAATAATGAACATAATGTGAACATGGCGTGTCATTATTATGAAGATATCAATAGTAGATGTTTATGGGGTATATATTATAGTCAACAAACAGGAAGTGGGAGACACAAAAAACTTATCCATAGTAGGCAGGCTAGAACAAGCCAGAAATTTTTCATAATAAAATCCTACTTATGAGCTGAATGTAATAAAATACATTATTTACTCATATAAAAATATAATGCAACAATATAATATATCATGTGGGACCTAGCAAGGCTGGCCGGATATTAACCACAGTGTTTAGGCCAGGTGGTATATGAGCTTTCAATCTTAAGATCCATCTTAATTCAAAGGTTTCCAGAGTGTTCATATGGTCACCTTCCCTTCTATTGGGATCTATTATTTGCAGAACCTGAAACACAAAACTATGTTTAGGATGGATATTACAATGCATAGCCAATGCATTGGTGGAACTGTTTCTTCTTATGTCATAAACGTGGTTATATATCCGGTCTCTAAGTCTTCGCGAAGTCATCCCTACATAATAACTATTACAGAGATTACAAGTAGCTAAATAAATAACATTTCTGGTGTTACAAGTTGCATAAAAAGTAGGTTTTGTACTTAACTCAATACCTGGGACATTAAAGCCACACTTCTTAATGATGTATCCACAGAGCGAACACCTTCCGCATGGAAAAGTGCCTGTTTTCATTTGAGACCTGATATCAATAGGTGCAATCTCTAATTTTTCTTTGCATAGCAACCTTTTTAAGTTCATACAGTTAGTGTATCTAAAAGCTGGTTTTTCACTAAGTATTCCTGAAACTGTTATATCTGATGACAAGATCTTCCAATTTCCTCTCACTATATTAGTTAAATGCTGCACATCACTGGTATATTTTATATCGTATTCTATGTTTTGAGTCATTTTCTTTTTTCTATACGGTTTGAATAATATGGTCTGGGGTGTAGCATTATCAAATATGGATTTCATCATGTCATCAATCAACTTCAATGGATATCCCCTATCCATAAAATATTCCTTCTGAGTGTTGATTAATTTGAGTGCATCTGATTTATCACTACAAATTCTTAATATCCTGCTCATCTGGTTCTTCACAATATTCTGAAAAATATGACGTGGATGTAAGCTGTCATATTGGAGAATCCCATTCCTCCAGCAGGATTTTCTATGAAGTGTAGTTACTAATTCACAATTAATGCCTTTCTTAATAGTGATATCTAAAAAATTGATATTTGACTTAGAAAATTCATGAGTAAATTTAAAGAAAGAGGTGGTATTATTCATGTGGTTAATAAATACATTCAAAGTAGCTACATCCCCATTCCACAACACTAAAATGTCGTCTACGAATCGTCTATATAAGACGACATTGTCAAAACTGGGATCATTAAAGATGTGTTCCTTTTCCCACTCATAGACGACAAGGTTGGCATATGCATTAGCACAGGGGGTGCCCATGGCCACCCCCCATGTTTGTGCATAAACCATGTTATCATATAGAAAAATATTATTATTTAGGACGAGGTCCAACATACAACAGATATTCATGGTCTCAACATTATCCATTTTTAGTTCTGTCATATGTGTTCTTATTGCATTTATACCATAATCATTGGGGATGTTGGTAAAAAGACTCTCAATGTCTAGTGTCACTAGCAAAGTATCTTCTTTTATCTTATTTTTCACCATATCCAATTTAAGGTCATCTAGCAATCTAAAAGAGTCATGTAGTATGGTAGGTACTTTCTTCACAAGCACTCCCAATTTAGTTTGTATGTACAGAGATGCATTTTGTGTTACCCAGTGGTCACCTGATACAATGGGACGCAGTGGGGGTGGATGTTTACCCTTGTGTAACTTGGGCAAACCTTTGATTATAGGTATCAGAGGAAAATCTATCATCAGAAAATCATAGAGAGGTTTGTCAATGGATCTGGTCATCAGCATATCATACAAAGTGTCATAGACATACTGTATTATTGATTTTATACCCGATTTCTCTATTTTCTTGTAGGCACTATCATTGTTCAGCATATTCAGCATTAGCTGTTGGTAGAAGGTTGCATCCATGGCGACCATCCCCCCTCCCTTATCTGCTGGTTTAAAAACAAGACTAGAATCATTACAAAGACCTTGTAACTCAGATCTCTCTGTTGCACTTAAATTAACAAAAATACTCTTTTTTCCATGACAGTCATAGTAATGGTAAAAGTCCCGCTCACATGTTTTCAGAAAGCATTCAACAGATTGTATAAGTGGGGGCATAAAAGTACTTTTCTTCCTACAAACAGTAGCGCCTAGTTGGTTATCAAAAAAGTTAGGCGAATTATCCTTGAATAGCATCTTAAGAGAAAGCTTCCTACAATACTTGCGTAAACCTATCAAAGTATCAGATATAGTACTGTGCTTAGAGGGGATGAACGACAAGCCCTTGTTCAGTATATTCTGTTCATTCAATGTAAACATCATTGTTGACAAGTTAAAAAACAAACTGTTTAAATTTTCATCCTTCTTCTTTGCTCCGGTGTTTCTCCCGATAATTTCCTTTTTCCCCTTCCCTGGCTGTTGGAGCGAGTACGCACTGTCTCTTTGTAAGGGAGGGGAAAATTTAAAGGTATGGGCGCCATAAACTTGTTGTTCAAACCGATGGCTTTAGGTTTTGCACCCAAAGTGCTTTGATGAGTCAATCCCTGCTGGTTGCAGGGCAGAGAAGAAACAGGTGTATCGGAGATATTGGACACCTCATTGGTGGCATTTTCTGACAGCAATCTACTATCAGTCATTTCATTCTGCATAATCACAATGTCATTATTACTGGAGCTAGGAGCTGCTAGTGTTTGTCTAGAACGTGGTTTATCATTCAAACTAGGTCTCGGCCATACAAAAATACGGCCGAGACAAAAGTCCTCACAGTCACGTCTCAACTTTCTAATTTTTGTCTGCTCCAACTTATTACTATATAAAGATAGCTGTCTATTCATGACTTGTATTTTAGATTTACAAAACTCAGTCTGATAGTTAGTAGTAAGTGATTTATACTGTTCCTCTACCTTTGCAAGAAGCTCCGCTTCAATTGGTGTAAAGTAATCCAGTAGTAGTTGGATGTATCTGTTTCCAAAATCGATGTTTAGCTTCTGCCATTGTCGAAGTAACTCAGGATGGCTATCCCCATAAGTCGGCATGCATAGAACCCGCATGCCGCGGGGGATGACCTTGAAATGCAGACACGCTTGTAAATGCCTTCTCTGCCAGACGAGCCTATGCAGGTGATACAGATCATTTTCTAGATTTCTCAGGCTTCCAAAAAACTCATACATGTTCTCACTGATGTTGGATGGACTAGTATGAGCTTCACCATTAATGTCCATGTGTAATAACGGATTATCTTTCTGGTAAAACAGGCAATTCCAGTTCTCATTAGCCATGGTACTTACTGGGTTGTAGTCTAATTCAATATTCTGCATATCCATCGTGTAAAGACCGGTCAAATGCAAAAACAAAAACACCAACAGCAGAAGACAAAAACCGATCATCCAAAGGTTTCTTGCATCAAAGGTAGAAGAACGAGGCTAGAAAATTGCTTGAAACCACCACGAAATAAGTCAAAAGTCTTTTATTAATAAAAACAGGAACGAGCGCTTTCACGCAATAAGATTGCGCTTCATCAGGTTACAAATTATACAAAGGTTTTGGCTGCCTTTTATAGTAAAACATTAATTTCAATTATTCAATCAATTAAAATAAATCAGTACATTATTAAGAAAAATTCATCAAATTTTTCCATTATAAGACTTAATTTCAACAGAAAACTTGAACACACTGTTTAAAACATTTTCATTACTGATGGCTTTTCATAAATTAAGATCTTTTAAAGAAATTATCGTCAAAGATGCAAACAACATCCATGATTGATATCAATGGGCTTCACTAATAGTTCTTAAGGAAGTCATGCCCATATTTAGAAAGTAGATGATTCAGGGTATTTCGTTGTTTTAGGTCGCGTTTTCAAATCAACGAAAACAAAACAGAGTAGATGTTTCTTATTTTGTGCCAATAAATACATAATCATTATGCCATGTGTCATTATAACGTTTAGAACATAAAATGAAATAAGATATTCATGATTAAATAATCTTTCATCAAAGCTGCATAAAATAAAAACAACAACTATAACTATAATAACAACTAAAACGCACAAGGGCATATAGATTCTATTTCATCTCATGCAGACCTTGTGACTAAAGAAAATCAATGACATTTCAGAAGTGGCCCAAGATTCACCTAAATGTATTTATGATCACCAAGTATCTAGCTCTAGTTGTGGTTTATTGCAGGCTTCAGGAAATTCATGTTTTTCCATATTTGGATGACTTCTTTATTTGTGCAAAATCCTCTCTCAAGTGTCAAAAGTCTTTAAAAAAGGTAGTTTTCATTCTGACATGGCTGGGTTTCCAGATAAACTGGTGGAAATCTCCCCATCTCACAGAATTTTATTTCTGGGTTGCATATTAGGCACTGCTGTACAAAGGGCTTTCCTTCCTTCAGACAAGGTGACTTCTTGCCAAGAGATTTTAGTAATCTTCTCCCTTCAGCTTGGAGCAACTGCCAATAAGTTTCTAAGAATTTTGCGTCTCACGGCTTCTATGATTCTTATATCAAGGTTGAACATGAGAAAGTTGCAGTGGTATGTAAAAAATCTGTAGTCTCAATATTCTCATCCTCTAGATTTTCAGATACCAATTTTGGACTTTGTCAGAGCAGGACTTTGTTGGTGGATAGACATTATGGTTCTCAATCTAGGTATGCCCTTTTCTCTACCCATTCCTATTCAAGTGGTTCAGACAGGCACCACATATTTTGCTTGAGAACCAATATTAAAAGGGGTGAAAGTGCAAAGTGCTAGGATGAGGCAGACAGACCAAAGCACATCAGTCTCAAGGAAATGTTAGCATTGTTTCATGATCTCAAATGTCTGAACCAGAAAAATTTTCATTTGTGGGGGAATCCTTGGATAGATATGTTTGCCTTCTTTCAAAACAGACAACTAACCAAATTTTGCTCCAGATGGGTTCTTATTCCCTTGGACAGGAATGTTTATGTATGCTTTTCCACCCTTCTCATTTCAAGTATAATTCTGAAGATTCTGAAAGACTCTCCAAAGATCATTGTGATAAATCCCTTCTGGCAAAGTTGGTTCTCCCTTGTCATGACTTTAGTCAGGGACAATTATCACAAGCTCCCCCCACAGACTGGATTTACTCACACAGGGCAAGGGGAACTTGATGCACCCCAACATCAATCAACTTCAGCTTACTGCTTGGATAACTCAGTTGTAATTACTTCTAGACACCTTTTTATGATGATGTGTGACAGATACTGAAGGAGGAAAAAAGCCTGCTACTAGGAAATCCTATGTTTGCAAGTGGGGGAGTTTTTCTAGCTGGTGCCAAGCCAATAGTCAGTGGCTCTTAAGGGATTCTGTACCCCTGGCACTCAAATATTTGTGTGACCTACTGTCCTCCGGCCTTTCTTATTCCTTGATAAAGGTTTATCCTGCACCCATATCAGCATGTTTGCCCATGGATTCCCAGTCTTTCATGGAAATTTGTGGTGAAACAATTTTTAAAAGGAGATTTACACCTGAGACCTCCATGCAAACAAGCTCCTCCTCCTTGGGATCTCAGTTTTGTTTTGGAGGCATTAACTATGTCTCCTTTTGAACCTGCCTCTGTGGCTGAGTTAAAGCTAATTTCTTGGGAAACTATTCTAATTATTGTGACATCTACAAGAAAAGTACCCGAGTTGCAGGTTCTTATAGTGGTAGGACAGTGTCTGATCTTTCACAAGGACAGGGTTACTCTAAGCACCAATCCCTCTTTTGTGCCCTGGGTTGTTTCAGAAGTTGCACCAAATCAAGTCATGAATCTCCGTTTTCTCTCTAGAACCTAAGAACAAGGGAGAGCAGATTCTACTTTCACTGGATATACATAGGCAACTCAGGTTATTATCTTGACAAAACTAAGTCCTTTTGAAAAATTTATCAGCTGTTCATTTCCTATTCTGGAATAAAAAAAAAAGTCAACCTTAGTCTAAACAGACTATTTACAGGTGGTTATCTTCTTCTATTTTGTTTTGTTACAGTCACCATAGTAAAACCATTCTATATAATATTAAGGTGCATTCTGCTACAGCCTTGGCTTTTTTCATGGCTTATTGGAAAAGAGTGGACTCTAGACGTATTCTAGAGGCAGGCACTTGGTCTTCTATCTACACTTTTACAACACATTACAAACTGGATTCCTTTCCTAGATCCAGAGCAAGTTTTGCTACCCTTATGCTATGGCAGCAGTGGGAATGATGAACATAACTGTTGCAGTAACCGTACCTGCCCAACATCCAGCTGATTCTTCCTTGTACACAGTTTGGAGATTCTGTTATGCTGGTTTCTGTTATGGTTGCTGTTGTTATTAGGTTCATAGTTTCATAGGTTGGTACTAGGCTATCGGCCCTAGGGCCTATACAAGCCTAGCCATAACAATTCCCTTGTTATTTCTTCCCACACTATTTACTTCCCTGGACCCCCTATTATTTTTATTGGTTTGCTAGTGATCCTTTCTCAGTCAATCCTCCCCACGTTTTGAGGGGCAAGACCTGCAGGTTTTCAGTCACTCTGGCTGCTTTTATAGCTTCCACCAATAGTAGGATTGCGTATTAGAGCAGGCAGAGTGATTGTGTATGGGAGGACTTTTTAACCTTAGGAAGACTAGCCAGTTGCTGTATACTGGGCAAGATACAACCCATATGCTACTGGAGCAGTGAGGAACTTGAAAATCTACTGTTATTGGTAAGTGCAACTCACACAACTGTACTTTCTAATGGGAAAATATTGCATTTTTTCCCTTTTTCTTAATTTTTTTGTGATATCTTACTATTGGTTTAACACTGCTATACCCATTTTTATCATTAAATCATGATTTTACTACAAATTACTTTAATTTTCTGTGGAAATGTTATTTTCATTTCTGACAAGGAAATCACTAAGTAAATGCTTATTTCTGCTATTTTAAAAAGTTTCAGTTTAACTTAAGAGTATAGGTTCATAGGTTGGTACTAGGCTATCGGCCTTAGGGCCTATACAAGCCTAGCCATAACAATTTCCTGGCTATTTCTTCCCACAGTATTTGCTTCCCTGGGCCCCTAACTAGCAGGGCAACTGACGTGATCCCCGGGGTAAATTTCCTATCTCCCATTCAATCATCAAGGTTCCTTTTGAAGAGGGCCAAAGAGGCACTCTGCTTGACATGTATGGGCAATCTATTCCAGAGTCTGGGGAGTGTCTGGGTCAGGAACCTATCCCTCCAGCATGTTTTGTTAATTGTGATGACAAGGTTCAGATCCCTGGAGCATGTCTCTGAGGGATTGGGATTTCTTTAAGTGTAGCATGTCTAAAAGCTCTGGGTTTGACATGGCCTTGTATGTTAAGCAGAGATCGCCTCTGAGTAGACGATATGCGACAGAGTATAGGTGGAGTTCTTTTAGATGGTCAGCATAGAGCATCTGCTTTAGGCCTATGATTCTTTTAGTGAGGTATTTCTGCAGCCTTTCCAGTTGTTGCAGATGTCATGAGAGGTACATACCAAACGTGGCATTGTATTCTATAATGGGTCTAATGAGGGATGAGTACAGTGGGACAATGACCTCCTTTTTTCTGGATGAAAAGCCCTTAGTGATGAGGTGTGCCACATATAAGGATTTCCTGACTGTTGTGGAGATGTGGTTATCGAAGGTGAGACCACTGTCCACCTGTGTCCTTAAGTCTCTTATCACACTTTCGGTGTTTAGTGTACTGCCACCTATGTGGTAATTCACGAGTATATGTTTTTTTCCCAAAGGGGATAACTATACATTTCTTGGCATTGAGCTTGAGCCCATGGTTCTGGCACCAAGCATCTGTTTCTGTAAGGCCCTTTTGTAAAATATCCACATAATTTGGGGATTCAATAATGGCTCCCAGTTTACAGTCATCTGCGAACTTTGTTAGCCAGAGTCCCTTAGTGTTGGCCTGTACTTCAGAGAAGTAGATGCCAAACAAGAGTGGTCCCAGGACTGAACCCTGAGGTATTCCACTTGTCATTTGTCTGTTGCTGGATTTGGAGTCGGATACTTTTATAGTGTTGGTTCTGTCAGTAAGCCAGTTGGCAACCCATCAAGTGATGTAGGGATTAATGCCCAGGTTAGTAAGTTTATCTATGATTCCAGAGTGGGGGAATGGTGTCGAAGGCCTTAGCGAGGTCCAGATAGGCTGTGTGGACCACGGCTCTGGAGACTGATTCGAAGAAGTCAGTCAAGTTCAGGAGACAAGATCGGCCCTTCACGAACCCAAACTGCATGGGGGCATATAATTGATTTTTTTGTCACAATTTGTACAAGAGAATTTTACTTGGTAGTGTGACTGTGTGAGCTGTTTACTACACTGCAGATTGTAGAACAAGACTTAGCACAAATCAGCACTTAATAGTGTCATTGTATTACTCTGGCTGGTGATTTCCCCCCTGAGTTGATTGATTCTGATATCCGATCTTTGAGATTTTCTCTTCTCCTGGAAATCTCTTTAAGTTCTAAATTTATGCTTAGTCCTGCTGCTACCCAGATTTTCAAACAATGTAATGATGAAGGTAAACTGATGCATGGGGTATCCAGAATGCTTCATATTCTCAGCTTCTTCCTTTACTAGAAGTCCAACTTCAAAGGGCAGAGCACACAAAAATCACAGCCTAACAAGAGAATGAATGTGCCAAGACTCAGAGCATCCTATCCTGCTTCTTGTCCCTTCTCTCCCTTTTCACCTGCCCCCAGGCTTTAGCTCAACCCAGCAACCTAGCCACATATAGTCTCAGACAAGTGAGTGCTGGGAATAATTCATTGAGGATAATCTTTGCAGTGAACAGAAAATCCTCCTCACTTCAGAAAAATCAACCCTCTACCGCCACCTACCTGACTAGATACCCTGTTCTGTTTGGTACACCTTCACAACTTGCAGCAGGGTTTATGGAACCAATTCATGTGCCAGAAAAAGGAAAAAGATTGTATACCAGAATTGTTTTGGTACTCAAAAGGAGCTATTGAGGAGACTAGTGTTAATTCGGCATACCTAAACACTTTTCTGAAAGTACCCAAATTCAAAATGCTATTCCGCAGATGGTCCTACCCCTTCTTCTGGACTATTGTTTCATGCAGACTTCACATCTTAAGGATGCTTATCATCACATGCCATTTACTGTCAACTTCAAGGTTATAACTACATACAAATGTCCTGTCTCACACCCTCATAAGTAATTGTCTTCCTGGGGGTGCATGAAAGACACAGAAAACATTATGAGCTTTCTACCAGAAGACATAGTCCTGACTGATCAGAATATTTTCTGGGATTTCTCTATTCAAGAAGCTGCCACTGCTAAAAATTTTCTCAAAATACTAGGCCTTGTGGCATCAGTGATTTTCATGACATCCCATGCCAGACTCTACATAAGAAAGATTCAGTGGTAATTAAAAAACTGTTGGACCCAGCACCTGCTTCCCTTGGAGCTCCAGGTATCAGTACTGGATTTTTTTCAAAATGAGAGTTACAGTGGTGGAGAATTCAAATGTCTCTCAATCCAGACCGACACTTCTCTCTCCAGACTACAGTTCAGTCAGTCAGGAAAGAGTTGTCAGATTTTACCTGGGGAACAGTGTACAGGGGAGGTCAAGTGCAAGGCGAATGAGGTCCTTCAGGCACTATAAAGCACATGAACATCAAAGAGATGTTAGCCGTGATTCAGACTGTAAAAGTTCTTTACCACTTATGGTCTCCAGGTCCCCTTAAATTGGTCACAGATGACACCACAAGCATGTGGTACCTGAACAAACAAGGGGTACGAGGTCATACACCTCTTTACTGGTTGGCAGTGATGGCCTAGGAGCTAGCCTTACAGCATGCTGTCATGATTCAGGTTTCATACATCCCATCAGAGCTAAACATAGTGGCAGACAGATTAAACAGATCCCAGATGGAACCTCATGAGTGGAAACTCAAGACAAAGGCCTGCCTGGATTTGGTCTGGATCTGGAGAACACTTCAAATAGATCTGTTTACTTCCTTTTAAAACAGACAGTTGGAAAAATTATATTCAGGACATCTTGCAGCCATGCTTGGAGGACAGAAGCGTTCTCATTCCTCTGAACAGGAATGTTTCTTTATGTATTTCCACTCTTTCCACTGATAACCAAGGTACTTCTATAGAGTCAGAAAGAAGTGCAAAGGATCATTGTGGTAACCTCATTTTGGCCCAGGCATAGTTGGTTATCCCTTTTGATGGAAATGGCCAAGGGCAATTACAACAGGCTTCCTCACACACTAGATTTGCTCACACAGTGTCAGAGGTGAATAATGTACACCATCTTAGAGCAATTGCTACTGACAGCCTGAATGATTCTATCTTGATACCTTCTAGGAATTTGTTCCATGAAGATGTGCGGCAGTTATTGAAAAAGGCAAGAAAACCTGCAACTAGAAAATCTTATGTTTACAAGTGGAAGAGGTTTTCTTTGTGGCATCTGACCAATATCAGAGGGTCTGGTATGATGTCTACCCCTCTGGTTTTGAAATATTTCTCCTTGAATCTCAACTTTGTTCTTGAAAAAAATGTACTTTATCTCTTTTTCAACCTGACGTTTAGCTTTACTTGAGGTTCATCACTTGGAAAACTGTTTTGCTTATTGCTTTGACATCTGAAAGGCGAGTCTATGAGCAGTAAGTTTTCATGGTGGGCCAGCCTTGCCTGGTTTTCCACAAGGACATGGTTGCTTTACACACTAATCCTTCTTTTATGCCAAAGTTGTTTCTGATTTTACACTGAATTAAGTCATCAATCTCCCAGTTTTCTTTTCAGAACCTAAAAACAAGGGAGAGAAGATTCTGTATTCTTTGGATGTGGACAGGCAGCTTGTGTACTAACTTGACAGAACTAAGCCTCTCAGGAAAGCTGAACAGCTATTTATTTCCTATTCTGAGGCTAAGAAGGGTCAACCTGTCTCTAAGCAAATGATTGCTCACTGGTTGTCCTCTGCTATTGTTTTTTGTTACTCCCGCTATGGTAAATCTATTGCAGGCAAAGTTTAAGGCATATTCCACCAGAGCTGTATCCTCTATGGTGGCAGATTGGAAAGGAGTGGAATTTAGAAGCATTCTAGAGGCAGCAGCTTAGTCCTCTGTTCTTACTTTTACAAACAACTACAAACTGGATTCTTTCTCAAGTTCCAGAGCAGGCTTTGCAAAGACCATATTTCAACGGCTGCTGAATCCTTATCCTTCTTCCTCCCAGACAGGGAAAGCTTTGAGAATCTATTCATATGCTACTGAGGCAGGATGAATGTTGAGCAAAGTACAGTCGCATAAATTCTACTTACCTGTAACAGTAGATGTTTGAATTTCACACTGCCTCAGTGACTTCACCCACTCACCATTCCCCTTATTTTATGTGTAGTTCGATGATATCCTACATTGTTGTGTTGTTGGTTGGCATTGGTTATTTGTGTTGGTGTTTTATGGCTGTGAATTAGCTGATTTCAGGCAATTATTGATGTGAGAGTGTTCAATCTCGCCTTTGTTCTTACACATGGGTTCGGAGCCGATCCTCGGCTCCGTGCCGGCCGACTGCAAGCTCTGCATCGAGAAGAAGCTCGAGGACATCTAATACCCACAATCCCCCTCTGCCTTTACCTCAGATCTAGTTTGCCGCTGCTGCATACGCATCGCTGGAGGCTAGCTCGAGGCTTTACAGATAAGATTTTTATCTATTCTGTTTAAATTTCAAAAAATTTTCTTTCAATCTAGTTAATTAAAGTATAGAGTACGGTGTGTGAGTGGATTAGGAATTCTCGGTACCTTAGAATAAGTTTAACTTAGTTAACTTTCGGGTATAGAGTTTTTCGGGGCCTACCACCCCTACTTGGACACTTGTGACTAGAAACTTGTTGTAGTCTTGCTTTTTAAGCAATTATCAAACGGACTTTCAATTACCGGATTTGACACTTTTGACTAAAAACTTTGTTGTAGTCTTGCTTTTTAAGCTATTATCAAACGGACTTTCAATTACCGGATTTGACACTGTTACTGGATTTGACTTTTACTGGACTAGACTGTCTCTTTCATTTGTCAGTATGTCTGAGAAAATAAAATCTGGCTTCAAACGTTGTCAGTGTGGCCAAAAGATGTCGGTCACAGACAACCACAGTTCCTGTGTCTACTGTCTTGGCCCTCTCCACTTACAAGAGGACTGCTCTATTTGTCACTCTTTTAGTGGGAGGGTCATGACAGATAGGCGCAGGAAACTGATGGATAGAGGATTGTTGAAACCCTCTTTCCAGGAGGCTCTGGATGCTTCAGACCAGGCATCCAAGTCTTCGAAGGGGTCGAAGGCGTCGGAGCCAAAGTCATCGGCTCCGAGCTCTTCGGTCTAGTTAGATCACCGGTTCCACAGACTTGGGGCCGAGTGTTCAACTGTTGGCTGTTTCCGAGCCTCGAGTCTTGGAACCGGTGACGGAGCTCCCTCCACCGACTCTGCTGAGGTCGGCTCCGTCTTCGATCCCTTCGACTCGTTCTTCTAGGCCCCTTTCCGACACCGACGTGGACCGTGTGGTGCAGAAACTGATGGAGCATACGGCCCTGTCCAAGCTTATCTCGGTCTCCTCTCAGTTGATGTCGAGACTTGAAGGCCTGCCACTATCTCCATCTGTTCCTCCTCCGAGACCTGTCCAGTCTTCGGAGCCGGAAGAAGCTGAACTGATGATTGTGGAGCCCTCGGTGCCAGAACCGTCTTTTTCTCGGTCGGCACCGTTCACCTCGACTCCATCCGATCCGGTACCGGAGTCTCGGGGCCGAAGATCCGTCCTTGGTTCCGGGACCGAGAGTCGGACCGATGTTTCGGTTCCGACGCTCCCTCTCGGGGCCTCGGCATGGATCGATTCGGTTCCGTCCTCGGGGTCGGTGCCTTCGGCTCCTGTTTCGGGGATTCTTCCCATTTCTTCGGAACCGGGAGATACCTCGACTTGGGACCCGGGGGCCTTCGACCTCATGAGGAAGGTGTTGTCTACCCAGACAACCACATCAGCAGGTACAGCTTCTCCTCCCCACAAAGGACCGTTATCCTCCTCTGCACCCACGGCCACGTCCAAGCGTCGGGCACCAGTGTCTCAGCCACCCCTGGAGGGTGCCCCCTCTTCCTCGGAGGCTTCTTCGGATGCTCCCCACGAAGAAGTTCCTAGGAAAAGACTGTGTAAGAGGAGACACTTGGATTCTCCACAAGAACCCTTGACATCTGATACTGACTTAGATGAGTCAGAAGGGTCCCCTAAGTCACCTTCAGAGGATGTCTCTTTTTCTGACATCTTGGAGATCCTAAAACAGAGAGGTGACTGGCAAGCCCTCCCCCCTTCTGAGGATGAGTCAGTTTTGCTGAAGGCATTTGGTGCCCGTCCTTCCTCCTCCTGGGTCACTCCGCCCTTTGATGAGTTAATGGAATTGATTGCTCGAAGGGCGTGGGAGACTCCTGACATGGTGGAACCAGTCCCTAGGAAGCCGAATAAGTACATCACAGCACCACAGGACAAAGCTTACCTCACCAAAGGAGTTCCAGTAGACGCCATGGTGGTGGCAGCGGCCAAGAAAAAGGAGATGTCGGAGTCTTCCTCATCTGTCCATCCACCTAACAAAGATTCTTGGACCATGGACAGATACGGGAAGCGCATTTTCAGTTCAGCGGCTTTCTCTATGCGTTCCCTGAACTATTTGACTCATTTTACATGTTTACAGAGGGATCTAGTCAAAGAGTTGGGAGATACCCTCCAGGGTGCTACAGATGCCGCTGTCTCAGAGAAAGTTACAGCGCATCTCAACACCCTTACGTCCATTGTGAACTCATCCATGAGGCTGATATCCTATGCAGCCGAAGGATCGAGTAGGGCAGCGGCTTCAGCGATTGCTCTTCGTAGGCAATCCTGGATGCGCTTATGTTCATTTGGAAGCCTTCACGTCTTCCTTTACTAACGCCCCATTTGACGGAGCCACACTTTTGGCCCTAAAGAAAAGGAGTCCCTTACCCGGTGTGAACAGGCGGGATAGACTCCTTCTGCTGTCGGAGTCCGGCTTTCCACCCCTTCCAGACCGTACCCCAAAGGGCAACGTGGTGGGAAAATGTGGTTTCAAAACCCCAAGGATCTTTCCCAAACACACAGGGTGATGCCCCCTCTAGAGGCAGAGGGGGGGGCAGAGGTGGAAGACGCCGCCCTGGCGGCAGAGGGGGTCCGCAAAACCAAGGTGACAGGGATAACCTCCTGGCAAACCTTTTCAGCACTCCTGAGAGGAGGCCCGACTGTCCTGCTCTGGAGGCAGTCGGGGGTCGCTTAGCTTTATACCCTCAGGCCTGGCAAAACCTTTCTTCAGACAATTGGGTAAAAAGCGTTGTTACCAGAGGTTACAAAATCCCATTTCTATCCACCCCCATTCCAAAAAGAAAACTCCCAGATGTACCACCCCATCTGCGAGAGCCAGCAGCTACAGAAATTTCAAAGCTGCTAGAAAAAAGAGTCATCCAACCAGTCCCAGCGGACCAAATAGGATTCGGAACTTACTCAAGGTTCTTTTTAGTTCCAAAGAAAACAGGGGACTGGAGGCCAATTCTGGACCTAAGTCATTTCAACACCTTTGTCAAGAAGGAAAAGTTCCGGATGGTCACGCTTCAATCGATCCTTCCATTCTTACGGAAGGACGACTGGATGTGCTCAATAGATCTGAAGGACGCATACTACCACATCAAAATGGCCAGGGCGTCCAGGGATCATTTGCGCTTCCGGCTGGGAGCCAGTCACTATCAGTTTCGAGCCCTGCCCTTTGGTCTGACCACAGCCCCCAGGGTCTTCACCAAATGCATGGCAGTGGTAGCGTCTCATCTGAGGCCTAGGATTCCAGGTGTTTCCGTATCTGGACGACTGGCTCCTGTCTGCCACCACCAGGCGTCAACTGATACAAGCCAGGGATTACACCCTACAACTTTGTACACACCTTGGCATTTCAGTAAATTTCAAAAAATCGTTGCTACAGCCATCACAGCATATCTTATTCATAGGAGCGGAATGAGATACGCGTCAGTTAGTTCTAAAACTTCCTACAGAAAGAATAGTAGCACTTCAATTCAACATTTCCCTTCTTCTGTCGTCCAGAAAGTCCCCAGCAAAAATTGTTCTGAAAGTTTTGGGGCTCATGGCAGCTTCTCTCATTGCGATACCATTGGGAAGACTGCATATGAGAGTGCTACAATGGCTTCTGTTTGCACAATGGTCATTCCAACAACTTCCACTGACTCACGAAATATTGATAACGAAAACATGCAAATCACACCTAATGTGGTGGTTACAGACTTGCAACCTATCCAGCGGAAGACCATTTGTGCTACCCGCACCATCAGCGACGATAACCACGGATGCTTCCCTGATAGGGTGGGGGGGCATCTTTCAGGGACAGACAGTCCAAGGCAAATGGACCAATCTGGAGTACAATCTGCACATCAATGTTCTGGAGTTGAGGGCAGTGTTTTGGCGTTGCAACACTTTGCTCCCCTTCTTCCTCCAGGGACCATTGCAGTTCAGACAGACAACATGTCCGTAGTCTGGTACATAAACAAGCAAGGGGGAACCAGGTCTTACCAACTATGCAGAGAGGCCATGAGAATTTGGCAATGGGCAGAGTCCACCGGTCGCTTTCTGATCGCAACGCACATCCCGGGTCATCCAACGTCATAGCCGACAGGCTGATCAGGGCACTACTATTGTCTGACGACTGCTCCCTCAAACAGTCAGTTGCGAGAAGGATTTTTCACAGATGGGGCCAGCCTACCTGCGATCTGTTTGCATCTCCAATGAACGCCAAATGCAGGAGCTACTTTGCCCTATTACCCCCTCCACGCGAAGTCCCCAGGGACGCTGGTGTCTGATTGGCCCCCGGGTCTCCTATATGCTTTTCCTCCATTTCCCCTGATTGCAAAGTTCCTACAGAAAGCAAACAACCTTCAGAGGACTATTATTCTCATTGCTCCGTTCTGGCCTCGTCAAATTTGGTTCCCCTTTCTATTGCATCACCGCATTCGGGGACCTTGGATGCTGGACCCAGAGCCAGATCTACTGACTCACTCGTCAGGAGTTCCTCACCCATCTCTAGAATCTCTCCATCTAGCAGCTTGGCTGCTCCGCTTCCCTTTCTAGCCAGGTCGGTTCCCCTTACATCGGCGGTTCAAGATATTTTAGTAGCTTCTCATAAAATTTCCACTACAAAGACTTACACCAGTATGTGGAAACGTTTTGTCTTCTGGGCGGAGTCACATCAGTTGGACCCTGTTACAGCTCCGTTGAACAAGGTTTTAGAATTCTTGACTGAATTATTTCATGAAGGAGCTTCCCCGGCTACTTTAAGAGTACAGTTAGCTGCCATTTCTAACTATCATGTAGAAGAAAGTGGTGCGCCTATTATGGCTCACAGACTTTGTAAAGCCTTTTTAAAAGGTTCTTTCCATATCAGACCACCAGTCAGAAGTCCGACATCACCGTGGAATTTAAACTTATTGCTCTCTAAATTGATGTTACCACCCTTTGAACCAGCTTCAAGTTGCGCTTTGAAATTTTTGTCATGGAAAACATTATTTCTAGTGGCCATTACATCTGCTAGACGGGTGTCTGAGCTTCAGGCCCTTTCGGTCAAACATCCTTATTTAATTTTTCATTCTGACAGAGTATCCCTATGCACTAATCCATCCTTTTTTCCCAAAGTTTGTTCTTCTAGTAATATTAATCAGTCCATCGAATTACCCACCTTCTTTAAAAACCACTCTAATAAATTGGAGTATATGTTGCACAAACTAGACGTCCATAGACAACTCAGATTTTATTTGGATAGAACAAAAGATCACAGGAAATCTGATCAACTATTTGTAGCTTTTGCTGACAGCAGAAAGGGTCTTGCAGTTACGAAACGAACTCTTTCTAAGTGGCTAACTGACTGTATCATTTATGTTTATGAAGCTTCTGACCAAACATTAGCAGCGAAACCCAGAGGACATTCTACCAGATCAGTTGCTACATCTTTGGCTCACGCAGCTCGCTTACCTTTAGACACTATTTGTGCGGCTGCTACTTGGGCTAAACCACATACATTTATCTCTCATTACAAAGTGGACAGGGTTTCTAGGGATAGGGCAACCTTTGGTTCCACTGTGCTCAAGAACGTTCTCCCTTGAGTTCCTCAGGATCATGGAGCTAGGGACGCTACCCATGTGTAAGAACAAAGGCGAGATTGAACACTCTCACATAAAGAAGTTATGTCCTTACCATAACGTTCCATGTGGAGTGTTCATCTCGCCTTGGTTATTACACTCCCACCCTTCCCACCCTTAGGAAGAACGTTCGATTTGGTGCCTGGTCTGGAGTATTCTCCTTCTGCTGTTGCAGTATGTGTTACTATCATACCCTTGGTATGTTTGTATATATGTACTTTATGTATATAGTTGGCATGTGTGCGTGCTTTATGTCTGGTTTGCTTGCAAACTAGATCTGAGGTAAAGGCAGAGGGGGATTGTGGGTATTAGATGTCCTCGAGCTTCTTCTCGATGCAGAGCTTGCAGTCGGCCGGCACGGAGCCGAGGATCGGCTCCGAACCCATGTGTAATAACCAAGGCGAGATGAACACTCCACATGGAACGTTATGGTAAGGACATAACTTCTTTTTTCTGGCCCTTCTTAATTTGTCCTACTTAACATTACTAGCTAGAATAACTGACCTTCTGTGACAGGGAGTTAGGCTTCCCCTCCTGGAAGGGGCTTTGCCAGTCCCCTATCACAGAGAGTCAAAGGAGGGTATGCTGAACTCTGTAAGTTTGCCAGTCTAGGTGTTTGTGCAGGCACAGAACCCCTATGCTACTTAGGCAGTGTGATATTCGAACATCTGTTGTTACAGGTAAATAAGACTTATGCAACTGTACTTTACATGTTTATATATTTATATTTTGTCTGGTATGTGTTGTGGCTTAAACTACAAAAGTCTCTTTTCAGACATGATTGTATTAGAAAGAAAGAATTAATATCTAAGCAAAATAAAATAAAGAATAAGCAATAAAAAGGGAGAACAATTTGACTTGCATAACCAGTCATTGCACATAGATAAGTTTGTTTCAGTGAATAACTTTCTTCTGCTACAAGCTAGGATTATATATGTATTTCAGCAGTTGAAATTGAGGTTAATAATACAGAATACATGAGAAAACAATCCCTTGGATTCAGAAATATGTTCATGATATTGAACACTGCTGTGGTCACCTAAGGTATATGAGTTATATCCTGCCAAGTATGTAATGGCCGCCCAGCTTCCATAGCTTCAAGAGGCCTTCCACACACCTTAATCATTACATAGCTCAAGCTGTGCTGTCAAAAAGACAGGTTTGGGAGCCAAGACCTTCAGAGCTTTCCTGCCACCATAAAGAGTGCACCTGTGTGGGCTTTCAAGGATCAGTAGTCAGCTCGTGCTGATGTTCTTCATATTGATCACTACTGCAGTAGCCTTAGCTGTATGGGTTATATACTGCCAATGATATAACAGCCAGCCAGCTTCCAATGCTTTAGGGCACCTTCCACATGCCCGGACCGCCAGGCAGCTTGAGCTGACATGACTAAAGGACAAGTCTGGGTACAAAGACCTTTAGAGCTTTACTGCCACTATAGAATATGCTCATCTGAGGCTTTTGAGGATCGACAGTTGTCTTGTGCTTTCTTTTGTTGGTCAGATAAGTTCCCTTAAGGGGAAAACATTCCAATTTCTTTATTTTGTCGATTTTTTTGTTACATTTCAGAAAAGGTATTTTAAAGTTAGGAGTGTTATGTTGTAACAGACTGTCTCTAGAGTGTAACCTGCTTTTAAATGAAAAATGTAAAAGTAGTGTTAACTAACTAAAACTTTTCTCCTGTGGAGAAATTGCATTTATTTTTCTTTTGTGGGGCTGGCATAATCTTTTAAAGTACTTTTTGCTGTGCTTTTTCTGCCAAAAAAGTAACTTTTGTAGACTGGTAATGTTTACTGGCATTTGCTGCTTGTCTTCCCCAGGAAAAAGGCACCATTTTTCGGTTTGACTACGGAACAGACTATCAGTCCCACAGTCAGTTCTTTTTTCCAGCCAGAAAAAGAAAAAAGTTAAGCAAACGGCCTTTGCTACCACAGCAGACTAGCAATTTGCTTCAGTCACAGGTGAGTGACTCTGCTGTGGCCATTTGCTGCACCTCAGGCCACTCATCTTTTACCCTGGATCCATCTGGTGTAGTACCTACAGCCACTATGGACTGGGGGTTAGTCACATCCTCTGCAGCTATTGGGATCCCTGCAGTGGGTAAGGGAGAGCCATTCTTGTCGATCCCAGGAGAGAAAACAGGGAAGGTTCCCCTGTTGTGTCAGAATGCTGTACCCATCCCCGGGAAAGCATCCACTCCCATTAGTAACACAGCTGACCCCATTGTTCCTGTCAAAAAGAACAGAAGACAAGCATGTATTTACTCCTCCTGAAATCTCATTGGATAGGAGTAGTTTACTGGGTCTGGCTCGGGGTTTAATTTAGGCTTTTGATCCTTCTTCTAAACTAGTTTTGGGTAAAAGAAAGAGGGGTACCTGTTTTCTGAAAAGCAAGATTCTGAATCTGAAGAGGAAGATGCAAGGACAGATACACTATTTTTCCTCAAATTTTTGATTCAGACGCAGAGAAGAGCTCAGTTTCTTACTCTCCATGTTAGGATTTCTCTTTCTGTAAGGCTGCTGCTGGAATGTGCCAGTGTTTTCAGTGGAAGAACACCGAGGTTTCTCAGTCCCTCAGAAAATACTATAAGTTGCTACAGAAGGATTTTCCAGAACTTACACCTATTCCTTTTGTTCTGTCTGCTTTAGAGGATGTGTGTGTCTCTCTCTACAATTTTCCTGATCCTCAGCCAGCTGCCCCTAAAAAAGCAGATAGGATGTATAAAGTTTCTCAGTCTTTAATATTTTTTACACCATTCCCAAACCTGTCCCAAAACCTGTAACTTTAGTTGATCTCACTGCTGCTAAGCACTTAGTTAATTCTAGACCTACTCTAAAAAAGCAAGAATTGTAACGCAGGAAGTCAGGTACCAAGGATCCACAAAAAATATATAAAAAAAGTTTTAATAATAATTTTAACACAGCAGATTGGGTCGTTTTGTCCTCAAATAACCAGGACTGCTTCAGAATGAAAAACACATCACTAACAACCATTTATATACACTTTATGTGATGGCACTTAATTGATCAAGTTCATTTAAATAATTAAAAACAAATACCCTGTCTAAAGAATAAATTATTGCATAAAATGATGAATGTTAAGTATTAAATAGATGTCCTTAAAATAGTAAAAAGAATATGAAATGTATGTAAAAACAAATAAATATAGTTATAATTTAACAGACTTCATTTGTGAAACTGGCTTAATACAAGTGTTTTCGTTTAAGCCTGGGAAGCATGTCGCTTGCAACCTAAGTTGCCACCTCAATTATTTGTTTTCTAACACTACTTTAACATCACCACTACGTGAGTTAGATCAATTAAGTGCCATGACATAAAGTGTATATAAATGGTTGTTATTGATGTGTTCTTCATTTTGAAGAAGTCCTGGTTATTTGAGGACAAAAGCACTCAATCTGTTGTGTTAAAACCTATTATTAAAATTTTTTTATATATATTTTTGTGGATCCTTGGTACCTTGCTTCCTGTGTTACAATTCTTTCTTTTTTAGTCGTATTAGTAACTCCAGATCTAATCTCTCTGATAAGGATGTGGAAAGTATTGATAAGTTTGGGGAAAAAAGTGTACACTTCGCAACTCTGATTTTCGGAATTTTTAATTGTTAGGGTCATATGTTAAAGTTTGTTCTGACAAATTATGAAAGTGTGCAGAATGTTGCTATCTGTAGTTTCTTCTTGTGTGGAAAAATGTGCTTTAAATAACTTAGTTTCTTCTATCACACAGGTCACTACTCATAGTTTGCAGTGTGTGTATGACTCTGTTGATTCTTATTCCAGAGCTATGGAAAGTGGTACTGTGTTGAGGAAATAAAATAAAAATGACTGCTCGGTCATAAAAAAGGCTCTGTTTAATAAATCCACAAATGACAAGATACAGGTCCACAGAGTAAGTGCTTTCACCTCCAAATACAAAAGGCATCGTGAGAGTGTTGAGGTTTGCATGGCTGCATTTTCAGAACCTCCCAGATGATGTTAAAAAGGAGATTTTAAATTCTCCTTTTGAAAGAGATTTAGTATTTGCCCCTTTGCAGCAGAGGTAATCAAAAAGTGTGGGGCAAGCAGATCCAGAGAATCTGTAAGATTCTTCAGCCCTCCTTTTCCAAATTGTCCCAGGGATTTTCTATCTCTTCATCCAGTTTTGACAAAAATGCAGAATGAATGCTCTCATCAAAATGTAGGTAAACTGATGTATAACAGGAAATGGAAAGGGGGTTCTAGAAACAAATTTCAAACCTCCCAAAACCAGGGACGTTCTAACAAGTCTGAATGACTATTCAAGAGATCTTGTGAGCCCCTTCTACCCTGGCACCTTTTTTCTTCCAGAAAGTCTGAATATCCATTTTTCTGTTTGGAAACAGATTGATGTTAAGTGGTCCAATCTCGCTTTCGTTCTTGCTGGATGGGTTCAGAGCTGATCTTCAACTCGGCCACTTTCTATAGCTCGATAGCTCTTTACTGGCTCGAGTCTACCCCTTATCCCAGAATGCCCAGCGTCAGCTACCCAGATCTCATTTGTCGCTTTAGCTGCAAGGTTGCGTCAATACCGGCTCAGGCTTAGTATAACTTTTTTCTCTGTTTAAAGTTAAATAATTTACTTGAAAAGTTAGTATTTTTTTCTCTGTTTATAGTAGTTTGTAAGTTTATTTAGTCATCAACCCCTTATCTTGTCCTTTGTTGTGTTTTTGTGCTGTGTTGACTGTCGCCCCTTAGTCGCTAGGCCTTCTGTTGTTCTCTGAACTTGTTTAAGTTAGAGAGTTCTTCCCTTACCCCCCCCCTTAAGGACAGCCATTTAAGTTGGAGGCTTTCCTTTAAGATTTTTATCAATATAATTTTTTTATTATTGTAGTGTGTCTTTTTGAGGTACTTCCTTTTTTTCTCAAAATGTCCAAGGAAGTTAAAACCTCAGGGCTTAAAAAGTGTGACTCATGCTGTCAGAAGATTTCTCTGACAGATGGGCACACTAGTTGTGTGTATTGCTTGGGGGATCTGCACCTGCAGGACTCTTGCTCTATTTGTCATGCCTTTAGTCCAAGGGTCCTGCAGGAGTGGAAAAACAAGCTAATCCTCCGTGGATTGTTGAAACAGGATTCTCCAGCTAAAGCATCTCAGCAAGTGAAATCTTTGAAGTTAGTCAAGCCGTCGGCTCCATGTTCAGAACCGACCTGTGAGCTTGACAGACCAAGTGTGTCGGTGCCCTCTAGCACAGACAAGACTACTCCTCCGTTGGCTCCAACTATTACCTCGGAGCCATCTCGGAGCCACAAACAAGCTAGGTCTCCTTCCTTGGAGCCAATTCGCTTGTTGCCACAATCACCCTTACTTCAGAGCACAGCCAGTCATCGCTCATCTTCCCACTCCTCTCGATCCTCAAGGTTATCAGATCAGGATGTGGAGAGAGTGATCAGTAGGTTGCTGAAGTAACAGGCCCTTGCAAAATTGCTTTCGAGCCCACCTCAACAGACCTTGGCTCCATCCACTTCAATATTGATTCCTCCTCCGACTATGCTTAGTTTGGAGCCGGATTCCATGGACATTCCGATAGTGGTTCCTTTGGCTCCAATGAAATCCTCTTCGGCTCCAATGTTGGCTCCGATTTCCTCGGTTCTTCCTTCCATCGAGGTATCTGGGCACCAAAGCTCTCTCGTCGGCTCCGAGGGGGGAAATGGAATCGGACCCTTGTCCGACCCCATTCTCCCTCTCAGAGCGTTGGCTCAGTTGAGTTCAGCTCCCACATCGGCCTTGAAGCTATTGCCCTTGGTGCAGAGTGGGATTCCTGTCTCTTCGGAGCAGGAGCCCTCTTTGTGTCGAGACCGTAATGCTTTCGAGGTCATGCGGAGAGTGCTGTCCCCACAGACAGCCCCACTATCGGTCCCATTGGCTCTGTCCCTTTCGGTGCCTGTGCCAACCTCTGCTCCTCCTTCAGCCCCAAAGCGTAGGGAACCTATGCCCCAGGACACCCCATTGGATGAACCTTCTTCTTCCAAAACCTCCTCAGAGCATTCTGAGCAGGCTTCCTGGAAGACAAAGTGAGAGAGGGAGCACCAAGACTCCCCTGAGTCTGTCACCTCAGATACAGACCTGGATGAATCGGAGGGACCCCCTCTGAAGATGTTTCCTTTTTGGACATCCTCGAGATTCTTAGGCAGAGATGTAGCTGGACTTTCCTAGCCCCCTCCGAGGACAAGTCTGTATACCTGGACACATTTAGTTCCCGACCTTCCACTTCCTGAGTGTCTCTGCCTTTTGATCCACTCATGTCCATAGTATCTCGGAAGGCTTGGTCAGCTCCAGATTCCATTGAACCTGTCCCAAGGAGACCTAATAAATTTATCACAGCTCTCCAAGACAAACAATTCCTGACTAAAGGTGTCCCAGTTAATGCCATGGTGGCAGCAGCAGCCACAAAGAGAGAGTTAGCTGAAACCTCCTCATCTGTCCATCCACCAAATAAAGACTCTTGTACAATGGACAGATATGGGAAGCAAATGTTTTCATCAGCGACCTTCTCCCTTAGGTCCCTGAACTATCTTTCCAATTTTACTAGACTTCAGAGGGATCTCCTAAAAGAGGTTGGAGATACCCTACAAGATCCTACAGCTGAGGGAGCTTCAGCCAAGGTAGCTACCCAGCTGACAAATTTAAATTCAGTAGTCAACTCCTCCATGAGGCTTATTTCATGCACAGCTGATGGAGCGAACAGAGCTGCAGGAACAGAAGTGGCTCTTAGGAGACATTCTTGGCTGCGGCTGTGTCAGTTTGCGGAACCTTTCAGAGCATCCTTCGCCAATACCCCCTTTGATGGCTCCTCTCTGTTTGGACCTCAGGTGAAAAACATGCTTACCAGGTGCCAGCAGGAAGGCAAGATGCTCTCTGATGTGGGAGTCCATTTTTCCACTCCTACCAGACCATATCCAAAGGGTCAGAAGGGTGGAAAGATGTGGTTTCAAAAATCCCAGGGACCCTTGCCTGATGCACATGGTGATTTTTCCCCCAGTGGCAGAGGGGGAAACAATAACAATGGCAGATGCCGCCCTCATGGCAGAGGGGGTGCGCAAAATCAGGGTGACAAAGATACATTCTCTTCCAAACCCTATCGACATCCCTGAAGGGATGCCCAACTGCTCAACTTTGGAGGCAGTCAGGTGAAGGCTTTCATTGTACCCAATCACCTGGCAAAATATTACAAAAGACAAATGGGTACTATCCATTATATCCGGAGGTTTCAAAATTCCCTTCCATCAACCCCCTCTTGTTTAAAAAAAAAATCCATCCCAGATGTTCCACCCAATCTAAGTGATTAGGCAATCACAGAAGTTTCAAGACTGCTAAAAAAAAAGAGCCATCCAGGAAGTCCCCGCAGACCAAGTAGGATCCGGAACTTACACAAGAGCCTTTTTAGTGCCCAAAAAGACAGGGGACTGAAGACCAATTCTGGATCTCAACAGATTAAACAAATCTATGCAAAAAGAAACATTCCGGATGGTAACACTGCAGTCCATTCTCCCCTTTCTGGGTTAGGACAATTGGATGTGCTCCATAGATCTTCAGGACAAGTACTATCATATAAAAATGGACAAATAGTCCAGGAGATTTCTACGCTTTCAGCTAGGGGCCAGTCATTACCAATTCAGAGCTCTACCCTTTGGTCTCACCACAGCCCCCAAGGTGTTCACCAAATGCATGGCAGTAGTTACGGCTTACCTGAGACGTCTAGGATTCCAGGTGTTTCCTTATCTAGACGACTGGCTCCTCACTGCTACCACCAGGCAACAACTTATAGAGGCACGAGATTACACCATCACATCCTGTGCTCAACTAGGCATCACAATAAACTTTGAAAAATCTGCCTTGTTGCCCTGTCAATCTATTACATACATAGGAGCAGAGCCAGGCAAAAGAAAAATGATTGTAAAATTGCCTCAGGAAAGAGTTTCCGTTATTCGACAACAGGTGTCACTTCTCCTGAGGAGCAAAAGAATTCAAGTCAAATATGTCCTTCAAGCTCTAGGGTCTATGGCAGCAGCCATTCTTCTAGTTCCCTTAGCACGCTTTCACATGAGAATCCTTCAGTGGCTTCTTTTCACACAATGGTCCTTCCAGGAATTACCCATGTCACACATGATGCTAATTACAGAATCTTTCAAAAGACACCTTTCCTGTTTGATGGTCTCCCCACTAGTGACTCAGGGCAGACCTTTCATGGAATCCCATCCGGTTGCCACAGTGACCACGGACACTTCCCTGATAGGGTGGGGGGGCATTATCTAGGGAAGACAGTCTAAGGCACGTGCCAACCTCACGAGTACCACTTACACATCAACGTCCTGGAGATGAGAGCGGTGCTCCTAGTGTTGCAAGCTTTTCAAGACTCTCTCCCTGCCAGGACTATTGCAATACAGATGGACAACATGTCAGTGGTTTAGTACATCAACAAACAGGGCGGAACCAGGTCTTACCCCTTGCGCCTAGAGGCCCTCAGACTGTGGCAATGGGCGATTTCCTCCCAATGTTTTCTGACAGCAATGCACATCCCTAGGAAATCCAACATAATAGCAGACAGGCTCAGCAGGGCTATTCTCATGCCGCACGAGTGGTCTCTGAAACAGGAAATTGTGGATCTTATTTTCTGCAAATGGGGCCAGCCTTGCTGTGATCTCTTTGCCTCTCCCCTCAACAAAAAATGCAGCAGCTACTTCTCCCTTGTTCCTCCTTCAGGTCAGACACCCAGGGACATTCTAGTCCACGATTAGCCTCAGGGACTCCTTTATACATTTCCCCCCTTCCCCCTAATTCCAAAAGTCATTCAGAAAGCAAAATCGTTGGGTTGCAAGATGATCCTCATTGCCCCCTGTTGGCCTTGACAGATTTGGTTTCTGTTCCGTCACCCCCACCTTCTAGCCCAGCCCTGGGTTCTGGACCCAGTGCCGGACCTCTTGATTCATCAGTCAGGCAGGTTACACCAATCCCTCCAATCTCTCAGGCTCAGAGCTTGGTTACTCCACTTCCAATCTTAGCCAGGCTCCCCAATATTTCCCCAGCAGTGCGTGATATTATTGTTTCCTCCCATAAGACAACTACAAGGAAAATTTATGCTAGCAAATGGAAAAGATTATCTTACTGGGCAGAATCCAGGAATTTAGATCCTTTTACAGCTCCTGTACACAAAATTTTGGATTTCTTAGCAGAACTGTTTCAATCTGGTGCAGCTGCTGTTACCATCAGATTACAACTAGCTGCCATTTCAAATTTTCACGTCAGAGCTTTTAACTCAAGCATGTCTCACAAACTCTGTAAGGCCTTCATGAGAAGTACATCTCTACTTAGACCCCCAGTGACAGAGCCCCTTCCACCTTGAGATCTCAGTTTGGTTCTGGCCTCCTTGATACTGCCACCCTTTGAACCAGCAGCATCATGTTCTTTGAAATTTCTCTCTTGGAAAACTCTCTTCCTAGTTGCTATTACTTCTGCCAGACATATTTCAGAACTCCATGCCCTATGTGTTCGCCTTCCATACCTAGCTTTTCACAAAGACAGAGTTTCTCTGAGAACCAACCCATCTTTTCTACCTAAGGTTTGTTCAGAACACAATTTGAATCAATCCATTGAACTTCCTGTCTTTTCCCTAATCATTCCAAAAAGGCAGAATACAGATTACACCAATTGGATGTGCATAGACAACTACGTTTCTATCTCCATAGAACTAAAGAGCTGAGAAAATCAGATCAGTTGTGCCTTTCATTTGCTAACAACAAACAAGGCCTTCCAGTTTCTAAAGTAACTTTGTCAAAATGGTTGTCAGACACCATTGCCTCTACTTACCATTTGCGACAAAAAGATCTTCCGGCAAGACCCAAAGGTCATTCAGCCAGGTCAGTAGCTACTTTGGTAGCTTTTCAATGTAGATTGCCCATAGTTTCAGTTTGTGCAGCAGCTACTTGGGCAGATCCTCATACATTTATTTTTCATTACAAAGTCGATGTGGTCTCCCGGGGCAGGGCTTCCTTTGGTTCCACAGTTCTGAAGAGTCTGTTCCAATGAGCCACCCAGGATTGAGGTGCTAGGGACGCTGTTCCATCCAGCAAGAATGAAGGCGAGATTGGACAACTTAACGTAAAGAAGTTATGTACCTACCATAATGTTCCATGTTAATTGCCCTTCATCTCGCCTTCCTTCTTGCGTCCCTCCCTCCTTCCCCCTTCCTCGAGGATTGAGAGGAGTTTTTCAATGGTTTCACTGGCTAACTTGTTTTGTTCTTAGTTGCTTCCCAAGCAAACCATGACAATTTACTGTATATCCAGGTTTAATAATAATGGATTATCTTCTATGATTATATCTAGTGTGAGCTATCTCAAACGAGATCTGGGTAGCTGACGCTGGGCATTCTGGGATAAGGGGTAGCCTCAAGCCAGTAAAGAGCTCTCAAGCTATAGAAAGTGGCCAAGTCAGAGCCGAGGATCCTCTCCGAACCCAGCCAGCAAGAAGGAAGGCGAAATGAAGGACAACTAACATGGAACGTTGTGGTAGGTACATAACTTCTTTTTTCAGACCATGGACTCTGAAATTTCCTCATCAAAGTTACAAATGGCAGTGGAAGGAAATTTCTCTTTTGCAGGGAGTCATTCATCATTCTCCAGCTGAGACCCTTCTTTCCACCTGTTCATCACATGCTATCCCAACAAGTGACAGAACCAGTTCCTCCTTCCTAGGTGGGGTTTTTATTTAAGGATGTTTCTAGTGCCAAAGAAAGCAAATGTTTGAAGACTAGTTCTGCATCTTTCTTTCCTAAAGTTGTTTGAGACAGTGCTCAACTTCAAAACAATCTCATCTAACAACCTGTCACCTCTTCTTCTTCCTCTTTCAAGTTTCATGGTAATACTAGACTTAAAAAAGATGCTTATCATCACATCCCTACTGCATCCTTACTATAGACATTTCTTAAGGTTTTTTGTGTGTTTAGATCACATTATCAATTCTCTGCCTTACCCCTTGGACTATCCACTGGACCAAGAGTGTTCACAAAGTGTCTAGCTCCAGTTATAGCTCATTGCAGGCTGCAGGATATCCACATTTTTTTCAGATTTAGACAACTTGCTTATCTTTGCCGTCTTTTTCAAAGTGTTATGCTTCTCTGTCTCTCTCTCACTTAGGTGTGAGAGCTCTCTTATATAAATTAGGATTCCAAAAGAACATTCAAAAGTCTTTCTTGACTTCTTCGCACAGTATTGTGCTCCTGAGATATCAACTAGACACATCAATTCAAAGAGCTTTTCTTCCACAGGAAAAAATAGATCTTTATTTATATCTATTTGTAAGGTTTTCCACTCAGACTTCAGTCACTGCGGGGGAATATCTCAGGATTTTGGATCCCATGGCATGTATAACTCTCATGATACCCCTGGCAAGACTCCACATGAGAAAGAGGCACTGTCATCTGAAATCACTTTGGTCCCAAAATCAACACCATTTATCTTTTCAAATACCAGTGCTGGGGATTCATCAGAAGAGAAATTGTTTGGTGGAGACAACAGATATCTGTAAATCTAGGTCTCCCCTTCTCCCTCCCCACTCCAAAGCAGTCAGTCACCATAGATAAAAGTGCACAAGGTGTAGAACACCAAGGACAGACACAAGCACATGAATACCAAGGAGATGCTTGCTCTGATCAAGGCACTCAACTCTGTGAACCAACTTTGTTCCCCTTGGACCTTTACAAGTGGTTACTGACAATACCACAGTCATATGATACACCAACAACCAGGTCATATCCCATTTGCAGACTAGCCATGTTAGCTTAAGACATAGCTTCACAGTACAGTCTCTCTCTACAGACATCCTACATTCTGTCAGAGCAAAGTAAGAGACAACCTGAACAGAACCAGAGGAGACTGTCATGAATGGAAACTAAATGAGAGTGTCTTCTAAGATTTCATCCATCTGTGGGAAGTTCCTCAAATAGACCTATTTACCTCCTGTCTGAAAAATCAGCTACCAAAAGTCTGCTCCTGGACCTCATATAAGAAGGCCTGGAAGGCAGATGCCTTTTCTTTTCCTTTTTTCTTTGTAGTGTCTCCCTTTTGGCCCAGGCAACAGTGATTCTCCCTTCTTTTGAAACTGGCCAGGGACAGTTACTACAAGATACCTATCAGAATAGACCTAATCACACAGCAACAGGGGTGTTCGATATATCCTGACCCCAAACAACTTCAACTGACTGCCTGGATGATAGGGTCTTTATAATTTTTAGGGACCTGTTTATTGAAGGTGTGTAGCAGGTGCTAATGATAGGCAAGAAAGCCTGCTACTAGAAAATCATATAAAAGCAAATAGAAAAGGTTTTCTAGTAGGTGCCATCACCATAATCAGAACCTCTCTCTGGTTTTCTAATATTTGTGCGAGTTACTATTCTATCTTACTTCTCTGTTAAGATTCATTTGTTGGCTGTTTCAGCATGTTTGCTCATAGATCCTCCTCTTTCGAAGTATTCTCATGCTGGAATGTGTTGAAAGGAGTTTTGCATAAGAGACCTCCAAGGAAAGTGGTATCTCTCTCTTAGTATCTTAATTTTCTGTTAGAGAAACTAAAACATGCTCCATTTGAACCAGCTCATCTGGCTGATTTGAGGTTCTTAACATGGAAAACTGTTTTGGGCGGCCACGGTGGTGCAGCGGTTAGCGTTGTCACCTCACAGCAAGAGGTTCTCCGGTTCGATTCTTGGCTGGGGTGCCTTCTGTGCGGAGTCTGCATGTCGTCCCTGTGGTCGCGTGAGTTTCCTCCGGGTGCTCTGGTTTCCTCCCACATCCCAAAGACATGCAGTAGGTGATTGGACACTCTAAATTGGCACTAGGTGTGAGTGTGTGCATGTGTGGGCCTTCTGTGGAAGGCTGGGCGCTGGGCTGGCAACTCGACACTGTAAAACTCCACTGCCAATCATGAGCGGACAGATGATCCACTGTGGTGACCCCTAACCGGGAAAAGCCGAAAGAAGAAGAAGAAGAACATGGAAAACTGTTTTACTGATTGCTCTGAACTCTGCAAAAAGAGTATCTTAGCTGCAAGCTGTTATTGTAGGTCAACTTTATTTCATTTTTCACAGGGACTGGGTTTCTTTGAGAACTAATCTAACTTTTATGCCTAAACTGTTTCCGAGTTTGTTTTAAGCCAAACTATTCATCTCCCTCTTTTCTTCCTTGAACCCCCAAATGAGTGAGAATTGATGCATACTACCTTGGATGTCCACAGACAATACCAATACTAACTTGACAGAACAAAATCTTTTAGATCGTCAGATCAGTTATTTGTTTCTTGTGAAGGTATCAAGAAGGGACGACCTGTGTCAAAGCAGGCTATTTCCAAGTGGTTGTCTCAGGCTATTATATTACCTTTTGTTATACTCACCACAACAAAAGTATTCTAGGCAGGGTCAAGGCTCACTCTGCCAGGGCCTTGGCTTCATCTGTGGCTTTTTGGAAAGGGTGGATTGTATAAGTATTCTAGAATCAGAAACTTGGTCCAGTGTACGTACTTTTGCAAAGCACTACAAGCTTAATTCCACCTCTAGGTCTATATTAAACTTGATAAGACCATTCTCCATAGGCTTCTAGACCCTTCCCCTTCAACCTCCCAAATTTAGGAAGCTAGAGTAGTCTACCCATATAGCTTAGGCTACTGTAGCAGTGATCAATATGATGAACATAGTACAGTTGTTTAAGTAAACTTACCATAACAGTAGATGTTCAGATGATCGCTGCTGTAGTAGCCATTCCCTCCCTCCTTCTCCCTTATTTTTGTAATGTATTCTTTTGACCAGGTGTGAACATTCATGTCCTTTTACTCCTAGCTATGTCATCTCAGCCTTCTGACTGATTTGGTATGAATGCTTTGAAGGGTTTGACACCAAAGCAAGTTTTTTTGACAGCAAAGCTCAAACTGTCTAATGGTTGGGGGCGTATGGAATGTGCACTGAAGCTGTGGAAGCTGGCCAGCTGCTATGTTCTGGGCCAGATAAAACCCATATAACTTAGGCTACTGCAGCAGTGATCATTTGAACATATACTGTTATGGTAAGTTTACTTAACTGTACTATTCCTCACCACTCAAATAAATTGCCTAGTGTAATTCAGAGGCAGCAACGGCTGCGGTGAGAAAGACCACAATATTGGCTCATTA
The DNA here is from genome assembly GCF_019279795.1 of Protopterus annectens. Taxonomy (NCBI): domain Eukaryota; kingdom Metazoa; phylum Chordata; order Ceratodontiformes; family Protopteridae; genus Protopterus; species Protopterus annectens. The sequence goes on from NC_056745.1 coordinate 133,861,225, forward strand.
GCATATCTCTGAGTCATCCTTGCTTAACACTAACACTGTGAGACCTGATGGTGGTAGTGTTTTCCCTCTGTGGCCCATGCATTGTTTGGTATAGGCACCCCTTACAGTCACACACACACACAAATTCAGACATCCATGCATATATACAAACACACTCACATAAATTCAGGTACCCATGTGTATCTATACACACACACACACACACACACACACACACACACACACACACACACACACATTGTTATCCAGGTTCAGTCATGGCCCTAATGCCCCTAAATACACATGCACACATACGTACACTAACAGCCACCCCACCCCCACATCTTTGCTAAACTAACTGTACTGTGACTGCTTCCTTTAGAATTAATTGGTGTCTGCTGTCTTTTGAAGGCATTCACTTTTCTTCCAGCAGTGAAAAATTACACAGCTGAGCTATTCACTGAATCACTCTACAGCGTAAATTATGAGCCACAAACATTTCTGGGGAGAGAGTACATGACTAATTAGTGTTATCTCTTCCCCTGGATTACCACAATAGGGTGTAGCTTGACTAGCAGGACTGCCCATCATGCTGAGGCCACCCCCTGCAGAAAACCTGAGAGTTAGGGAGGTCTACGGCTCACAAAGGCTTACTGCAAGTGGGAAGACATCCATGTTACGGCTTTCTGCTTGTGGAAAGCCTTTCTGATTCTCAGGAAATATTTAAGGGGAATACCACAATAGGATGTGGCTTGACTAGTAGGACTGCCCGCCATGCTGAGGCCAGCCTCTGCAGGAAACCTGAGAGTTAGGAAGATCTAAGGCTCACAAAGGCTTACTGCAAGTGGGAAGACATCCATGTTATGGCTTTCTGCTTGTGGTAAGCCTTTCTAATCTCAGGAAATATTTACATATTTTCAACCAATCACAAGGAAGATGATCTGTATAAACATCTTCTGAGGCCATGAGACACTGCCTTTGCACAGCACAATGTCTCTTCATAGGCATTTAACTTCAAATAGTTTTAAAGCTCGTGTACAATGTATTACTGTTTAGTTTTGCAGTAATTATGCTATTATTACGTAAAGTTGGCTTTTTGATTCTAAAATGTGTAGTTTTTACTTAATTCTGTGTAATCTGGTGACACATTTTGATGACATCATAAGGAGGAAAACAGTATGTATATTAATATATTGGTTTGTGGCTTCTGTCTTCAAAAGGTGGCAAAAAGTCTAATAAAATTGTTGAGAACATTGCATTTAAATTTTTCTTACTGAATGAGTCAAACTTTGTATATCTGAGTAAATGGGGACCATTTTTGATTTAAAAACTTAAACTTTAATTTTCAATAACACAAACCAAGAACAGAAGGACAGTAGTAATGATATGACAATAAGAAGGATTTGTGAAATATATAATTGAGGCTGTTATAAAATGTATAACATGAAATACAGGAACTAAAATGAAGTCAGAAGCAGTGTGATAGAACAGGCAATGGCATACCTGCATTCCATTAAGGCATATTCATTTGGTGTCTGTTTTTTTTTTTTTTTTAACAAGAAACATTTTTATTTTATTATCACTTATGACACAGACAATTATGCATTTATATAAATGAAAACAAACCATACTGACATATTTTGAGATGCAAGTATTATACATCAAATATAATCTATACAGTCATTGTCCATCAAACATTACATAGCTCATTCAATTCCTGCCTTCCCTTAACCGCATTCCTGTTCCAAAACATTATTCTGCATGTATTGTTCCCACAATTCCCATTTTTCTGTCTTATTTGCTTTTACCCATTTCTAAATATTCAGTTTCCAGTTATTTTATCTCTATTACAATATTTAGTATTTCTAGTATACTTAGTTTAGTCTTTGATTTCCATTTTCTTGTAACTACTTTATTGTCAGCCACAAGAATTAAATTCAGCAAGGCCTTACTATGTGTAGGCAGTTCTGATGCTATATAACAGCTCAAAACATCATTTCCTTAGTTACACCAATTTGCTCACCCAGTATTTCTGACAGAGTAGTCTGCAGGGAATTTTTAATGACTGTTAACTCATTACACTCCCCCAAAATATGTTCCCACTTACCTCTTTCTCCCTCATCACACCTCCAACATTTTCAATCTATGTGAGGGAAAAATTCTTTGGAATCTGCTTGGGGTGTAAAAATGCATATGCAAACACTTCAAGCAAAGATCCTAAATCTTCTAGATTCTGTTGCATATTTGGAGCCATACATATATCCTCCCATAGTTTCTTTGTGAATTGTTATCCAGTCTCTCTTACCAGTCCTTTCCAGCCTCCTCTGACTGATTCCTGTAGTTGTCATGCAATATTTATATGCCCTACTAATCAGCCCTTTTTTAACAGTAGCTTCTGTTCTGTCTGTAAAAACTCTACCAGTGCTAGTCTTTCACTTAGGATCCACCTGGTCCTTTTGCTTTGTCTTGATAGGGAAGGCAGTTTCAAGCCTGGAGTCCAAATGTATTCTGGGCCTCTTCCCATTCTGTTACCTTTCCCTCTCTAGTTATTTGATCCCAGTATCTTGGTTCCTTTGCCAGTTTTCTCCAGTAAATTCCAGCCCCCCTCTTGCTTATTCTCTGTTTCCCTAATTGTAGTCGACCCTATCTGCAGACTAGCCTTTCTCCATTCCTGTTAATGGCTTAGTTCTTATAATACTTACTTTATGAATATAATATTTTTTTTATTTCACCAAATCATTTGGGTTTCTAATACTGTGATGGGAATGGACCCCATTCCTAAGTCAAAGTATAATTAAAGGTCATGAAATTAGTATTTTTCAATCTTTTATAATATTAATATTAATATTTTATAATAATATTCTGTATAGTTAATACTATTCTCCATCAGGATCTGCATCCAAAATCCCAGTCTCTCCTTTTTTTCTTGAGCTTCCCCCTGTTTCATCATTCTTCCTTTCTGCTTTGAATTATAGCTTTCTGCTTGTGCTATGTACAGGAGTCTTAACTGTGTAGCTGTGAAGTGCCCCTTCAAATCAGGTAATCCCAAACCACCTTGTTGTATTGGAAAGATCACCTTATCCCACTTGATCCTTGTCCTTTTCCTCTTTTCATTGCTTGTATGTTGCTATCCATATCCATAAAACAAAGCTTACAGTTTCTCAGTTTTAGTATTATCTTTTGTTTAGTTTAACACTGTTTAGTCTCTTCCCATATATCCTTAGCTGCCATAACAGAATCATTTTAACCCACACTCTTAAATACTTCACTTTATTATTTCCCTGTAAATTAGCAGGTACAGAGTAATATCATCTGTAAATAAAGCCAACTCTTCTTAATTACTTTACCGTAACAATTATATTCTTGAATTTCTGGGTCCCTTATTTTCTTTGCCAGTGGTTCTAAATATAACACAAATAAAGGGGAAAGAGTACACCCCTGCCTGATTCATCTGTTCATAGGATCATACAAATTTACTAGGCTATTGGCCCTGAGCCCCTTATAAGCCTAGCCAAGAGTTTAGCCCATGTTTAGACAAATCAGTACCCAAAGCCCCTGTCCAGCAGGGACACGGGTGGAATCCCAGGGGTGTATTTTCTGTTTCCCATCCAGTTATCCAGGTTGCACTTGAAAAGGGACAATGAGGTGCTCTGCTTGACGTAGAGAGGAGCTTGACGTAGAGAGGAAGTCTATTTCAGAGATGGGAGAGTCTCTGGGACACAAATCTGTCCCGCCAACAAGTCCTATTGATGTCACAAACCAGGTTGAGGTTGCGCATGTGGGGTTACTTGAGTGGAGCTTGACTTGCGGATATGCAGTAGTCCCATCAAGGCAGGGTCTGAGATTGCTTTGTATGCCAGACAAAGGTCACCTCTGAGGAAACTGAGTAGAGGGACAGGGCTTTTAGCCTTTGTAGGGTAGATGTTTGAGGCCCTGGATTCTTTTGGTGAGGAACCTCTGTGGTCTCTCCAGCTGCTGCATGTGTTTTGCGAGGTACATGCCAAAGGGGGCATTGTACTCAATAATTGGCCTTTTTAGGGAAGAATACAGGGATGTTATAACCTCCTTGTCCCTGGATGAGATAACCTTACTTATCAGGTGCGCCATATAGAAAGCTTTCCGTACAACGGAAGCAACATGGTGGTCAAACGTCAGGTTGCTATCAACTTGGGTGCCCAAATCCCTAATGACTGATTCCATGCTTAGGACATTGTTATTAATGTGATAATATGTGGGGAATGTCACTCTCCCTAAAGGGGATGATGATGCATTTTTTGGCATTCAGCTTGAGGCCATGTTTCTGGCACTAGTCATTTGTTTGGGTGAAACCCTCTTGGAGGATGTCCACATTACTTGGGGAATTGATGACCATGCCCAGCTTACAGTCATCCATAGCCCACTGGTTTTGGCCTGCACCTCAGAGAAGTATATCCCGAATAACAGAGGCCCCCAAGACCGATCCCTGGGGTACGCCGCTCATTACAGGTCTACTGTCTGAGGTGGCTTCCCCTATTTTGATTAGGTGGATTCTGTCAGTGAGCCAGTTTGCTACCCATCTGATAACATATGGATTGATACCTAGTTGTGAGAGTTTGTCTACTATGCCTGGGGAATAGTGTCGAAATAGAACTTATCAGAGAGGACCCCCACCCACTTTAATCTTCACCTCAGATCCCCATATACCCTCTTAATTAACCTTATTATTGTGACAGGGAATGCAAATGATTCCATTGCTCTACTTATAAAATCATAGCGTACCCTGTCAAATGCTTCCTCTGCATTAAGACCCACCGACAACATTAGTATTTTCTTGCATTCTGCTTCCTTCTGGATCAGGGACTTAGAAATTTAAGGATATAATTAATGTAGTACTCAAGAAAATGTGGCCTTATTTGTAGATGATATTATTTTGTACCAGATAAAACCAGAAAAGGATATTCAGTGCTGTTGAACATTCTGAGACAATTTCATGTTTTTTTGGGATACAAAATTAATGAAAAAAAAGGCAGTAGGTATAAACTATGTACCCATGGTTCAACAGTACCCATACTTATGCGGACATGATAAAATGACGTACTTAGGAGTATGGGTTAAAATAATCATGTTATGGCAGTTAAGGATATGTGGGAAGAGACTAAACAAAAGATAATACAGTGAGAAATCGAAAGCTATGTTTTCTGGATATGGATAGCAAGATAAAAGCAGTAAAATGTTTTAGTCCCTTTAGTTTTATACACAGGTAAAGCATATGTTTATCAACCAGAGGAGAAGTTGTGGATAGAAGTTAATGCAGAATTGAAGGATTTTATCTGGGAGGAGAAGAGGGCAAGAGTCAAGTTGGATAAATTCATCATTCCAATAGAGCAAAGTGGTTTGGGATAATGTGATTTGAATGGGGTCTTTCAGAGCTACACAGTTAAGGCCCCTATACATAACATAAGCAGAAAGCTATAATTTAAAGTGGAAATGAATGATAATGAAACAGGGGGAAGTTTAAGAAACAAGGAGAGACTGGGATTTTGGATGCTGATTCTTATGGAAAATGTCAATAACCATACAGAATATTATATTAATAAAGTAGCAGAAAGTATTCTACGAGCTAAACCAACACGGGAATAAAAAAAAACAGATTCTGACAATAGGGATGACTGCAGTTGGGGTTACACAGAATATGCAAGAATGTAATAAAATGATAAGAGGCCAAGAATTTGTGTGGACTGCAGGTAGAAATTGCCTTCCCTAACAAGGACTGATATCAGAGTATAGGCAAAGAGAAAGGAATAGAGGGATCTTAAGTGAAAGACCAGCACTCATAGAGTTTTTAGTAGAATGTAGAACAGAAGCTGCTGTTAAACAAGGAATAATTAGTAGGACATATAAAATATTGCATGATAACTATAGGAATCAATCAGAGGAGGTCAGAAAGGATTGGGAATGGAGATTGAATAAGCAATTCACAAAGAAACAATGGGAGGATGTATGGCTCCAAAATATGCAACAAAGTCTAGATGGTGTAGGCTCTTTGCTTGGAAGTGCTCACATAAGTATTTTAATATCCCAAGCAGACTCCAAAGAATCTTTCCTCTGGTAGATTACAAATGTTGGAGGTATGATGAGAAAAAAAATGATAATTTGGGAACATATGATCTGATGTCAATCTTCATCTATTCTTGACTGATGGGTTGCAGTTCCTTTCCTCAGAACCGATTCAGCCGTTATATAGCTCGTAGCAGCCAAAACTCTCTCGAGCTAATAGTCTACCCATATGCCCCTCTCTACATTACCTCGGATCTCATTTGCCGCTCTTATAGAAGGACACATTAGCTGACTCTCTCTTGCAGCTAAGTACATTTTAGAAATTATATAATATTTTCCCACCTTTCTGTCTTCTTTAATTTACCATAGTAATTTCTAAACCTTGTCTACCCTTTCTTTACAGTGCGAGTGTTTATTTCCTTAACCTGTACCATATGGTATTTCTTGTCTACCATAGTTTGTAGTTTTACCTTTCTTTACTCTTACTTGCCGTTGGGTAATCTTTCCTATCATCATTGCTAGGATTCTTTCTGTGTTGTGACTGAGTGATTGTGTGTTCTTTATTTTTTTTTTTCTTGAACTTGTGCCTTTCTTGCTATAATGGCAGATAAGTCAAAATTGACCACTGGTTTCAAACAGTTCCAAGAGTGTGGCAGGAAAATTCCGAACTCAGATGGTCACGATAAATGTGTATATTATTTGGATGGTTCTCATCTAGATCTGGAGAGCTCTATCTGCCAGGGCTTCAGTAATAGATCCCTGGTAGAATGTAGAAACAAACTGATTTTTAAAGGGCTTCTTAAGGCCCCTTTTGAGGAAGCATTATCCAAGCTGATCAGTCTCCTCAGGCCTCTGGCTTAAAATCTACTCATTCGACACCAACGTTTCCATCGGCACCGACATCTAAAAAACAAAAACACCCTTCAGCTGGTTCCTCTTTGGAACCAAAATCTAAGGATCCATAAATTCCAGAATGCACTGAGTCCTCAGCACCAACCTCTACCTCGGTGCCATTGACATCGACCACAGCACTGACCCCAATAACGACTCCATTTCAGGCACTGGCTTCTCTAATTACCACATTGGTACCCACATCGTCTGCAGCTCTGCAGCTCCTACCTTCTGCCCCGGTGTCAAAGACTGAGACTTTCTTTACACCCAGGGCTACATACATATTCCCCATTGATTGACCCCTTTCTGGGTCTACTTCCTAGCCCTTTTATAGACAGACCTGAATCCACCTCTGGATTGTCCATTCACTCAACCAGGAGTCTTTCTGCAGTTGACAAGGTGAGGTTGATGGGTTAGCTTCTGACAGCTATGGGTCTTCCGCCATCTTCTCAGCCTCCTCTCCCTCCTGGTGCAGGGAAAGTTTCTCCCAGTCCCCCTACATATACCCCTCATCTGACCTGTTCGCAGGCTTTAGAGCTGTCGACTCCACCCACACAGACTCCAATGGTGTCGGGCGCCGGCAACTTCCTTGTCTTCAGTTCCAGGCATGGGTCTGACTCTTTCAGTGCCATTGGAACCGATGGGTCCCTGGGATTGGATCTCCACCGTCGGGTCCTGCTTTTTGTTCGGAGCCGACTTTACCACTTTGGGCTGTGCTGGCTGGGAGCCCTTCCTCGGCTCCAGCTTTGCAGGTGAGTCTCTCGGGGTGGGGTGGGACCCCATTTCTGAGTTTGTCTGTCTTTGTTCCGGGCTCCCATCCCTCCTCAGGGGGCCTGTGTTTCAAGCTATGGAGAAGGCTTTGGCCACCACTACTCCCCAGGTGGCTCCTGTGTTACCGGAGTACCACCACTTGACCTCTGCTTACCCGGAGCTTACACCAACCTCCAGAAATGGGCAGCGAGCCCCAGAAATGCAAGACATACCAAGCAAAGATCACCCCTCTTCCGAGTTGTCTTCAGATATTCCCACAGAAAGCCTCCTCGAAAGAAATTGTGTAAGAGGAAACACCTGGACTCCCCTGAAGAGTCTGTTGCCAAGGACACAGATTTCGATGAGGGGGAGGGTTCGCCCCAGTCACCCCCTCAGAAGATTTCTCCTTTGGAGACATTCTGGAGATCCTTAAACAGAGGGGTGACTGCAAGCCCAAAGATCTTCCTCTGAGGAGTCTGTGTACTTGCAAGCCTTTAGAGCTCACTCATCTACTTCCCGGGTGACCCTGTCCACTGACGATCTTATTAAATTGATCACTCAGTGGGCTTGGAAGGCCCCTGATTTGAAAGAAATGATTTCTCAGAGATCAGACTGGAAGCCCAAAGACCCTTCCTCAGAAGAGTCTGTGTACTTTCCAGCCTTTTGAGCATGGTCATCTACTTCCTGGATGGCCCTTCCACTGATGATGTTATGAAATTGATCACTGAGTGGGCTTGAGAGGCCCCTGATTCAGTAGAACCGATTCCCTGGAGACCAGATAAAATACTTTCCACCCCCAAGGATCATCAGAAAGGATTAGCAGTAGATGTTATGTTGGTAGCGGCTGCCATTAAAAAGGAACTGGCTGAGGAAAGATCTACCGTTCATCCCCCTAAGTGGTAATCAATGGTGATGGACAGATTTGGGAAGTGGGTTTATACTTCAGTGACCTTTACCATTAGGCCCTTGAATTTTTTGGCACATTTCACTAGGCTTCAGAAGGATCTGGTCAAGGAGCTTTCATATACCCTAGCAGGAGCAGTACTTGAGGTGGTCCAGGAAAAAGTGACCTCCCAGTTATCTACCCTGGAGTCTATCTCTAATTTGTCTATCAGGTTAATTGCACATGCAGCTGAAGGGGCAGCCAGGTCAGCAGGTTCAGGTGTTGCAATTCGATGACATGTTTGGATGCTCCTGTGTGAGTTTGTGGAGCCATTCAAGTCATCCTTTGTCAGTGCTTCCTTTGACACATCCTCCTTGTTTGGCCCCAAAGTTAAAGTAACTCTACCCAGGTGTGACAAAGATGGAAAGACCCTGTCTGCAGAGGGCATACATTTTTCTGCTCCCCAACAAACCTATTCCAGGAATCAGAGAAGTGGGAAGTTGTGGTTCAAGAAGTCCCAGAGGCCTTTCCAAGGCACAAGCAGTGCAGACTCCCCTAGGAGCAGAGGGGGGAATTCTACTGGAAGATGCCATCCTAGTGGCAGAGGTGGTCCGCAGAACCAGGGTTCCAAGGAGGCCTTCTCTGGCCAACCCTATCAACCCTCCTGAAAGAAGGCCCAATTGCTTGCCTTTGGAGGCAGTAGCGGGAAGATTTTCATTGCACCCAACAGCCTGGCGACAAGTGACCACAGATGCCTGGGTGCTAAGAATTATTTCCAGAGGTTACCTTATCCCCTTCATTCTTTGTCCAAGTACTTGAACAAGACTCCCCAATGTTTCACCCAGTCAGAGGGACCAAGCAGCCTTAGAAATTCAAAATCTGCTAGAAAAAAGAGTCATCCAAGAAGACCCACCAGACCAGATAGGATCCGGATTTTACTCAAGGTTTTTTTTAGTGCCAAAAATGACAGGAGACTGGAGACTGATTCTGGATCTCAGCAATCTAAACAAAATTGTTCAACAGTCCAAATTCTGGATGGTCACAGTTCAGTCAATACTTCCCTTCTAGAGGAAAATGATTGGACGTGCTCTGTAGACCTTGAAGATGCATATTACCACATAAAAATGGACAAACGCTCAAGAAGGTTTCTCTGCTTCAGGCTAAGAGCCAGTTACTATCAGTTCAGGGTGCTGCCCTTTGGTCTCACCACAGCTCCCAGGGTGTTCACCAAACGTATGGTAACAGTAACAGCTCACTTGAGACTGCACAGATTCTGGGTGTTTCCATATCTAGATGACTGGCTCATCACCACTTCCACCAGACGTCTACTGTTTCAGGTGACAGAATTCACCCTGCAATTGTTCTTGCAGCTAGGCATCATAGTCAAACTTACAAAGTCTCAACTGACCCCCCTCTCAGGATATGGAATTTATCAGAGCTCATCTCAACACTCTCTCTTGTGGCCTCTCTACCTCCTCACAGGTTACAGAAAATAAAATCTTAAGTTCATTCTCTCCTGTGCTCAAACAAAGTACCAGCCCTACTAGTATTTCAAGCATTAGTGTCCATGGCAGCAGCGATCACTCTGATCCCATTAGTGAGATTTCTCATGAGATTACTGCAATGGCTTCTTGCGAATCAATAGTCCATTCTAACCCACTCAGTGAACCACCCCATACTCATCACAAGTCACTGCAGAAAGGACCTATCCTGGTGGATGGAATCCTAACAAATTCTTTTGGGACGCTCCTTTGTCCCTTCTCAACCCAAAGCCCTAGTGACCACTGATGCCTCCCAGATGGGGTGCAGGGCATTATCTGGGAAAGACAGTCCAAGGCACTTTGTCCCTGATAGAGGCCAATCTGCATATCAACATTCTGGAGCTGAAGGCAGTGCTACTAGCTCTCTGCTCTACCTCAGGGAACAATTGCAATTCAGTCAGATAACATGTCTGTAGTCTGGTACACCAACAAGCAAGGAGGAACCAAATCCTATCCCCTGTGTTGAGAAGCCCTCCGAATGTGGCAATGGGCCATTGCTTCCAACCACTTTCTAATAGCAATGCACATCCCGTGGAGTTGAAACGTGATAGCGGACAAACTAAGCAGATGCATTCCAATGCCTAATGAGTGGTCTCTCAATCCCAAGGTAGCGAAAAAGATCTTTCATCGCTGTGGCCAGCCTTGCTGTGACCTTTATGCTTCACCCCAAAACACCCACTATCAGAGCTCTCAAATAAAATCACAAACGACACACCCACCTTCGTAGAGGCTCTCAATAGAAATTTACCCAAACAGCAGACACCTCCAAGACAGAAACACACTTGACTGCCACAACACAGCGCAAACCACAGGACAGATAGCTCACCTCCACAGTGTGCCCCTCAACCTAAGCCGCTAAGGCTAAAAACCTTGCTGAATACACTAATCATAGGTGACTCAATAGTGAGGCACATAGATGTCCCACTCACTAGATTGAATAAAGAGAGGGTAACAGTCAGCTGTCTATCAGGTGCCAGAATCCGACACATAACATACGCACTCAGGTCACTCCACAACAAGTACAAGTATGACTCTGTCATTGTCCATGTAGGTGTGAATGACCTGAGACACCCCTCCCTGGACTACATGACAAGAGACATGGTGGAGCTCTCGGATTATGTGGCCCAGGCAGGTATGACACTAGCCCTGAGCAGTATCCTACCATCACCCAGAATGATACTGCAGTACAAACATAAAATGATCGACTTCAACAATTGGCTAAGTTTCTGGTGTCACTCTAAGGAGATCCAGTATCTGTCTGCTTGGGATGACATGATTGACAGACCTCGATGCTTTGCCAGAGATGGCCTGTGTGAAGATAGGTGAAGGCTGCCAGCCTAGCTAGATAGAATTTAGTAGATAATTCTGTCATTTGTAAATATTAATATAAGCCACAGGCTTGTTCTCTTAAATGGAAGAATATTGTGTTAAATGTGGAACTGCAAAAATGTAACAACAGTGCACTCTGCTGTTAGAGCACTGATAAGTCAAGTATTCCATGACTGTCTTTGATCTCAGGGCTCAGAGCAGAGATGTCTGGATGAAGAATTCTGGCTATTGTTTTGAGGCCAGGGTTAATTGCTAGAATTTGCATGTATAATTTATTTTATTGCTCTGACTTCCTGACCAGCTGCAAGATCAAAAGGGCTATTAACTTCTGAGTTTCTGTTAACCTGGGAACCAGAAAGAAATTATGTAATTTGAAATGAATCAGTGGTACTATGTTATCAATTTAAGGACAGAAAGAGGGCAATTAGCATTTGTTTGGAGAAGATCCAACTCATCGTGTAGGCACCCATACAAATGCCTTAGCTAAACATTTCATGGACAGGGGTTCTAGCCACACATTTGTGTTTTCTGTTATTCAAGTTTTTAAACCCAATTTATGCGGTGGTGACATTGAGACTTTAACGGAAGAGAATGAATTAAGGTGGATCATTAGATGTCAAGCAGACAGAGAGCCTGGACTTAATGATAAAGCCTCCCATAAACCTATTTTACGAAAGAGAAGGGTCACAGTGTCTGCCTGAACCACCTATTAGTATTTGTGTTTTTTGTGTTTTTCTCTGTATATATTTATTATGTGCATATCTTATTGTTTTAATATTAGAGATGTTGTAGGTTTTTATCTTTCATGTTTTTATTTCATGAATTCTTTTCATGAATATATTTTGATTTATTTTATCACGTTTATTCATTTATGCATTGATGATATATGTTATTAACACGTTACGCATTAGTTTAAGTTGATTTAGTTAGTTTCATTGAGGTGTCATCGTGCTTCTATTTTTAAAGTCTGTTACCTCAGTGACGTTGTTGTTTGTTACACCAATGAGATGTAGAGACAGAGTATTTAAAAGAATGTGTTATTTATTCGTTCATGTCTGATGAAGCCGAAAGGTGAAAGAGCTAACTTTTGTTAATAAATCTTGGACTTTTCGTTCAGTCCTCGTATTATTCATCTTGCTTACTACTTTGTGGACCATATTGCTTGGTTCCTGTGGATGCTTGCTTCATTATTTTGGGTTGTTCAGTGTCTTGATATATCCACAGGTTTCTTTGCCCTCTGGTGTCGTGCCTGCTTATTTTTGTTTTTACTCTTCCTTTCATATTTGCTGCACCGAGGGAGCATGACCGGCACAGGAGGTGACACCATTGAGTTACCATATACTCTACGAGACCATGAAGTTACGAATGGTCCTTCAACATGCTTTCATGAATGTTTAGCTGGCCGTGAGAACCTGCTTTTATCCTATGAACCTACAGGAGAGAACAAAACTGATGGCAATGATGAGAATGACTTTGTTGGCTTGAGTGATGAACTAAACAGACTGGAGTTGGATTTTTTAAAACTTAAGCGAATGCAATTGCAACGCCAGCACTTCGAGGTCTGTTTGAACAGGAAGATAGTGCCTAGGGGGTTGCGCATTCTGAAGATGCCGACGACAGGTAATCTGTATCCTAGCTTATTATATCAATGGCAGCAACTTAATTTAAAACTTAGTTTCAAATACATGAGATTGTTGAATGATTTCTTCGGTCCGGAGGAGGAGAGACTGAAGAACCATTTAACTAAACAACAGGAAAGCATTTTATTTAAATACTTGGGTTCTAAAGTTGTACGAGCAATGGGCAGACTTCTGGACAATGTTAATATATATGAAAGGAGACTTTTGGAGCAAAAAAAGAGTAAAATCAATAGAGACACCAGAGACTTTAAACTGGGCCATGTCTTTACTTGGCCCAGGAGTAATAATGGGACTAACAATAATAATTATGTTTCTTCTACTTCTCGACCACCTGTTATTAATTTGAATGAGAGGACTGTTGAGACCGTGAGGGCCAGTAATGTGCCAGAATTAACTACTAATTCAGACACTGTTAATGTTGAAAGCCTTAACCCAGAGCCTCATGTTGGTTCCAATAATTTAACTAGTGCTCATGTTTTGAATAATGTTAATGATAATTGTGTTTTATTAGATTGTACTAACACTAATATCATTCATTCTCAGCCACATGTAGAACAAGTAGTTAGACGGAAGACCACTTCTGTTATGTCTTCTCACTTACACCCGAACATGGATAGGCCTAGCACACCTGCCCCTTTCCCTATAGATACCCCTCAACAGATGCAGAGGCAAAGCACATACAACAGAGGGAAGACGAAACGGAAAGGTTCAGGGGGAGATCATACTGGACCCACTCTGAAGAAGATGTGGGAACGCGTTCCCAATCCTTAGTTCTGAATTTATCACAATAAGACCCTTACGAAGTATGAGGTCCAGGTGTTGAATAAAGGTTTGACCTTTATTCCCAATAGTGTTAGCAATGTTACAGACACTGTTTTAGATACTAGACTTTTTGCACGAAATATACAATTGAAACTGGAATTTGGGGATGCCAATAGTCTTGGTAATGCTGGGATTTTTCGTACTCCAAGCCTACATCCCTTGGTGGAGACGTTTACTAGGTTAGTGGAACAAGATTTACATAAGTTAAACAAGTTCAATAAAGATAAAGGTAGGAAAGATGGCAGACAGAACCTAACCTTTCATCAGAGGAGAGCCTTATCTGAACTTTCTAAGAATCCTTCCATAGTCATCCGCCCTGCAGACAAAGGAGGTCCTATTGTCATAATGGACTTTGATGATTATTTAGAGAGCATGACGTTAATGTTGAGTGAAGGGTCCTATTATTCTCGGATTAAGTTAAATGATGTCACTAATAAGATTTTTAAGATTTATGATATGTTAGACGATCTTTACAAATGTCGAGATATTGATTATACTTTATTGAAGTTCTTAAGAGTTAATAAGCCCCTCGTACCAGCTATACAGGGTCTTCCCAAGATCCATAAGTCCTTGGAGAAGCCACCTTTATGCCCTATAGTAGCTGGGAGAGGTTGGGTCACTGAACCCTTGTCACTTTATTCGGAATATTTCCTCAGACCAATAGTGGATGCTAATTCCACCATATTAAGGGACAGTAAACAATTTCTTCTCAAGTTATACACCTTCATCAGAGTGGTATCTGATGACAAGCCTTACATCCTTGTCACCATGGATGTTAAGAGTCTGTTTACCGTGATTCCCAATGATACAGGTGTGTTGATGGTACATCAGTTTTTAACTGAACATTCAGATCTGACTCCAATAGTTATAGATCAGTTAACTCTGTTTTTAGAGACAGTATTACAAAATAATGTTTTCACCTTTAATAATGAGTTTTATTTACAGAATGATGGCGTAGCTATGGGCACCTCATGTGCCAATAGCTACGCCAACATAGTGATGGCCAAGTGGGAAGAGGATGAACTCTTCCCCATACCTGAGTTTCGGTGTAACGTCTCGTTTTATAAACGTTTTGTAGATGACCTTTTTTTCATTTGGTTTGGTACGGAAGCAGAGCTCCTTCACGTGGTATCAGTTGTTAATGATTTAACTAGTTTCCTTAGCTTCACTGTGAATTATTCTAGAGAGAGGATCTCCTTTCTAGATGTGGATATAGTAAGGCTGGATAATGGTTTGTTGAATACGACTATACATCGTAAAGCATGTCATAGGAACACCCTACTTCATAGGGAAAGCATGCACCCCCCTTTCGTTTTTAAAAACATAGTTAAGGGTCAGGCCATGAGAGCCTCAAGACTTAAACCGATTCATGATGATTTTGTGTTAGAAATTTCTGACCTTAAGAAAAAGCTACTGGATAGATGTTATAAATCAAATTAATTGGATGAAGCTATTAGCACTGTGAATTCCCTTAGAACTACTAGAGCTAGACCATATTTTTCTGAAGGAGGATTTACAGAGGACTGCCCACAGAACTCTTTGAGTTCAGCACATTTAAGGATACCGTTATTTTATACTTCAGATTTAGCTAAGGTTAAGAAAGTATTTGAGAAGTATTGGGACATACTTTTATTGGATAAAGACATAGGTAGAGTGGTAGGACCCAAACCAGGGTATGTTTTCAGGAAAAGGAAGAATTTGAAGCGCATTCTCTGTCAACGTCCATTAGATAGGGCACATCATGGTCTTCCTTATAATTCAGTGATTACTAAGCCCTGTAAGAAATGTAAACAGTGTCCTTATATAGATGAGAGGACTTCCTTTGTACATCCAGTCACTGGTGCTGAGTTCTTCTTTCATACTAATACCAACTGTCAAAGTGAACATGTGGTGTATCTAGCTAGGTGCGTCTCCTGTGAGTCTTTCTATATAGGGAAGACTAATAGGAGACTTAGGGAACATATAAGGGAACACGTTTATCACACCCGTGTAGGCACCCATTCAAATGCCTTAGCTAAACATTTCATGGACAGGGGTTCTAGCCACACATTTGTGTTTTCTGTTATTCAAGTTTTTAAACCCAATTTACGTGGTGGTGACATTGAGACTTTAACGGAAGAGAATGAATTGAGGTGGATCATTAGATGTCAAGCAGACAGAGAGTCTGGACTTAATGATAAAGCCTCCCTTAAACCTATTTTACGAAAGAGAAGGGTCACAGTGTCTGCCTGGACCACCTATTAGTATTTGTGTTTTTTGTGTTTTTCTCTGTATATATTTATTATGTGCATATCTTATTGTTTTAATATTAGAGATGTTGTAGGTTTTTATCTTTCATGTTTTTATTTCATGAATTCTTTTCATGAATATATTTTTATTTATTTTATCACGTTTATTCATTTATGCATTGATGATATATGTTATTAATGCGTTACGCATTAGTTTAAGTTGATTTAGTTAGTTTAATTGAGATGTCATCGTGCTTCTATTTTTAAAGTCTGTTACCTCAGTGACGTTGTTGTTTGTTACACCAATGAGATGTAGAGACAGAGTATTTAAAAGAATGTGTTATTTATTCGTTCATGTCTGATGAAGCCGAAAGGTGGAAGCGCTAACTTTTGTTAATAAACTTGGACTTTTCGTTCAGTCCGCGTATTATTCATCTTGCTTACTACGTTGTGGACCGTATTGCTTGGTTCCTGTGGATGCTTGCTTCATTATTTTGGGTTGTTCAGTGTCTTGATATATCCACAGATTTCTTTGCCCTTTGGTGTCGTGCCTGCTTATTTTTGTGTTTTCTCTTAGATATAGCTAGGAACTAGGAAAATTAGATTTGTTTTTTTCTGTACTAATGTCAGAACCTTTCTACTGTATTATTTTAAGTATTTTTCTGTGATCTCTGAACTCTTGACTAGCACTGTGTGGTAAGAAGTATTGTCTTGTTTTTTTCTTATTTATTATTAAATATTTTGAAACCTTTCAACTGTGGCTGTTTTGTGTAGAGATAATTTAAGCTCTAAGAGTACATTGCATGTATTTAGTGATATTATACAAAGCCACTCGAATAGCCTTGCTGTTCAGTCACACTTACCTTCTTTTTCTTCTTCTTCTTCTTCTTCTTTTGGCTGCTCCCGTTAGGGGTCACTACAGCGGATCATCTGTTTCCATTTCTTCCTGTCCTCTGCATCTTGCTGTGTCACACCAACCACTTGCATGTCCTTTCTCACCACATCCATAAACCTTATCTTAGGCCTTCCTCTTTTCCTGTTACCTGGCAGCTTCATCCTTAGCATCTTTTTCCCAATATACTCTGCATCCCTCCTCAGCACATGTCCAAACCAACATAATCTTGTCTCTTTGGCTTTGTCTCCAAACCTTCCTACCTGGGCTGACCCTCTAATATACTTATTCCCAATCCTGTCCACCCTCGTCATACCCAGTGCAAATCTTAACATCTTTAACTCTGCCATGTCCAGCTCTGACTGCTGCCTTTTTGTCAGTGCCACTGTCTCCAACCCATATAACATAGCTGGTCTCAGTACCCTCTTGTAGACCTTCCCTTTCACTCTTACTGGTACTCGTCTGTCACAAATCACTCCTGACACTCTTCTCCACCCACTCCATCCTGCCTGTACTCTCTTCTTCACCTCTCTTCCACACTCACCAATACTCTGAGCTGTTGATCCCAAGTATTTAAACTCATCCATCTTCACCACCTCTACTGCCTGCATTCTCGCCATTCCTCTATCCTCCCTTTCATTCACACACACATATATTCTGTCTTAGTCCTGCTGACCTTCATTCCTCTTCTCTCTAGAGCATATCTCCACCTCTCCAGGTTCTCCTCCACCTGTTCCCTACTCTCACTACAGATCACAATGTCATCTGCAAACATCATAGTCCATGGGGACTCCTGTCTGATCTCGTCTGTCAACCTGTCCATCACCACTGGAAATAAGAAAGGGCTCAGAGATGATCCTTGATGTAATCCCACCTCCACCTCAAATGCATCCGTCATTCCCACCGCAGACCTCACCGCTGTCACACTACCCTCTTACGTATCCTGCATCACTCTTACATACTTCTCTGACACTCCCAACTTCCTCATACAATACCACAACTCCTCTCTAGGCACCCTGTCATATGCTTTCTCTGAGTCCACAAAGACACAATGCAACTCGTTCTGACCTTCTCTGTACTTCTCCATCAACACTCTCAGAGCAAACATCGCATCTGTAGTGCTCTTTCCTGGCATGAAACAATACTGCTGATCACTAATCATCGCTTCCCTTCTTAACCTAGCTTCCACTACTCTTTCCCATAACTTCATGCTGTGACTGATCAGTTTAATCCCTCTGTAGTTACTACAGCTCTGCACATCACCCTTATTTTTAAAAATCGGTACCAAAACACTTTTTTCTCCATTCCTCAGGCATCCTCTCACTTTCCAAGATTTCATTAAACAATATAGTTAAACACTGCACTGCCATTTCACATAAACACCTCCATGCTTCCACAGGTAAGTCATCTGGACCCACAGCCTTTCCATTCTTCATCCTCTTCATAGCTATCCTTACTTGCTCCTTGCTAATCCACTGCACGTCATGATTTACTATCTGCACATCATCCAAACTTCTCTCCCTCTCATTCTCTTCATTCATCAGCCCCTCAAAGTAGTCTTTCCATCTGCTCAACACATTCTCCTTGCTTGTGAGTATGTTTCTCTCAGTGTATCCTTTATCACCCTTACCTGCTGCACATCTTTACTAGCTCAGTCCCTCTGTCTAGCCAATCAGTACAGGTCCTTTTCTCCCTCCTTGGTGTCCAACCTTTCATACAGCTCTTCATACACCTTATCCTTAGCCTTTGCCACCCAATTTCCGCCAGCACCCTGTTGGCCAACAGTACTGGTGGCAGTCGTTGTTAACCTGGGCCTCGACCGATCCAGTATGTATATCTGTACTGTTGTCCGCATGTATGATTTGACAAAAGTTTATGCAGGATGCCCTTCCTGATGCAACCCTACCCATTTATCTGGATTTGGGACTGGGACAAAGAAAAATGCACTGGCTTGTGCTTCCCCAGTGGCTGGGTTTTCAGTCACACTTACCATTTGGATAATAATATTGCATAGTATAATTGGACACCCTTTCACAGGGGCCTTTTAGTAGCTGATAAATATTAGTGGGTGGTGGCAAGTGCTACTACCATATAGTCTAGGTAAAAGGGGCACAGCTGGAGATCCTGTGCCAATCTTCCCCAGGAGTGTCTGTGTGGTTGTACATAACTCTTATCTCAAAGTGTGTGTGTGTCAGCTACTTGGGCAGGGACACAAAGCACTGGTTGGACAGAGAGGGAGCTGGAGGTTTTAGCTTGCCCACTAGGCTGATATCTGGATGCTATAGCTGTGCCAGTGGGAAGTCTTATTGGGGACCTGGAGAGAAAGGGAGAAATTTGGCCCAGACTGACTGTGATCTCTGTGTGCCCTTAAGGGAAATTGTACTTTACTGTGTGTGTATTTATTATCCTTTACCTACATGGATGTCCCTAACTGGTTTTAGTGGTGCAGGATTAAGGCTTCTTGATTGCTGGGCCAGTGCACGGGCATCACAGCCTGCATCTGTCTCCCCTGGGTTTCCAGGTACTGGCTAAGGCTCTTGCTACCCCCTAGTGCCTTTTTTAGGTGGTGTTCCAAAGACCAAATTACCATAGTAACAGCTATAAATAAATGCAATCTGAGGGTCATGCTGCTCAGCACTAGAAGTCTACATCTCAAGATGCACTCTCTCGAAGCACTCCTCAAAATGGAGAGCACCGACATTTGTGCTGTAACGGAGACCTGGTTTAAAGTGACAAAAAGCACCTCTGTGCTACCAGGCAATAACTCATTCCACACCTTTCGGCCCCAAAACATGGACCGAAGCTCCACAGGTGGTGGTGTCTCCATATTCATAAAGGATATGCACACCTCCAGACTAGTAGCCCAGCATAATGCATATGAGATACTTCAGGTACAACTAACATTGGGTAAGACAGCGATCCAGGTCATAGCCTGCTATAGGTCCCAAACCATGCCCCTAGACTCTCACTCCAAGTTCCTAAGCACCCAGGAATCTATCAAGGTCCGACCCAACACTCTCTTACTAGGAGACTTCAACTACTCCTCTATCATCTGGGAAAACTACTCAAGCACCAATACTCTGGCCCAATGATTCCTGGAATTCATCTGTTCCAATGATCCAGACCAGTTAATTTTGACCCCCACTAGAGGAATCAACATCCTTGACCTGGTTATTACTAACATGGGTGACTGTTACTCTACACCAATAGTCAACCCCTCCCTGGTCAGATCCAACCATAAACTAATCACCATGGAAATCTACATCTCACCCACACACCCTGCAAAGGTAACCACCTTGAAAAACTTCTCCAAAGCTGACTTTGGACTCCTAAAAACAGAGGTGGCTAACTTCACGGCACCCATGCCAATGGAAAATAGCTGCATGACTGCCAAATCATACACCAGTGCACTGTACGAACATGTACACAAATGCATGGAACTAGCCATACCCAACAGAACCAAGACACTCTCCTCCAAAAAAAAAAAAGAAGCTAATCTGGTGGTCCCCTGCCATTGATAAGCTCTACAACAGAAGAAAGAAACTGTTGCAGAAAAAGGTGAAGTTCCAAGAGTGGAAAAACTCCCTTATTAGCCTCAACAAAAGCTGAGATCCCTCATAAAATCCTCTAAAACCAGCTATGAGGGCAGAATTGTGGCAGACACTAAAAACAATCACAAAGCCTTCTACAGCTATATCAAGAACCTCCATGGCAATACTCAGATTTACTCTGAGATACTGCACAATGGTACCTCCTATACACAGCCAACAGATATTGCCAACAAGCTGGCCGACAGATTCAGTGCCAACTTTACCCCTCTCACCCCCTAAAGGACCAATACCGGAAGAATGCCAAACACCCAGCATTACTGTAGCACAGGTTAAAGCTGCATTGTCCAAAGCCAAGAATATAGCTTCCATGGGACCCAATGATATACCTGGCTGTGTTCTACATGAACTACAAAGCGAAATGGCACCACATCTGTATGCCCTGTTCAGTCACAGCCTCACCTCAGGCTTTGTCCCTACCGAACAGCACACTGCTGCAGTCATCCCTCTCCATAAAAGGGGAGCGACTACAGACCCTGAGAATTATCACCCCATTAGTCTGATGAGTCTGATATGTAAAGCTATGGAGCGCTTCATCGTGGACCTGATTAACAAAGATATAGGAAATCTCCAAACTCTAGACCCCATGCAATTTGGCTTTGTGAAAGGGAGATCATGCCTGCTCAACCTGGTTGATTTCTTTGAGTCACTCACCAGGGCTGTGGATGAAGGTAAGGCAGTGCATACAGCCTACCTCGGTCTGGCCAAGGCCTTTGATACCATTCCTCACTCAGGAATTATTGATAAACTCACCGAACTAGGCATCAACCCCTATATCACTAAGGTGGGTTGCAAACTGGTTCACAGATAGAACTCACAGTGTGAAAGTAGCGGACTCTAAGTCAGACTGCCGACCAGCCACGAGTGGAGTTGCACAGGGATCGCTCCTGGGTCCTCTCCTGTTTGGCATCTACTTCTCAGAAGTCCAGGCCAACACAAAGGGACTCTGGCTGACCATGTTTGCAAATGACTGCAAGCTGGGAGCCATTATTAACTCCCCAAGTGATGCAGACATCCTACAGAAAGGCCTCACTGAGACCAATGACTGGTGTCAAAATCATGGCCTTAAGCTTAACGCCAAAAAATGCATCGTCATCCCCTTTGAGAAAAACTCAGTTCCCACTAATTACCACATCGATGAGAGCCCACTGAATACTGAAGGCATTATAAGAGATCTGGGGACGCAAGTTGACAGTTACCTCTCCTTCGACCATCACATTGCCACTGTGGTCAGAACAAGTCGTTCTATGTGGCACATCTCATTACCAAGGGTTTTGCATCCAGGAAGAAGGAGATCATCATCTCTCTCTACTCCTCCCTCATTAGACCAATCTTCGAGTATAATGCCCCATTTGGCATGTACCTCACTAGACACCTGCAACAACTGGAGAGGCCACAGAAGTACCTCACAAAGAGGATCATAGGCATTAAACACATGAAATACATGGACAGACTCAAAAGACTCCATCTAGTCTCCGTCTCATATCACCTACTTGGACGTGATCTTTGCTTGACTTACAAAGCTCTGTTAGAAATGCTACGTCTAAAGAAATCCCAATCCCTCCGCACCACACGCTCCAGAGACCTCAACCTCATTACCACAATCAACAGAACATGCTGGAGGGACAAAAGACTGCCCATGCTCTGGAATAGACTTCCCGTACATGTCAAGCAGAGCACCTCATTGACCCTTTTCAAGAGAAATCTTGATGAGTGGATGGATAATAGAATGTTCACCCCAGGGATCACTGCAGTGGCTGTACTTGATAGAGGCACTGGGAACTAACGTCGGGCAGCACAGTGCCAGGGCACTTCTATGGGCTAGGCTTGTAAAGGCTCCACTACCAGACTATACCTCATATCATGCTTTTCGGCCCCAAAACCCAGACCGAACCACAAAAGGAGGGGGAGTTTCCGTATTTATCAAGGATATCCACACCTCCAGGTTAGTGGCATTGCACGAAGTATCGGAGACCATCCATGTGCAACTAACAGTGGGCAAGACTGCTTTTCAGTTTATAGCATCATGCAGACCACCCTCTCAAAGTCAGGAATCCCACTCGGCTTTCCTGAAAACATTGGAGAACATGAAGATCTCTCCAAACACCATTATATTGGGCAACTTCAACTACCCAAACATTGACTGGGAGCACTACTCAAGCCCCAGCACCTTAGCCCAAAGGTTCCTGGAAATTATAAACTCAAATGCTATGGAACAAATAGTCACCACTCCCACAAGAGGGGACAACATACTAGACCTGATCATTACCAACATGGGGACTCTATGCTCCACACCAGAAGTATATCCCTCATTGGTAAGATCAGACCATAAACTAATTTCACTGGATGTCCACATCCCGACCCCACCCCCAGCCCAGAAAACCACAGTGAAAAACTTCTCAAAAGCGAACTTCTCACTTCTCAAAACTGAAGTGGAATCCTTCAAGGCCCCAGGGCCAGTGGAAACTATGGCCCAAACTGCAGAATCCTATATAAATGCATTCTACGGACATCTCCAGGAATGCATGGATCATGCTATCCCAAACAAAACCAAGACTCAATCATCCAAAGGCAGGTGTCCAGTCTGGTGGACCCCTGCCATAAATAAACTGTACAACAGAAGGAGGAAGCTACTACATGATAGAGCAAAATCCCCAATAGGGAAGGCATCTCTGATCAGTACTAGCAAAAAATTACGATCCCTCATAAAATCCTCCAAGGCCAGCTTCGAGAGAAAAATTGCGCAGGACACCAAAGACAATCATAAGGCTTTTTCAGTTATGTTAGAAACATGGGATGCAACTCCCAGACTTGTTCTGAGTTGATTCTAAGCGACAAAAATACACTGAACCCACAGACATCGCCAATATCCTGGCAGACAGGTTCAGTGCAAACTTCTCCACCCCCTCCCCCCTAAAAGAGCAAGTATCTATCCCGGCAGAGGGCTGCCTCCCAAACATCTCTGATGCTCAAGTGAAGGCTGCCCTCTCCAAAGCAAAAAACACTGCTTCCATGGGGCCAGATGGCATCCCAGGTTGCGTCCTACATGAACTCCAAGAGGAACTAATCCCTCAAATAAAACAGCTATACAGTCTCAGCCTCACTACAGGATATGTGCCCACAGAATGGCGTACAGCAACAGTGGTCCCACTCCACAAAGGTGGAGCCTCTATGGACCCTGGAAACTATCGCCCCATAAGCCTGACTAGCTTAGTCTGCAAGGCTATGGAGAGGATCATCATGGAGCTCATAAACAAAGACATTGGGGACCAACAGACACTAGATCCTACCCAGTTCGGCTTTGTTAAGGGCAGATCCTGCCTTTTGAACCTGGTTGACTTCTTCGAAACAGTCACCAAAGCCATAGATGAAGGGAAGGTAGTCCACACAGCCTATCTGGACCTTGCAAAGGCATTTGACACAATACCCCACTCGGGCATCATAGATAAGCTATCCAGCTTAAATATAAACCCCTATGTCACAAGATGGGTCGCAAACAGACTCAAAGACAGAACCCACAGAGTGAGAGTTGCTGGAGCCATGTCAGACTTGAAACAGGTCACAAGTGGCGTCCCACAGGGTTCTGTCCTGGGACCACTCTTGTTCGGTATATACTTTTCCGAGGTACAGGCAAACGTGGGAGGACTATAGCTCACCAAGTTCGCAGATGACTGCAAACTGGGTGCCATAATCAACTCTCCAGCTGACACAAACATCCTTCAAAAAGGTTTCACAGAGACAGATAACTGGTGCCAGCGCCATGGTTTAAAGCTAAATGCCAAAAAATGTATAGTCATACCCTTTGGCAAAAACAATGTGCCCACAAATTACCACAGAGCCGGAAACCCATTAAGTACAGAGAAAGTTATTAGGGACCTGGGGACCCAAGTTGATAGCAATATCTTCTTTGAAAACCACATTGCCAAAGTGGTTAGAAAGACCTTCTACATAGCCCACCTCATCACGAAGGGTTTCACATCTAGATCAAGAGAGGTAATCGTGCCCCTTTATTCATCCCTCATCAGGCCCATCATAGAATACAATGCCCCTTTTGGGATGTACCTTACCCGACACCTGCAGCAATTAGAAAGACCCCAAAAGTATCTCACCAAGAGGATCAAGGGTCTCAAACAGATGCCATATGCTGCTCGGTTAAAAAAACTCCAGCTCTACTCAGTTGCATACTGCCTAGTTCGAGGCGATCTATGCCTGACATACAAAGCTATGTCAAATCCAGAATTAATGGACATGCTCCACCTCAGTAAATCTAAATCCCTTAGAGCCACACGCTCGAGGGACTTGAACCTCAGCACAGAAATAAATAGAACTTGCTGGAGGGACAGGTTCATAACCCAGAGGCTCCCTTCGCTCTGGAATAGAATTCCAGTTCATGTGAGGCAGAGCACCTCACTGAACTTCTTCAAGAAGAATCTCGATAGGTGGATGGGGGATCATAGGTTTGTCCCAGGGATTACTCCCGTGTCACTATTAGACAGAGGCACAGTAAACTAAACCTTAAAAAGGGCACAGTATACTCAAATCAAGGGTTGGCGTAAGCCATACAGAATTAGGCTAGGCTTATAATTGCCCCAGGGCAAATAGCCTAGTATGAACCTATGAACCTAGTACACACCTATGAGCAAGTACAGAAGCTATTTTGCCCCAATCCCCCCTCAGGCTGGAGTCCCCGAGAGATGCTGTTCTCCTCAATTGGCCCCTAAATCTCCTATATGCCTTTCCCTCTTTCCTCTGATCCCTTTCTTCCTCAAGAAAGCAGCCAGGTTGAGTAGCAAAGTAATCCTCATTGCACCCTTCTGGCCTCAACAAATTTGGTTTCCCTTTCTATGGGCTCATCTAGTTCACCGTCCATGGATTCTGGACACAGTTGCAAACCTTCCATCTCACTCTCAGGGACTGGTGCATCCCAGTCTTCAAAGTCTCAAGCTAAATGCTTGGTTCCTACAATTCCATTAGTCACCAGGCATAATGATATTCCATCCCCAATATGAAAACATTTGCTGGTATCCCATAAACCATCCACCAGGAATCTCTACCTCAGTAAGTGGAAGAGATTTTCAGTCTGGGCTTCGATAATGGTCTCGATCCCTTTTCAGCCCCAGTGGAAAAAGTTTTATAATTGTT
Source organism: Protopterus annectens (assembly GCF_019279795.1). NCBI lineage: Eukaryota > Metazoa > Chordata > Ceratodontiformes > Protopteridae > Protopterus > Protopterus annectens. Next base: position 133,886,966 of record NC_056745.1, read on the forward strand.
TGCCATTTTTTTTTATTAGGGGAGCTTTCGCTTCTATTGTTAAGGTCATTCTAGCAGCCATCTCCAACTTTCATAATAGTTGCGGCGTACTACCCTTAATTTCTCAGGTCTACTTTATGATGTTGAAAGCCGGCAATATCGAAGCTGATATTGTCGGCACCACAACATCAAATGCGCAGAACATTGTGCAGGTAAACGGAAATCTCCGTAGGGGGAGATTTCCGTTTGCCTCAATGTAGTGCGGTCTCGGAGTTGGAATATTTAAGTAGGGGGGTGTGGGGGGTGGAGGGGGGCTTGCCCCCTTGCCTACGCTAATTAGGCTTTATTTTTGTTTGCTTTTTTTGTTTTTTATGTGTTATTCGATGATGTTAAGTTGTCAATCTCGCCTTCATTATTGCTGGATGGGTTCGGAGCCGACTCAGCCAATACTAAAGCTCGAGAGCTAATTCCACCGGCTCGAGGCTCCCCTATATCCCACAATGCTAGGCGGTAACTACTCAGATCTCGTTTGCCGCTTAGCTGACGAGGTGCTTCTTCTACCGGCTCTGGCAGGTTAGTAAGTTTTCTAATAAGAAACTTCTGTTTCAACCCCTAATTTTTTCCTTTTACCATAGTTTTATTTATAGTTTTTCAGTAGTTTAAATCGGGTCCCCTCTAGTGTCTGAAATCCCTTTTTATCCCCTTCTTAACTTTTAGGCCTTTGGCCCTCTCCCTCTCTTCCCCTAGTCCTTCAGTGTGACTGAATTTTCATTTTTTGCTTAAGGGTGTGTTTGTGTGTTGTGCTTGTGTTTTTACACTTAGTTAGGATGTCTAAAGACTCCAAGGTCTCAGGCTTCAAGAAGTGTGATTTGTGCTGTCAGAAAATGTCTCTGACAGATGGTCACACTTCTTGTGTATATTGCCTGGGACCTTTGCACCTGCAGGACTCATGTGCTGTATGCCATGCATTCAGCCCTACAGTCCTGCAGGAACGCAAAAATAAATTGATTTTATGTGGCTTGTTAAAGCCTGAAGGCTCCCCGACCCAGTCTGCATCGGGGAAGCCTTCTAAGACTTCCAGACAGTCGGCTCCAGTTTCTGAGCCGTCCCCTGGAAGCATTAGATCGGCTTCGACACCGGAGCCGATGTTTCCAAATCTCATACTATCACCTCAGCTCCGGCTGGAGCCGAGGTTGACAAGACTCAGTCGGCTCCCATAGGCTTATCGGAGCCACCTGCTAAGAAGAGGTCTAGGTCCCCTTCCATTGGCTCCATCCATTCGGCGCCGGGATCTCCTCTTCTATCAGAATGGAGCCATAGGTCTCACTCCTCTCGGTCCTCCAGGCTGCCCGACCATGATTTACAGAGGGTGGTGAGTAGACTTCTCAAGTCCGAGGCACTGGCCCAAATGCTGCATAGCCCTACTCAACAGTCAGCAGCTATTTCCATCCCTGATTTTATTCCTCCTCCGACTCCTTTGAGTTTGGAGCCGGGGCTCATCGGAGCCGTGGCTGTCGGTGCTTCGGAGCCGATACCTTCCCTTTCGGCTCGTCTGCTCCGATTTCCTCATTGGAGGGATCTCGGCGCCGGGCTTCCCTCGTCGGCTCCGAGGGGGCGAGTGGCATCGGACCCTTGTCCGACCCCATTCTCCCTCTCGGAGCATCAGCGCTGGTGAGTTCGGCTCCGACATTGGCCTCGGAGCCATCCCTGTCGGTGCCGGGGGGGTCCTTGTCTCCTCGGAGCGGGGACCTCTGGCCTTGCCTGATAGGGGCGCCTTTGAGGTCATGCGGAGCGTGCTAGACCCAGTGTCTACCCCACAGTCGGCTCAGTCAGCTCCTCCCTCTTCAGTGCCTGCGGTGATTTCTACCCATCCCCTTGTTTCAGACCACAGAGAGCCAGCTCCTCAGGTTACCCCATTGGGAATTTCCTCCTCTTCCGAGGCCTCTCCTGATCCAGCAGGAGAACCCCCTCGGAAGAGACAGTGCAAGAGGAAGCACATTGACTCCCCTGAGTCTATCACCTCTGACACTGACTTGGAGGAATCTGAAGGTTCCCCTCGGTCACCCTCTGAGGATGTCTCCTTTGCTGACATCCTTGAAATCCTGAAACAGAGGGGGAACTGGCCCGCCCTTAATCCTTCAGAGGACGAGTCAGTTTACCTTGAGGCGTTTGTCTCTCGCCCTTCCACCTCCTGGGTGTCCCCTCCCTTTGACCCCCTTATGGAAGTGGTGGCAAGGAAGGCTTGGACGGCCCCTGATTCAGTGGAACCTACCCCAAGGAGGCCGTCAAAATTTATTACTGCCCCTAAGGACAAAGAGTTTCTATCAAAAGGTGTCTCTATTGTTGCCACGGTGGTGGCCGCAGCCACTAAGAAGGAGTTAGCCGATCCTTCGGTACCTGTCTATCCTCCTAATAAGGAGTCTAGGACCATGGACAGGTACGGTAAGCGGATGTTTTCCTCAGTGACCTTCTCAATGCGGTCGCTGAACTACTTGTGTCACTTCACCCGTCTCCAGAGAGATATGGGTGATGCTATACAGGATCCAACAGCTGAGGAGTTCCAAGACAAAATGAACTCCCAGTTGGCAACCCTGAATTCGATTGTTAACTCCTCCATGCGGCTTATCTCGTATGCTGCTGATGGGGTGAGTAGGGCTGTAGGCACAGGTGTAGCTTTACGATGTCATGCCTGGATGCGGCTTTGTAATTTTGCGGACCCTTTCAAGGCGTCCTTCACCAATTCCCCCTTTGATGGCTCAACATTGTTTGGTCCTCAGGTGAAGGATACATTGACTAGGTGCAAGGTGGAAGGTAAGACTCTCTCTGCCGTGGGAGTCCGTTTTTCTACCCCTTCTAGACCTTATCCAAAAGGTCAGAGGGGAGGAAAGATGTGGTTCCACAAGCCTCAGGGAGTCTCATCTTACGCACAAGGTTGATTCCCCTCTAGAGGCAGAGGGGGGAATAACAATAGACGCCGCTCTAGAGGCAGAGGAGTTCCGCAAAACCAGGGTAGCAGAGAAACTTTCTCTGATAAACCCTTTCAGCATCCCTGAGGAGCTGCCTGGCTGCCCACCTTCGGAGGCAGTCGGGGGAAGATTATCACTGTACCCAAAAGCCTGGCTTTCCCTCACCCAAGACAAATGGGTACAGTCAATCATATCCGAGGGTTACAAAATTCCCTTTATTCACACCCCTTCCCAACCCAAAGGATCCCTTCCAGACATTCCACCCAGTCTAAGGGAACAAGCAGCACTAGAAATATCAAAGCTGCTATCAAAAAGAGCTATCCAATCAGTCCCAGCAGACCAGCAAGGATCCAGAATCTACTCCAAATTCTTTTTGGTACCAAAAAAAACAGGGGACTGGAGACCTATACTGAAGTTAAACAATTATATCAAAAAAACAAAATTCCAGATGGTCACGCTACAGTCCATTCTACCCTTCTTGGGTCAGGACAATTGGATGTGCTCGATAGACCTTCAGGATGCGTACTACCATATCAAAATGCACAGACGCTCCAGGAGGTTTCTCCACTTCAGGCTGGGAGCCAGTCACTACCAGTTCAGAGCCCTGCCCTTTGGTCTCACTACAGCCCCCCGAGTGTTTACCAAATGCATGGCAGTGGTCGCGGCTCACTTGAGACGTCAAGGATTCCAGGTGTTTCCATATTTAGACGACTGGCTCCTTACTGCCACCACCAGACATCAACTGCTTCTAACCAGAGAGTTCACCATCCAAACTTGCCAAGCTCTAGGTATTTCAATAAATTTCGAAAAATCTGTCTTGTCGCCTTGTCAATCTATTACCTTTATAGGCGCCACCTTAGACACTCTCAATCCTTCCGCCAGACTTACAGAGCAAAGAGTGTTAGATATCCGCAAATAAGTTTACCTTCTACTACAATGCAACAAGGTCAAAGCCAGGGTAGTCTTGAAGGTATTAGGACTCATGGCAGCTACTATCACCCTGCTCCCCTTAGCTCGTTTCCACATGAGGATCCTCCAATGGATGCTGTTTACTCAATGGTCCTTCCAACAGCTCCCGATGTCTAACATCATATTAATAACTCAGTCATGCAAGAATCACCTGTCTTGGTGGATCACATCACCTCAAGTTCTCCAAGGCAGACCTTTCGTTCCTCGCCCCCCCAGTCGCCACAGTGACAACGGACGCCTCCCTGATCGGGTGGGGTGGGGAGGCATTATCAGGGCAGGACAGTCCAGGGCACGTGGCAACCTTTCGAGTGCCACTTGCACATAAATGTCTTAGAGATGAGAGCAGTGCTTTTAGCGTTGCAAGCCCTTCAGGACTCTCTTCCCACGGGGCCTATTGCAATTCAGACGGACAACATGTCCGTAGTGTGGTACATCAACAAACAGCGCGGAACCAGATCCTACCCCTTTTGTCGAGAGGCACTCAGACTTTGGCAGTGGGCGATTTCTTCTCAGCATTTTCTGATAGCAACACACATTCCCGGGAAGTCCAACGTGATTGCGGACAAGTTGAGCAGGGCCATTCTGATGCCCCACTAGTGGTCCCTGAAGAAATCAGTGCTGGAAGAAGTCTTCCAAAGATGGGGCCAGCCTTGCTGCGATCTTTTTGCTACTCCCCAAAACAGCAAGTGTCACGACTTCTTCACTCTCTTCCCATTACCAGGCCATCCCACCAGAGATGCTCTAGTCCACGATTGGCCCCGGGGACTTCTGTATGCTTTCCCCCCTTTTCCACTGATATGTCAATTAATTCAGAAAGCTATCGCCTTGAGAGTTACAATGATCCTCATTGCCCCTTACTGGCCTCGACAGATATGGTTTCCGTTCCTCCATCATTACCTATTGGAGCAGCCTTGGCATCTGGACCCGGTGCCAGATCTGTTGACCCACCAGTCGGGCCAGCTGCACCACTCCCTTCTTTCTCTCAACCTCACAGCGTGGTTTCTCCAATTCCTACCCTAGCCAAGCTTCCCTTAATCTCTCATTCGGTCTGGAACATCCTGATAGCCTCTCACAAATCTTCTACCAGGAAGATTTATAATAGTAAATGGAAAAGTTTTTCCTTCTGGGCAGCATCAAAGAATATAGACCCCTTCACTGCACCTATCCAGTCTATCCTAGACTTTCTGGCAGAGCTCTTCCATTTAGTCTCTTCTTCATCTACCATTAGAGTACAACTAGCTGCTATATCTAACTTTCATGTAGGTGTCTCAGACTCCAGTATCATGTCCCATAAGCTCTGCAAAGCCTTTTTAAGAGGTATTTTTCTGCTCAAGCCCCCAATCAAAGATCCCTCACCTCAATGGGACTTGAATTTGATTCTGGCATCCTTGATCCTCCCCCCCTTCAAACCAGCAGCTTCATGCCCTCTTAAGCTGCTCTCATGGAAAACACTTTTTCTAGTAGCCATAACTTCAGCTAGAAGGGTATCTGAACTTCATGCTCTGTGCAGTCGTCCTCCTTACTTAGTTTTCCACAAAGATAGGGTGTCCCTCTGGACTAATCCGTCCTTCCTACCTAAAGTTTCCTCTGAGACAAATCTGAACCAAACGATTGATCTTCCAGTATTTTTCCCTGATTATTCCAACAGGTCGGAACAAAAGTTACATTTTTTAGATGTTCACCGCCAACTTAGATATTATTTAGACAGGACTAAACAGTTCAGGAAATCTGATCAACTTTTCCTGTCTTATGCGGAAGGGAAATTGGGCCTTCCAGTTACTAAGGTGTCCCTTTCAAGATGGCTTTCCTTTATAATTACCTTCATCTATGAAATCAGACATAAAAAACTGCCTTCAAGACCTAGAGCTCATTCAACTAGGGCATTAGCTACATCTGTAGCTTTTCAGGACAGGCTGCCTATAGATTCCATTTGTGCAACAGCCACTTGGGCTTCTCCTCATACCTTCATTTTACATTACAAATTGGATATGGCCTCCAGAAACCGTGCCAGCTTTGATTCCACTGTTCTCAAGAGTCTGTTCCGATAGGCCACCTGGAATAAGGTGCTAGGGACGCGGTCCCATCCAGCAAGAATTAAGGCGAGATTGACAACTTAACATTAAGAAGTTATGTACCTACCACCCTCCTTCCCCCTAGCCTGGACAGACCGATAGGAAATTTTGAGATCTTCCTTTGGAGTTTCCTTCCCACATGTTCTACCACCTCTATTCCCCCTTCTATGTTTGTGTAGCTTACATTCAGGTTTATATAGAGGTGGGTTCCTTTTTCTCCATACTATGGAGACCAGAACTGCTTGGTTTAGCTATCAAACGAGATCTGAGTAGTTACCGCCTAGCATTGTGGGATATAGGGGAGCCTCGAGCCGGTGGAATTAGCTCTCGAGCTTTAGTATTGGAGTCGGGCGAGGTTCGGCTCTGAACCCATCCAGCAAGAAAGAAGGCGAGAAGAAGACAACTAACATGGAACGTTATGGTAGGTACATAACTTCTTATTTTACTACATCGATCACTAGAGGTCGACCTTTAGTGATTCGATGTAGTAAGATTTTGATAACATGATATAAACGCAATTTCTCACAGACTTTGTAAGGGCTTCCTCAAGGGAACTATCCATTTAAAGCCCCCATTTAAAGATCCTTTACCACCATGGAACCTGACTATTGTTTTGCAGTCACTAGTAGTTTCCCGCTTTGAACCAGCAGCTACTTGTGACTTAAAGTTCCTTTCTTAGATAATGGTTTTACTTATAGCTGTTATCACTTCTGTATGATGAGTTTCCAAATTGCAAGCCTTATGTTCAAAACCCCATTACTTAATTTTCCATAAGGATAGAGTTACACTCAGGACAAATCCATCCTTTCTTCCGAAGGTGGTCTCAAAGTCCAACAATAATCAGGCTATAGACTTACCTGTCTTCTTTCCAAATTTTTCTAATAAAGGCAAATATTGCTTACACCTGTTAGATGTTCAGACAGTTTTGTTTCTTTCTCAACAGAACTAAAGAATTTAGGAGTTCAGAACAATTATTTGTCTCCTTCTCTGGCGCAACCTTAGGGAAATCTGTCTCTAAGGTTACCTTGTCAAAATGGTTGAAAGACTGTATTTCTTTCATTTATAACAAAAAGAATCTAAAGCTTCCAATGCCAGCGAAGGCACATTCCACCAGATATCTATGACTGCCTCAGCTGTCTTCCATTCTAAAGCTTCCATGAGTGAACAAATTGGATTTGGTCTCCAGGGGAAGAGTTGCTTTCGGTTCTATGGACCTTAGGAATATCCTTCCATAGGTCCACCCAGGATCTAAGGTAGCTGGGGCTCTATCCCATTAGTCAAGAATAGATGAAGATTGACAACATCAGATAAAGAAGTTATATCTTACCATAACGTTCCACTGTGTTGTCGATCTTCTATTCTTGGTGTCCCACCCTCCTTCCCTATCCTATGGATTCCTGCTGGAGTGATCTGTTGTACTGAGTTTTCTGTTAGGACAGTCCTTGGACATGGCTTCCTCATTTGGAATTAATTTCCTTCTATTATTCTATAAGTCTGCAAACTCAATCTGAGGTAATGTAGAGAGAGGCATTATGGGTAGACTATTACCTTGAGAGTTTTTTTGGCTGGAGCGAGCTATATAACAGCTGGATCAGTTCCAAGGATCTGAACTGTAACTCATAACTCAAGAATAGATGAAGCTCGACAACGCAGAAGAAACTTTATGGTAAGACATAACTTCATTTTTGGTAGTGTAATAAGTTAGCAGACTTTAAAAATTCCCTGCAGACTACTCTGTCAGAAATACTGGGTTAGCAGATTGGTGAAATTAAATGATTTTTTTGAGCTGTGATACGGAATCAGAATTGTTTAGACAGAGTATGGCATTACTGAGTTTAATTCTGGTAGCAATGACTAGAAAATAGAAATCAACGTCTAAACCATCTGTACTAGAAGCACTGAATATAGCAACAGAGATAAAATAACTGGAAGTGGGAGCTTTAGAAAAGGTTAGGAGCAAATTACATTAAAAATGTGAATTGTGGGAACAATACATGTAGAATCATGTTTTGGAGAAGGAGTGAGGTTTAAGGGAAGGCAGGAATGCATGAATGAGCTATGCAACGTTTGACTGACAATCATTATATAAATTAAAAGTGATGTATAATGTTTGCAACTGAAATTATGTCAATATGGTTTGTTTTCATTTATATAAATGTATGATTGTCTATGTCATATGTGGTAATTCAACAAGGATAAACCTTGTTTAAAAAAATGACTGATTCTCCAGGAAAAAAATATTCTGAAGATAGTTAGCTACAGCAGTTTTATTCTCACAACCTACTTCTTGACATTCCTTGATTGCTAGAAGAAATTTAATCCTCTTCTGCATGGTGTGCAGTGAGTAATCATTTTCCACAAACAGTCTACTTTCTCCAACTTTTAGTACTTTGTCATTCTGCCACAGTTTTGTCAGAGTCAACACTTTCTGCTAGTAGGATTACATCTTCACTATTAGAGGTCTTGGCTACTTTCTCATGCCCGAGTTTGGAGCATACACACAATGTTCCCTTTCATTTGATAACTCCTACTGTGAAATACCAGTCTAGTTGCTTATTTCTGCTTTTATAAACTTAATACAGACAGTTCCTTCCAGTTTCTTTGGTACAGCAGAAAATCTCAGGTTTCCCCTACTGCTCTGTTCTCTAATTCTGCCATTTTTTTTAAACATCTGATGTTATATTGTCCTGTCTCGCCTTCAGTCTTACAATGATGGGTTCGGAGCCGATTCTCAGCTCCGACTCTGCCAAATACATAACTGAAAGTCTCAAACCTGACTCGTGGCAAGAAGGTATCACACAATCCAGTGGTGCAATTCCCCAGATCTCGTTTGCTACTTTACGAGGTTGGATCTGCTCATCTTGGCCGTGGCTAAGTTGTGACAAATTTTCTCTTATTTTTACTCTAAATTGTTATATTTGCTAACAGACAGCTTATCTTCTAATTATATTTAATTTGTTGTGCATTTTTTTTGCATTACTGTTAGATAGTGATAGCTTTATCTCTTTTGGCATGGCTTTTGCCATCGCCTTGTAGGCCTACTTGATATCCCTTGTAGTGGTTGTTGTTTCTGTCTGTTAAGTTTTTCAATAGCTCGTTTAAGTTAGAGAGCTATTTGCCTATTTAAGTTAGAGGCCTTGTAGTTAATTGTTGTCTTGTCTAGAAAATAGGACCATTTAAGTTAGAGGCCCTATTTTATTTCTCCCTGGTTGTCTTTTTCCTTATGTTTCCCGTAGTTACTGTTCATTGTAGCTTTAGCTGTTCAATAGCAAATTTTTTCTTGTTGTTGTTGCTTTTGCGGTCTTACGTTAACTATGTCTAAAGACCCAAAAGAGAGAGAACATAAGCCTTCGGGCTTTAAAAAATGCCAGAAGTGCTGACAAAAAATGTCCATCACAGATGGACATGTTATTTGCATTGGTGCTATTCACCTACAAGAAGACTGCACTTTTTGTCACTCTTTCAGTGCTAGAGTACTTCAAGAAGGGAGAAACAAATTGATTCAGAAAGGGCTCTTAAAGCCATCTTTTGAGGAAGCTATCCATAGTTCTTCTTCCTCTTCTTCTTCTCCTTCCTGTAAAAAGGAAAAGTCTCAAAAAAAGACATTCACCTGCAACATCGACTCAGTAGGAGTCTCCTGTCAAACTACCAAAAATTTCCAAGGCCACTACCTCCTTGGCTCCACAGTCCTCGGAGCTGTCGGAGGTCATATTAGTTGACAAGCCTGGTACTGTCCTGTGGCTGTCAAAAGCCCTCGGAGTTGCATGATACCTCTACTGGGAGCCTGTCCATGGATATTTCACCGGTTTCTCTGACATTGAGATCTCCAATTCTGCACAGGTCTCACTCTCCATCGCTATCTTCCAGGTCCAGCAGGAACTTATTGGACTATGACGTGGAATGGGTGGTGCGCAGACTCCTGAAGTCGCCAGCGCTGACTAAATTATTCTCGGCTCCCACCCATTTGGTCTCAGAGATTACTGTACGAATTATACCCACTGGTGTTCCTCCTCTGAACCAAGCTGGTCCTTCAGAGCCAGAGTGCTTGGTACCACTTACTGTGGATCCATCGGTTCCAGGACCACCTTCGGTGTTCACGGAGCCGACATCTGCTCCGACTCTCTCTGTACCGTCCGTGGAGTCTGGGTACCGGGGTTCCCTGGTTGGCCCCGGGGGGGGGGGATTCTTGGCCCCGATTTTCTTCGGTACCATGTCTACCCATTGTGGTGTCTGCCCGGGTTAGTTTGGCTTCCATATCGGCCTCGGGCCCGATCTCTTTGGTTCCAGTGCCTTCCTCTGTCTCCTCAGAGCTGAGGGAGTCGTCAGAGCTGGTGGGATCTGCCTTTGAGCTGATGAGGAGCGTGTTGTTTTCCCATTCAGCACCACAGAAGGATACTAGTACTCATCCCCCTAAGGCACTGGCTACTGTCTCAGTACCACCCATTCCACAAGACAGCAGAGATCCAGAGCCTCAGGATCCCCCAATGGGTGAACCCCGCTCCTCGGAGGCCTCCCCAGAATATCCTTCTGAGGAGCCACCTCGGAAGAGAACTTGCAAGAGGAAGCTTGTAGACTCCCTAGATGAGTCCATCACTTCAGACACTGACCTCGATGAGTCAGAAGGGTCCCCACGGTCGTCCTCTGATGATATCTCATTTGCAGATATTCTAAAGATCCTGAAGCAGAGAGGCGGCTGGCATCCCACCACCCCTTCTGATGAGGAGTCAGTGTACCTGAAGCCTTTTGGATCTCAACCTTCAGCCTCCTGGGTGTCTCCACCTTTCGATGAGCTAATGGACCTGGTTAGTCGAAAGGCATGGGAGTCACCTGACACTATGGAGCCAGTCCCTTGGAGGCCAAACAAATTCTTGTCAGCTCCTTCTGGAAAGGATTTTCTAACCAAGGGGGTACCTGTAGATGCTATGCTGGTGGCAGCAACCACCAAGAAGAAACTTGCAGAGACTTCCTCATCGGCTCATCCTCCGAATAAAGACTCTCGAATGATGGACAGATACGGGAAGCGTGCCTTTTCATCAGCGACATTCTCACTGCGATCACTGAACTATCTATCCCACATTACAAAGCTACAAAGAGATCTCCTGAAGAAGCTAGGAGATACTCTACAAGGTTAATTAGCTATGGGGGTGAATGAGAAGGTCTCCTCCCAGCTGTCTACCTTAAATTCCATTGTCAACTCCTCCATGAAGCTCATATCCTATGCAGCAGATGGAGCGAGCAGGGCCGCGGGTTCCGGAGTTTTGCTTAGGAGACACTCCTGGATGCGCTTGTGCAATTTTGTGGAGCCCTTTAAGTCTACCTTTACTAACGCCCCTTTTGATGGTTCCTCACTCTTTGGACCCAAAGTAAAAGACACTCTACCCAGTGCGAGCAGGAAGGTAAAACTTTCTCTGCCATTGGAGTACATTTTTCTGTTCCTTCAAGACCTTATCCTAAAGGCCAGAAGAGTGGAAAATGTGGTTCAAAAGATCCCAGAGAGTTTTCCAGGATGAATGGGGTGATTCCTTCCCCAGGGGCAGAGAGGGGGAGGCAGTAATGGTAGACACCACCCCAGAGGCAGAGGGGAGCCAGCAAAACCAGGGTGACCGTGATTCCCTTTGTGGACACAAAAGGAGGCCCAACTGTTCTACTCTGGAGGTAGTCGGGGGATGTTTATCCATGTACCCAGAAGCCTGGCAAAATAACTCATGAGACAAATGGGTACTAAAAGTAATATCCAGAGGATACTCCATCCAATTTTCTAGTCCTGTTCTACAGACCAGAACAGTAGGATTCAGAACTTACTCAAAATTCATTTTGGTGCCAAAAAGAACAGGGGACTGAAGGCTCATATTAGACCTAAGCAAATTATACGAATCAGTCAAGAAGTCAAAGATGTGATAGTGTTCAATCTCGCCGTTTGTTCTTACACATGGGTTCGGAGCCGATCCTCGGCTCCGTGCCGGCCTCTTGCAAGCTCTGCATCGAGAAGAAGCTCGAGACAATCTAATACCCACAATCCCCCTCTGCCTTTACCTCAGATCTAGTTTGCCGCTGCTGCATTCGCATCGTTGGGAGCTAGCTCGAGGGTTTTCTAAGCTAAGATATAACTTTTTGTTGTATTTTATTGAGAATTCTATTTAACTTGATATTGTCAGTATTACCTTGTGTGATTGTGTTGTGGTTCCGTAATTCTTTGGTACCGTTAACCTTTTTATCGGTATTTTGTACCGGGCCTACACCCTTTACATATACTATTATATTGAGCAAATTTATACCGGATTGACATTTACCTGATTGTGACATTTACCTGATTGTGACTATTTTTCCCGGATTTGACTGTGTATCTGTTTCTGGATTTGTTTATTACCTACAATGTCTGAGAAGGCAAAGTCTGGTTTCAAGCGTTGTCAGTGTGGCCAAAAAATGTCGGTCACTGACAACCATAGTTCCTGTGTCTACTGCCTTGGCCCTCTCCACTTACAAGAGGATTGCTCCATCTGTCACTCTTTCAGTGGGAGGGTCATGACAGATAGGCGCAGGAAACTAATGGACAGGGGTCTTTTGAAACCAGCTTTCCAAGAGGCTTTGGATGCTTCTGACCAGGCATCAAGTCCTCTAAGGAATCAAGACATCGGAGCCAAGTCATCGGCTCCGAGCTCTTCGTCAAAGGTTAGATCACCGGTTCCACAGACTTGGGGGCCGGGTGTTCAACTGGTGTCGGTTCCTGAGCCTGGAGTCTTGGAACGGGTGTTGGAGCTCCCTCCTTCGCCATATTGAGGTCGGCTCCGTCTTCGGTTCCTTCGACCCGTTCTTCCTCTAAACTTTCGGATGTCGATGTGGATCGTGTGGTGCAGAAGCTGCTGGAGCATTCGCCCTCTCTAAACTTATTTGGTTTCCACCCAGCTGGTGTCGAAACTTGAAGGCCTTCCTGTATCTCCATCCATTCCTCCTCCGAGACCGATTCAGTCTTTGGAGCCGGAAGAGGCTGATCTGCTGATTGTGGAGCCCTCGGGTTCAGAACCGTCTTTTCTCGGTCTGTTCCCTCACTCGACTCCGTCGGACCCGCACCGGAGTCTCGGAGCCGGCGATCTGTTCTTGGTTCGGGGCCGAGTCGAACCGGCGTCGGTTCCGACTCTCCTCGGGGCCTCGCGGATCGATTCGGCTCCGTCCTCGGGTCGATGCCTGTGCCCGTGTCGGGATTCTTCCCATTTCTTCGAGCCGGAGACTCTTCGATGCGGGACCGGGGCGTTCGACCTGATGAGGAAGGTGTTGTCTACCCAGACAACCACATCAGTGGAAGCAGTTTCTCCTCCCCATAAAGGGCCTTTGTCTTCATCTGCACCCACGGCCACATCCAAGCGTCGGGCACCAGTGTCTCAGCCACCCTGGAGGGTGCCCCTCTTCCTCCGAGGCTTCTTCGGATGCTCCCCACGAGGAAGTCCCTAGGAAGAGACTGTGTAAGAGGAGACACTTGGATTCTCCACAGGAATCCATTACATCTGATACTGACTTAGATGAGTCAGAGGGGTCCCCTAAGTCACCTTCAGAAGATGTCTCTTTTCAGACATTTTGGAGATCCTGAAACAGAGAGGTGACTGGCAGTCCCTTCCCCCTTCTGAGGATGAGTCAGTTCTGCTGAAGGCATTTGGTGCTCGCCCTTCCTCCTCCTGGGTCACTCCGCCCTTCGGCGAACTAATGGAACTTATTGCTCGAAGGCGTGGGAGGCTCCTGACACAGTGGAACCTGTTCCTAGGAAACCAAACAAGTACATCACAGCACCTCAGGATAAGTCCTACCTTACTAAAGGAGTTCCAGTAGTCGCTATGGTGGTGGCTGCAGCCACGAAAAAGGAGATGTCGGAGTCTTCTTCGTCTGTCCATCCGCCTAATAAAGATTCTAGGACGATGGATAGATATGGGAAGCGCATTTTTAGTTCAGCGGCTTTTTCCATGCGGTCCCTGAACTATTTGACCCATTTTACACGTCTGCAGAGGGATCTAGTCAAAGAGTTGGGAGATACCCTCCAGGGTACTACAGATGCAGCTGTCTCAGAGAAAGTGACAGCTCAACTTAATACCCTAACATCGATTGTTAACTCGTCCATGAGGCTGATTTCCTACGCAGCCGAAGGTTCGAGTAGGGCAGCAGCTTCAGCGATTGCTCTTCGTAGACAATCCTGGATGCGCCTATGCTCTTGGAAGCCTTCAAGTCTTCCTTTACAAACGCCCCATTTGACGGTGCCACTCTTTTTGGCCCCAAGGTAAAGGAGACCCTTACTCAGTGTGAACAAGAGGGAAAGACTCTGTCTGCTGTCGGAGTCCGTTTTTCCACCCCAACCAGACCGTACCCCAAAGGGCAACGCGGTGGGAAAATTTGGTTTCGGAAACAAAATCAAGGGTCTTTCCCGGGCACACAGGGTGATGCCCCCTCTAGAGGCAGAGGAGGGGGCAGAGGTGGAAGACGCCGCCCTGGCGGCAGAGGGGGTCCGCAACATCAAGGTGACAGGGATACACTCCCTGGTAAACCTTTCCAGCACTCCTGAGAGGAGGCCTGACTGTCCTGCTCTGGAGGCAGTCGGAGGTCGCTTAGCCTTTTACCCTCAGGCCTGGCAAGATATAACTACAGACAATTGGGTAAAAAGCGTAGTTACCAGAGGTTACACCATACCCTTCCTATCCTATCCCATTCCAAAGAAAAGACTCCCAGATGTACCGCCCATCTGCGAGAGCCAGCAGCTTTAGAAATTTCAAAGTTGTTAGAAAAAGAGTCATCCAGCCAGTCCCAGCGGACCAGCAAGGATTCGGGACTTACTCAAGGTTCTTTTAGTTCCAAAGAAAACAGGGGACTGGAGGCCCATTCTAGACCTGAGTTACCTCAATACTTTTCGTCAAGAAAGAAAAGTTCGAATGGTCACGCTTCAATCGATCCTTCCATTGCTACAGAAGGACGAGTGGATGTGCTCAATAGATCTAGAGGATGCATACTACCACATCAAAATGGCCAGGGCATCCAGAGATCATTTGCGCTTCGGCTGGGAGCCAGTCACTTTCAATTTCGAGCCCTGCCCTTTGGTCTGACCTCAGCCCCAGAGTCTTCACCAAATGCATGGCAGTGGTAGCGTCTCACTTGAGACGTCAGGGATTCCAGGTGTTTCTGTATCTGGACGACTGGCTCCTTTCAGCCACCACCCGGCGTCAACTACTGAAGGCCAGAGACTATGTTCTTCAACTGTGTGTTCACCTAGGGATCTCCGTAAATTTGGAAAATCCTTACTTCAGCCATCACAAAATATCTTGTTCATAGGAGCAGAGCTAAACACACGTCAATTAGTTCTGAGGCTTCCCCCAGAAAGGATATTATCACTGCAGACTCACATACGTCTTCTACTCTTGTCAAGGAAATCTCCTGCAAAACTAGTACTGAAGGTGTTGGGCCTCATGTCAGCCTCCTTATTGCAATTCCCCTGGGAAGGCTGCACATGAGAGTTCTACAATGGCTACTGTTTGCTCAATGGTCATTTCAACAACTACCTCTAACACGAGATTCTCATAACAAAGACTTGCAAAACAGACCTAAACTGGTGGCTCAACGTGCAACCTTTCCCAGGGGAGGCCGTTTGTGCTACCCACGCCCAGTTACGGTGACCACGGACGCTTCCTGATAGGGTGGGGGCATCTTTCAGGGACAGACAGTCCAAGGCGAATGGACCAATTTGGAGTACAATCTGCACATCAATGTTCTAGAGTTGAGGGCAGTGTTTCTAGCGTTGCAACACTTTGCTCCCCGTCTTCCTCTAGGGACTATTGCAGTTCAGACGGACAACATGTCGGTAGTCTGGTACATAAACAAACAAGGGGAACCAAGTCCTATCAACTATGCAGAGGCCATGAGAATTTGGCAGTGGGCAGAGTCCACGGTCGCTTTCTAATAGCAACGCACATCCCGGGTCATCCAACGTCATAGCCGACAGGCTGAGCAGAGCAATTCTGCTACCGAGTGGTCTCTGAAACAGTCAGTGGTGAAAAGGATTTTTCGCACATGGGGCCAGCCTTCCTGCGACCTGTTTGCGTCTCCAATGAACGCAAAATGCAGGAGCTACTTTGCCCTATTACCCCTCAGGGAAGTCCCAGGGACGACTGGTTTACGATTGGCCCCGGGACTCCTGTACGCATTTCCTCCATTTCCTCTGATACCGAAATTTCTTCAGAAAGCCAGGAACCTTCACAGGACGATAATTCTCATTGCTCCATTCTGGCCTCATCAGATTTGGTTTCCCTTCCTGAAAATTCACTGCATTCGGGGACCCTGGATTCTGGACCCAGAGCCGGATCTGTTGACTCACTCGTCAGGGGTTCCCCATCCCGCGCTTCTGTCACTCCATCTAGCAGCTTGGCTGCTCCAATTCCCAACTTAGCCAGGTCTGAGCTCTTGTCACCAGCAGTCCAGAATATATTAGTGGCTTCGCATAAGGCTTCCACTACTAAAACATATACTAGCAAATGGAAACGGTTTGTATTCTGGGCGAATACACACCACGTTGATCCCTTTACAGCTCCTTTGAATAAGATTTTAGAGTTCTTAACAGACTTATTTCATCAGGGTGCTTCTCCTGCTACTCTAAGAGTTCAATTGGCTGCCATTTCAATTTCCATGTGGAAGAGTGTGGAGCTCCTATCATGGCTCACAGACTTTGTAAAGCCTTTTAAAAGGAGTTTTTCATATTAGACCTCCGGTCAGATCTCCTACGTCACCTTGGAGTCTAAACTTGTTACTATCTAAATTAATGTTGCCCCTTTGAACCTGCTTCTTCTTGCCCATTAAAATATTTGTCCTGGAAAACTCTCTTTCTGGTAGCCATTACTTCTGCTAGACGAGTGTCTGAACTTCAGGCTCTCTCCATCAAGCACCCTTATTTGATCTTTCACTCTGACAGAGTTTCTCTTCGAACCAATTCATCCTTCCTCCCTAAAGTGTGTTCTATTAACAATATTAATCAGTCCATTGAATTACCCACTTTCTTCAAAAGCACTCCAAGAAAATGGAGTATATGTTACACAAATTGGATGTTCACAGACAGCTAAGATTTTATTTGGATAGAACAAAAGATCACAGAAAAACAGATCAACTCTTTGTGGCTTTTGCTGATAGCAGAAAAGGACTTGCAGTTACCAAAGAACTCTTTCTAAATGGTTAACGGATTGTATAATCTATGTCTACGATTCTACAAATCAACCTTTAAACAAACCCAAAGGACATTCCACAAGGTCAATATCTACGTCTTTGGCTCATGCAGCTCGCCTACCACTGGATGCTATTTGCGGCTGCTACCTGGTCTAAGCCACATACATTTATTTCTCATTATAAAGTAGACAAGGTTTCTAGGGACAGGGCAACCTTTGGTTCCACTGTGCTCAAGAACGTCCTCCCATGAGTTCCTCAGGATCAAGGAGCTAGGGACGCTACCCATGTGTAAGAACAAACGGCGAGATTGAACACTATCACATATAGAAGTTATGTCCTTACCATAACGTTCTATGTGGAGTGTTCATCTCGCCTTTGTTCTTACAGTCCCACCCTCCCACCCTTAGGAAGAACGTTCTTTGATGCCTGGCCAGAAGCATTTTTGCTACTGTCATTATTCTCTGTACATAGTTGGTATACACATATTCTTATGTGTCTGTTTATGTATGTATAGATGTATGGCATGAATGTGCTGTTATGTAGATTGGTTTGCTTGCAAACTAGATCTGAGGTAAAGGCAGAGGGGGATTGTGGGTATTAGATTGTCTCGAGCTTCTTCTCGATGCAGAGCTTGCAAGAGGCCGGCACGGAGCCGAGGATCGGCTCCGAACCCATGTGTAAGAACAAAGGCGAGATGAACACTCCACATGGAACGTTATGGTAAGGACATAACTTCTATTTCCGAATGGTGACACTGCCGTCTATACTTCCCTTTTTAGGGAAAGACAATTGGCTGTGCTCAATAGACCTTCAAGATGCTTACTACCACATAAAAATGGACAGGGCATCGAGAAGGTACTTACGCTTCCGGCTGGGAGCCAGTCATTACCAGTTCGGAACTCTGCCCTTTGGTCTCACTACAGCCCCCAGAGTGTTCACCAAATGCATGGCAGTAGTCACGGCTCACCTGAGGCATCTAAGATTCCATGTGTTTCCCTATCTAGACGACTGGCTCCTATCTGCTACCACCAAGCATCTACTCCAACAAGCCAGGGATCTAACTTTGGACATTGCCAATCAGCTTCGTATTACAGTCAATTTTCAAAAATCTACCTTGTTGCCTTGTCAACATATTACATTTATAGGTGCAGATCTAGACACCTCCTCTATGGTAGCACATCTTCCAACAGAAAGAGTTGTAGCACTCAGACAACAGATGCTTCACCTCCTTCCCAAGACCAAAGTGAAAGCAAAGATAATTCTAAAATTACTAGGAACAATGGCTTCCACGATTACACTGGTCCCTCTTGCTGGAATGCACATGAGGATCCTTCAATGGCTGTTGTTCTCCCAATGGTCACTTCAAGAGCTTCCGATGTCTCACCTGATCAGATTAATGGAATCATGCAATAAAGACTTAATATGGTGGATACACTCCACTCATGTGACCATAGGGAGACCATTTGTTCCACATCAACCCATAGCTACAGTGACCACGGACACTTCCCAGATAGGGTGTAGGGGGCATTATCTGGGAAGAACAGTCCAAGGTACATGGCAAGAACACGAGGCTCACTTGTATATAAATGTCCTAGAGATAACAGCAGTGCTTCTTGCGTTGCAAGCACTTCATGACTCTCTCCGTCTAGGGACGATTACGATACAGTCAGACAATATGTCTGTGGTTTGGTACATAAACAAGCAGGGGAAACCAGATCTTACCCCCTTTGTCGAGAGGCCCTAAGAGTTTGGCAATGGGCAGTTTCTTTCCAGTGCTTTCTAATAGCAATGCACATTCCGGAGAAGTCCAAAGTGATAGCGGACAAGCTGAGCAGAGCAATCTTAATGCCTCACAAGTGGTCTCTCAATCAGAATGTAGCCGAAATGATTTTCCAAACATGGAGTCAGCCTTGCTGCGATCTCTTTGTCACTTCCATGAATGCCAAGGGAAGCAACTACTTTACCCTAATCCCCCCTCTGGGGGAGACACCGAGAGACACACTTGCTCACGATTGGCCCTCGGGACTTCTGTATGCTTTTCCTCCATTTCCTCTCATACCCAGAGTCATTCAAAAAGCACAGTACTCGGGAAGCAGGATAATTCTCATTGTTCCTTACTGGCCTCACCTAATTTGGTTCCCCTTTCTTTGGTCTCATCTTCAGGAGAAGTCTTGGACTCTGGACCCCAGTACCAGATCTGCTGACTCATATGTCAGGGGAGCTTCATCCTTCTCTCCACACCCTAAAATTGACAGCTTGGCTGCTCCACTTCCAAATTTAGTCAGGCTTTACAATTTCACTCCTGCAGCCAAACATATCTTAATGTCCTCTCATAAAGCTTCCACTAGAAAACTGTATTCTGGCAAATGGAAAAGGTTTTCCTTTTGGGCTCAAAAGAGGAACATTGATCCTTTTACTGCACCTATCCATTCTATTTTGGAATTTTTGGCAGAACTCCTCCAGCAAGGTTCAGCTGCAGCAACCATCAAGGTTCATCTTGCTGCAATATCAGATTTCCACAGTGGTGATTCTATCTCCAATTTAATATCACACAGGCTGTGTAGAGCCTTCTTAAAAGGTGCCTCCTTATTAAGACCTCCCTTTAAGGAATCCCTTTCTCCTTGGGATTTAAATTTTGTTCTGTGTCATCTCGCGTTGCCACCCTTTGAGCCCTCATCATCTTCAGACCGCAAGTTCCTTTCCTGGAAGACGTTTCTAGTGGCTATAGCTTCTGCTAAAAGAGTATCAGAGTTGCAAGCTCTTTCTATTAAACTGCCATATTTGATTTTTCATGAGAATAGGGTATCCTTGCGAACTAATCCTTCTTTCCTACCCAAAGTCTCTTCTCCAGACAACATAAATCAATCTATAGAGCTTCTAGTGTTCTTTCCTAATCATAGCAACAAGGCAGAATACAAATTATATCAACTAGACGTGCATAGACAACTCAGATTCTGTTTGCATAGGACCAAAGACTTTAGAATATTTGACCAAGTATTTGTATCCTTCTCTGATGCAAAAAAGGGTAGTTCAGTTTCTAAAACTACTCTTTCTAATTGGCTTTCAAATTGTATTACATTCATTTATACTTCAAATCACAGAGATTTACCTTTCAAAGTGAAAGCTCATTCCACTAGAGCAATGGCTACGTCTTCTGCCTTTCAAGCCAGAATTCCCATGGATAATATCTGTGCAGCACTCCACATACTTTTATCATGCGTTACAAAGTGGATTTGGCCTCCAGGGACAGGGCCTCCTTTGGTTCCACAGTGCTTAAAGGTGTACTCCCGTGAGCCACCCAGGGTAAAGATGCTAGGGACACTGTCCCATCATTGTAAGAATGAAGGCAAGATAGGACAACATAACATAAAGACGTTATGTACTCACCATAACGTTCCATGTTTGTTGTCCATCTCACCGTTCATTCTTACAAACCCTCCCTCCTTCCCCCTGCCAAAGACTCCTTGTGGACCTGGTGGACCTTCAGGAGCTCTTTGTTTCAATTTGTTTCTCCTTCTATTAGGTATAGTATATATTTATATAAATATATATATATATATATATATATATATATATATATATATATATATATATATATAGTGTACATATCATTCAGTAGTAGCAGCAAACAAGATCTGGGGAATTGCACCACTGCATTGTGGGATACCTTCTTGCCACAAGCCAGGTTTGAGACTTTCAGCTATGTATTCGGCCGATTCGGACCCGAGAATCATCTCTGAACCCAGCATTGTAAGAATGAACGGTGAGATGGACAACAAACATAGAACGTTATGGTGAGTACATAACTTCTTTTTCTTGAGCAGTCTCATACTCAGCCAACCTTTATTTCATTTCAACTTCTGATTTTAGCAGTTTTATCAGCTCATCTGAATATCTGTTTAATGCTTATTGCAAATTTCCCAGCCTTTTGTTATTTGAGTTGATGAACTCGTCAGTGTTTTGTTTATTTTAATCATCTCTGAGCACATTTGACTTATTTTTTCCTCTGGGTTACTGGAAGTCATGTCTTGCTCCAAACCTGGAGCTTGAACTTTTTTTTTTTTGCTGACCAGCTACAGGATTCTTCCCTGCCGTTGTTTTCTCCTCACTTTTTGTGGTTGACTTTCCTCCAGCTTGTCTAAATTTCATCTTTACTGGCATACAGACAATGCAATTTACTGGCCAGTAACTGAAATTTTCCCAAAAAAGCAAATTCATTGGCTCTGTTTTCTGAGTTTCTGTTTTCACTCTGGGAGAGCTAAAATTAAGCTGTTACTGAGTGTGCAGTAATCTTGGAAGTCCCTTCGTTTGTGGGCTGTCTATCAAATTTTGAATACTGTGGTACACTTTACTGCAGTTAGTTGTATTGTGCGAGCTGGCAGTGCACTTTTGGTGTTTTTTTTACCTTTCCTTCAATGAAATGCGACCATGCTGTTGGTATTAATACATTTGGGGGGGATAAGGCCAACCCCCTCACATGACCTGATACTCATGTATTTCTCTAAAATGAAAAATTCAAACATAAATAAAACTTATTAAGAAAGGAAAAAATGGTCTTAGCCAGTGGTAGGCAGTTTCCTAGGTAAAAAAGTCAGAAAATGTAGTTTTAGTGAGGATGTCTTTTCAGTGCTAGACTAGAAAGCATTACCATTATTTTCATAAGGATGCATTCTAGGGGAGTATACATTATTATGTGTGTCCTTTTTTGTTATGTATTTTGATTTATATCACAGGGACATTGGCTGAGGCAATAACAAGCAATAACAAGCAAAGCATATTCAAGAGAAGGAATAAACAAGCCTGTCATGCAACCGACAGACAATGAAAGTAAGTAGAAAAGCTCTTGAAAAATAGGTACATCCAGTCAAAAATTTGGACACCTAATTAGCATAAAATGTGGATATCAAATAACACATAATTTCCCTGCTTTCAGTAGGAAAGTAGGATACTACTCAGAAACACAAGTTTAAAAAACTGAGAATGACAAAAATAACAAGAAAACAAAATAATGTTTTTAGTCACATAGAAGATCTGTAGATATGAATGATATTGCAAAAAATCTGTCTCACAAAGTTATTTTTGCTTATGAAAAATTAAAGATGCTTAGTAAGATCTGTAGACTTGAATGATAGTGCAAACATCTGCCTCATCGTCATTTGTTTTTGTTTTTGAAAAAGGGAGCTATAAGATGTGGGTCCTCCTTTAAATTTTTGGTACTACTAGTATGCTGGTCATGTAGAGTGGTTTTATATGAACTAAACAGCTTTAAAAATCTTGTGTGATGGGGACAGGATTCAGAAAATTGTGTGGAGGGGTAAACCAAGCCTGACAATAGGGACATACCTCCAAAAATAGATACTTCATGTGATGTGGAACATCAGGCCTGAAATATGAATGCTCTTTAAAAATAGGTACATTTGAGAGATCTGCTGCCATGTATATATTTATCTTCCTTTCACAATAGATTGGAAGGCCTTTGGCAAATTACTAGCAAGGTCTGAAATTTATTTGTTACCCAACTGGTGGACAAAGCTTGAACTCTCGAGCTTCAATTGCCTGAGCTTCAACTTGCTGATAATTAGGAAATTACTTTTGCTGAGTTATGCCAGACGTTATTCTGTTTTTGGAAGCATTTTCCCCTTTTTTGAGTAAGTGCAACTTAGGTGTTGGTATATATAAGGTTGGGGGGGGGGGTTGGCTTTCTCCCAATATGAGGGGTGCAGGTGAGCTTGCCTCCCTGTAAAAACACTTGAAAAAGTTTTTTTGGCAAGATGTTTTCAGAGAATGCAGTTCAGGGATTCTGATCCTCAGTGAATCTGCTTTCATTTTACTCATAGTGAAAGTACATTTACTTTGGCACATGAAGGAAGAAAGTCAGAATGGGATTCACCCATAGCTAAAGGTGTTTAGATTATTTGAATATTGCTATTTGTTATCCATTACAGGAGAAAACTGAGTTTAATGTAGTTTTGCCAGACTTTAATGAATTTCAAACAGTATGGTCAAGCTTAAGTGTGCAAACCACATTATAGTTTAGTTGCAGCTTGAGAAGGCATTATGGCATTGATGGAGTAGCTGGTTGACCATATTGGCAGGTCTTTAGTAATGACCTCCAGTGAGTGATCAACTTTGCATCTTCTTCAGGCTTATTTGCTATTGAGATCTACCCAGCATTTGCTTAATGTGGTTAAACTATTCCTCGCACCTGCCTCCTTTGAATTCTTGCTAAGAAACTTACGCATGCATACTATATTGCCGTCCAAGTAATTTTCCTTGCAGGTGTTAAGAATAACTTATTATCCAGACTGTGCATACTGAACTATATTATCGCTTGCTCTATTTATAAGAAGTTTATTTCTGAGAATTTTTGTTACTTTTATTCTTATACTCTGTGTACGTTTTCTTGTTCTTCATCTGGTTAGAGCAGTGGCTACCCTACCCAGTTACCAAACAAACAAAGAGGCAAAACTTGTGCTAACTGCTCCAAGTACAAAGGATAGGCATACTTAAATTTATTAGTGCAAGCACTGCATGAGCGATGCTTTATGAGTTTCTTTTTAGAAAAGTACTCACAGTTAATGTTACCAAAACAAGTCTACCACTAGAGGTTACTATAGGATGCTACTTTGTAACAGATTCATACTGCATGTTGAAAATACAGTGACAGTAACAATTGACATAACAAAGTTATACTTGAACTCACATTCAGTACTGCAAAGAAGAAGCTAAGATTTGAAGGTTCTGAGTCCTGTTTCACAATGTGGACTCACATTCATAAGACAAAATTGCATAGCACTAGGAGCTATTATAGGGTTCTAAACTGAACATTCTGTGTTTGCTTGCTTGTATTTGCCAATGCAGTGACCTTTTATTATAAGTGAGTGTTATTATACATGATCCAGCCACCAGACCACCAGAGGTTAAGTGATGCTGCAGCAAACTGTATATATATATATATATATATATATATATATATGTATATATATATATATATATATATATATATATATATTTCATAGGATCATACAGGGCTAACTGCCCTTGTGGGACATTTTAAGCCTAGCCAATTAAACCTATGTGAGAATCAAACCTTGTACCTTTTGTACATAAGGTAAGCACCTTAACCATTATCCCAACCTCCCACAAGTTATAATATATGTGTGTATACACACACACACACACACACACACACACACACACACACACACATATATATATATATATATATATATATATATATATAGAACATGTGCATAGCACACTATTATTGAAAAAAAGTGTATAAAGATCTCTTGAATTTATGAGGCTGAGTTTTGGTTAGTGACCCAGAGGTGCATCTTTTCATAGGTTCATAGGTGTGTACTGGGCTAATGGCCTGAGAGCCTTTAGAAGCCTAGCCCATAGGATTACCCTGGCATTGTGCCACCCAACCTCAGTTCCCAGTGGCTCTGTCGAGTAAAGCCACTGGAGTGATCCCTGGGGTGAATTTTTCTATTTCCAATTCACTCATCAAGATTTCTCTTGAAGAGGGCCAGTGAGGTGCTCTGCTTGACATGTATGGGAAGTCTATTTCATAGCATGGGCAGTCTCTGGGTTATGAACCTGTCCCTCCAGCATGTTCTGTTGATTGTAGTAATGAGGTTGAGGTCTCTGGAGCATATCGTGCGGATGAATTGGGATTAATTTAGATGTAGCATTTCTAACAGATCTGGGTCAGACATGGCTTTGTAAGTCAAGCAGAGATTGCCTCTAAGTCCTCGATATGAGACAGTGAATAGTTGGAGTTTTTTGAGTCTGTCCATATAGGATAAATGTTTAAGGCCTAGGATCCTTTTTGTGAGGTACTTTTGCGGCCTCTCCAGTTGGTGCAGGTGTTTAGTGAGGTACATGCCAAATTGAGCATTGTACTCAATGATTGGGCTAATGAGGGAAGAGTAGAGGGAGACAATGACCTCTTTCTTCCTGGATGCAAAACCCTTAGTAATGAGAGGAGCCACATGGAAGGACTTTCTAACCACACTGGCAATGTGGTGGTCAAAAGAGAAGTTGTTGTCAACCTGTGTTGCTAGATCTCTTATGATGCCTTCTGTGTTCAGTGGATTACCATTGATGTGGTAATTCATGGGAACTGGGGTTTTCCCAAAGGGGATGTCAACACATTTTTTGGCATTGAGCTTAAGGCCATGGTTCTGACACCAGTTGTTGGTCTCAGTCAGGCCTTTCTGTAGGATGTCAACATCACCTGGGGAGTTAATAACAGCTCCCAACTTGCAATTGTCTGCAAACTTTGTCAGCCAGAGTCCCTTCGTGTTGGCCTGGACTTCAGAGAAGTGGATACCAAACAGAAGAGGACCCAGGAATGAACCCTGTGGGACTCCACTCGTGACTGGTCAGCAGCATGACCTGGAGTTAGCTACTTTCACACTGTGGGTTCTATCTGTGAGCCAGTTTGCAACCCACCTAGTAATACAGGGGTTGATGCCAAGCTTAGTGAGTCTTTCTATGATACCTGAGTGGGAATTGGTATCAAAGGCCTTGGCCAGATCAAGGTAGGCTGTATGAACCACCTTACCTTCATCCACAGCTCTGGTGACTGACTCAAGGAAGTCGACCAAGTTGAGCAGGCATGGTCTACCCTTCACAAAACCAAACTGTGTGGGATCCAGAGTTTGGAGATTCCCTATATCCTTGTTTATTAGGTCCATGATGATGTGTTCCATAGCTTTGCATATCAGACTCATCAGGCTAATGGGGCGATAGTTCCCAGGGTCTGTAGTCCCTCCTCCTTTGTGAAGAGGGATGACTGTAGCAGTGCGCCATTTGGTAGGGACAAAGCCTGAGGTAAGGCTGTGGTTAAACAGAGCACACAAATGAGGTGCCAATTCACTCTATAATTCATGTAGAATACAGCCAGGGATATTGTCAAGTCCCATAGAAGCTGAAATGTTAAGTTGTCTATCTCGCCTTCGTTCTTGCTGGTTGGGATCGGAGCCGATCCTCTGCTCCGACTCGGGGGATCGGAGCCGATCCTCGGCTCCGACTTGCCCATCTTCTATAGCTCGAGAGCTGTTTCCTGGCTTGAGGCTACCCCTTATCTCATGATGCCTAGTGATAGCTACCCAGATCTCGTTTGCTGCTTCAGCTGCGAGGTGTCATTTTTCTGGCTCAAGCTCGTATAAAGTTCTTTTGTATAACTTTCTTACTCTAGAATTGTATATTTTCAGTGTTTTATTGTTAACGATTAGCCTTGTGTTTTGTGATAGCTAGTGTTTAGTTGTAGTATCCCTTCTTTTCCTTGTAGAACTCGTTTAACTTAGAGAGTTCTCCCCCACCCCTCCCCCATCCTCTTTTTGTCAGGTTAGCCGTTTAGGTTAGAGGCTTTCCTTCTACCTTTCTTTCATAGGCTAGCCATTTAAGTTAGAGGCTTTCCTATTAAAAAAACAAACAAAAAAAAAACTTTTAGCTATAGTCTTGTAGTACAGTGTGTTTTTGTGTAGACTGTATTTTGCTTTGGTAGCTGTTATTGTATTTGTTGTTTCCTTTTTTCAGAATGTCAAAGGAATCCAAAGTGTCTGGATTCAAGAAGTGTGACTCATGCTGTCAGAAAATGTCTCTGACAGATGAGCACACTTCTTGCATCTATTGTTTAGGCGCTGTGCACCTGCAGGACTCTTGTTCTATCTGCCATGCCTTTAGTCCAAGAGTCCTGCAGGAGCGTAAGAATAAGCTTATTCTTAGGGGTCTTTTAAAACCCCAGGATTCACCGGCCAAGAGCTCTCAGCCTGTGAAATCTCTTAAGTCTACCAAGCCATCGGCTCTGAGTTCAGAGCCGTCCTCGGTTCAGACTCTACCTTCTATTTCGGTTCTGGCTGGCACTGATAAGACTATCTCCCCGTCGGCTCCATCAGAAACTTCGGAGCCTTCGCGGAGCCACAAGAGGCTGAGGTCCCCTTCACTGGAATCGGTACATTCGGCTCCTCAGTCTCCGTTGCTTCAGAGCGGGCACAGTCACTGATCCTCTCACTCCTCTCGATCCTCTAGGCTGTCGGATCATGATGTGGAGAGAGTGGTCAGTAGGTTGCTAAAGTCGCAGGCACTTGCCAAGATGTTGTCCAGCCCTCATCAACAGGTGTCGGCTCCGTCCACTTCTCTCGATGTTCCTCCTCTGACTCCAATGAGTTCGGAGCCGGAGTTTGTTGGGGTTCGAGTAGTGGAACCGTCGGCTCAGATAACTCTATCTCCTCCGGTTCCGATGTCGGCTCCGATCCCCTCGGTGGAGCCGTCCGTCAAGGGATCTGAGCGCCGGGGTTCCCTCGTCGGCTCCGAGGGGGCGAGTGGCATCAGACCCTTGTCTGACCCCCGTTCTCCCTCTCAGAGCTTCGGCGCAGGTGAGCTCGGCTCCTACATCAGCCTCGGAGCCGTCTCCCTCTATGTGGAGAAAAATTCAGATTTCCTCGGAACTGGAGCTTTCTCTGCTTCATGGCAGGGATGCCTTCAATGTCCTGAGGAGTGTGCTGGCCACTGAGTCAGCTCCACTATCAGCCCCACCGGCTCCGTCCCTTGTAGTGCCTGTGCCAACCTCTGCTCCTCCTCCAGACCCCAAGCGTAGGGAACTGGCGCTCCAGGGCACCCCATTGGGTGTTTCCTCTTCTTCTGAGGCCTCCCCTGATCATTCAGAGGAGCCCCCTCGTAAGAAGAAGTGCAAGAGGAAGCACATTCACTCCCCTGAGTCTGTCACTTCTGATACAGACTTAGATGATTTGGAAGGATCCCCGAGATCCCCCTCTGAAGATGTTTCCTTCTCGGACATCCTAGAAATGGGTGTGGCCCTTAGGAGGCATGCATGGTTGCGGCTGTGTAATTTTGCGGAACTCTTTCAAGCATCATTCACCAACACCCCCTTTGATGGTTCCTTTCTCTTTGGACCACAGGTGAAAGACACTTTGACTAGATGTGAGCAAGAAGGCAAGACCCTCTCTGCCGTGGGAGTCCATTTTTCCACTCCTTCTAGACCGTACCCCAAAGGTCAGAAGAGTGGCAAAATGTGGTTCCGAAAATCCCAGGGAGCCTTGCCTAACACACATAGTGATTTTTCCTCCAGGCGCAGAGGGGGAAACAATAACAACAGACGCCACCCTCGTGGCAGAGGGGGTCTGCAGAACCAGGGCAACAGAGAATCTTTCTCTGATAAGCCCTTTCAACATCCCTGAAGGGTTGCCCGGCTGCTCACCTCTAGAGGCAGTCGGGGGAAGACTTTCACTGTACCCAAAAGCCTGGCAAAAATTAACACAAGACAGATGGATACAGTCCATTATATCCGGAGGTTACAAAATTCCCTTCTGTCAACCCCCCTTACCATCAAGGAAATCCCTTCCAGATGTTCCACCCAATCTGAAGGACCAAGCAGTAATAGAAGTTTCAAAACTACTAGAAAAAAGAGTCATCTAGGAAGTCCCAGCAGACCAGCACTGATCCGGAACTTACTCAAGGTTCTTTTTGGTACCAAAAAAGACAGGGGACTGGAGACCGATTCTGGATCTCAGCAGACTAAACAGGTCTGTACAAAGAACAAAGTTTCGGATGGTCACGCTACAGTCCATTCTACCCTTTCTGAGTCAGGACAATTGGATGTGCTCAACAGATCTTCAGGACGTGTACTACCACATCAAGATGGACAGGCGCTCCAGGAGATTTCTTCGCTTCTGGCTGGGAGCCAGTCATTACCAGTTCAGAGCTCTGCCCTTTGGTCTCACCACAGCCTCCAGGGTGTTCACCAAATGTATGACAGTGGTCACTGCTCACCTGAGACATCAAGGATTCCAGGTGTTTCCATATCTAGAGGACTGGCTCCTCACTGCTACTACCAGGCATCAACTTCTACAAGCCAGGGACTACACAATCACAATCTGCTCCCAGCTAGACATTACAATAAACTTCGAAAAATCTGCCTTGTTGCCCTGTCAGTCTATCACCTACATAGAAGCAGACTTAGACACAAGAAACATGTCCGCAAGGCTACCGCTAGAAAGGGTGTCTACAATTCGTCAGCAAGTACAAATTCTGATGCAGAGCAAAAGAATTCAAGTCAGGTTCATACTTCAAACGCTGGGTTCCATGGTAGCAGCCATTCTTCTAATCCCACTGGCACGTTTTCACATGAGGATCCTTCAGTGTCTTCTGTTCACACAGTGGTCATTCCAACAGCTGCCCATGTCTCATATGATCATGATTACAGAAGCATGCAAAAGGCACCTTTCCTGGTGGATGGTCTCCCCACTAGTGACTCAGGGAAGACTCTTCACTCAGCCCCCTCCAGTAGCCACAGTGACCACAGATGCCTCCCTGATAGGGTGGGGGGGCATTATCAGGTCAGGACAGTCCAAGGAACTTGGCAGCCTCACGAGTACCATTTGCACATAAACATCCTAGAAATGAGAGCCGTGCTCCTAGCATTGCAAGCCCTTCAGGACTCTCTTCCTTCTGGGACCATTGCAATTCAAACAGACAACATGTCAGTGGTGTGGTACATCAACAAGCAGGGCGGAACCAGGTCCTACTCCCTGTGTCGAGAAGCACTCAGACAGTGGCAGTGGGCGATTTCCTCCCAACGTTTTCTGATTGCGACGCACATCCCTGGGAGGTCCAACGTCATAGCGGACAGGCTCAGCAGAGCTATCCTCATGCCTCACGAGTGGTCTCTGAATCAGGAAGTTGCAGATCTTATCTTCCGCAAATGGGGACAGCCTTGCTGCAATCTTTTTGCCACCCCCTTCAACAGCAAATGCAGCAACTACTTCTCCCTTCTTCCGCTTCCAGGTCACTCACCCAGAGATGCTCTAGTCCACGATTGGCCTCAGGGACTCCTTTATGCCTTTCCTCTGTTTCCCCTGATTCCAAAACCTCATACAGAAAGCAATATCGTTGGGTTGCAAAATAATCCTCATTGCCCCCTACTGGCCTCGACAGATATGGTTCCCGTTCCAGCACCATTACCTTCTTGATCAGCCCTGGACTCTGTACTCGATTCCAGACCTACTGATTCATCAATCAGGCGGATTGCATCAATCCTTCCAAACTCTCCAGCTCACAGCTTGGTTGCTCCACTTCCAACCTTAGCCAGGCTTCCCAGCATTTTCCCAGCTGTACGTGACGTTATTGTCTCCTCTCACAAGTCCACAACCAGAAAAACTTATGCTAGTAAATGGAAACGTTTTTCTTGTTGGGCAGAGGCTAGGAACGTAGATCCCTTTTCAGCCCCAGTCCACGAAATTCTGGAATTCCTAGCACAAATTTTTCATTCCGGGACCGATTCTGCTACAATCAGGGTTCAATTAGCGGCCATTTCTAACTTTCATGTTGGTTTTTCAAATTCAAACATTATGTCTCATAAGCTCTGTAAAGATTTCTTGAGAGGGACCACTCTCCTTAGGCCTCCAGTGAGAGATCCCCCTCCTCCTTGGGACCTTAATTTGGTACTAACTTCCTTAACTCTGCCCCCCTTTGAATCAGCAGCATCCTGCTCCATTAAATTTCTATCTTGGAAGACACTCTTTTTGTTAGCTATTACCTCAGCCAGATGCGTCTCTGAACTTCAGGCACTATGTGTTCATCCTCCATACTTGGTTTTTCATAAGGACAGGGTTGCTCTGAGGACTAATCCTTCATTTTTTCAGAAAGTCTGCTCAGAAAATAATTTAAACCAATCTATAGACCTTCCTTTGTTTTTCCCTAACCTGGCCAACAAGGCAGAGTACAAATTACACCAATTGGACGTTCATAGACAATTGCGTTTTTACCTGCATAGGACTAAGGAAATAAGGAAGTCGGACCAACTATTCCTTTCCTATGCTCTAGGCAAACAAGGTCTCCCAGTTTCCAAGGTGACCTTATCCAGGTGGTTGTCTCACACTATTACTTTCATCTATCAATTAAGGAACAAAGAGTTACCTATTAAACCAAAAGGTGATTCTACTAGGGCCGTGGCCACCTCTGTAGCCTTCCAATCTAGGTTGCCCATGGATTCTATTTGTGCAGCTGTTACGTGGGCAAATCCTCATACCATTATTTCTCATTACAAGCTAGATATGGTCTCCAGGAGCAGAGCTGACTTTGGTTCCACCGTTCTGAAGAGTCTGTTCCAATGAGCCACCCAGGATTGTAGGTGCTAGGGACGCTGTCCCAACCAGCAAGAATGAAGGCGAGATGGACAACTTAACATAAAGAAGTTATGTACCTGCCATAACGTTCCATGTTAGGTGTCTTCATCTCGCCTTCTTTCTTGCGTCCCACCCTCCATCCCCCTGTCCTATTGGACCGAGAGGAGTTCTGGTTTCACTGGCTGAGTGTTCTCTGATTTGTTTCCTCTACTGACTTAGAGAGTATAACAGGTATACTCAACCTATTTGTTTGGACAGGCTTATTCTCTGGCTATATCTGGGGTTAGCTATTTCAAACGAGATCTGGATAGCTATCGCTAGGCATCATGGGATAAGGGCTAGCCTCGAGCAAGGAAACAGCTCTCGAGCTATAGAAGATGGCCGAGTTGGAGCCGAGGATCGGCTCCGATCCCCCGAGTCGGAGTCGAGGATCGGCTCTGATCCCAGCCAGCAAGAAAGAAGGTGAGATGAAGACAACTAACATGGAACGTTATGGTAGGTACATAACTTCTTTTTCTTAGCCTTGGACAGTGCTGCTTTAACCTGTGCAGCAGTAATACTGGGTGCCTGGCAGTCTTTTGGTATTGTGATTGGTCCTCTGGGGGATTAGAGTGGTAAAGTTGGCAATGAATCTGTCGGCCAGTATACTGGCAATATCTGTTGGCTCGGTATTGGAGGTAGCATTGTGCAGTAGCTCAGAGCAAATCTGGTTATTGCCGTGGAGATTCTTTACATAACTATAGAAGGCCTTGTGGTTGTCTTTACTATCTGCTGCAATTCTATTTTCATAGCTAGCTTTAGAGGATTTGATGAGGGATCTCAACATTTTGTTGAGGCTGATAAGGGAGTTTTGCCAGTCTTGGGACTTCACCTTATTCTGCAACAGTTTCGTCTTTCTGTTGTAGAGTTTGTTTATGGCAGGGGACCACCAGATTGTCTTCCTTTTTTTGTCAGAGAGCATCTTGGTTCTATTGGGTATGGCGAGATCCATGCATTTGTGTACTTGTTCATATAGTGCATTGATATATGATTCGACTTTCATGCAACTATTATCCATTTGCATGGGTACCGTGAAGTTAGCTACCTCTGTTTTTAGGAGCCCAATGTTAGCTTTGGAGAAGTTTTTCATGGTGGTTACCTTTGTGGGGGGTAGTGGATTTCCAAGGTGATTAGTTTGTGGTCAGATCTAACCAGGGAGGATTGACTATTGGTGTAGAGCAACTGTCGCTCATGTTAGTAATGACCAGGTCAAGGATGTTGCTACCTCTAGTGGGGGTATGAACCAGCTGGTCCAGGGCATTGGAATTAATGAATTCCAGGAAATGTTCGGCAAATGCATTGTAACATGAATAGTTTTCCCAGTTAATGGAGGGGTAGTTGAAGTCGCTCAGTATGAGAGTGTTAGGCTGGACCCTAATATTCTTCAGGGTGCTTAGGAACGTGGAATGTGAGTCTTGTGACATGGTTGGGGACCTATAGCAGGCTACAACCTGAATCGCTGTCTTACCTAATGTTAGCTGCACCTGAAGTATTTCTGATGTGTTATGTTGGGCTACCAGTCTGGAGGTGTGCGCATCCTTTATGAACATGGAAACACCACCGCCTTTGGAGCTACGGTCCGAGTTCCCAATGCCTCTTATCAAGTACAGCCACTGGAGTGATCCCGGGGTGAACTTTCTATTACTCATCCACTCATCAAGATTTCTCTTGAAAAGGGACAGCGAGGTGCTCTGCTTGACATGTATGGGAAGCCTATTCCAGAGCATGGGCAGTCTTTTGTCCCTCCAGCATGTTCTGTTGATTGTGGTAATGAGGTTGAGGTCTCTGGAGCGTCTGGTGCGGAGGGATTTGGATTTCTTTAGATGTAGCATTTCTAACAGAGCTGGGTCAGACATGGCTTTGTAAGTCAAGCAGAGATCACCTCTAAGTAGGCGATATGAGACAGAGAATAGCTGGAGTCTTTTGAGTCTGTACATGTAGGACATGTGTTTAATGCCTATGATCCTCTTCGTGAGGTACTTCTGTGGCCTCTCCAGCTGTTGCAGGGGTCTAGTGAGATACATGCCAAATGGGGCATTATACTCGATGATTGGTCTAATGAGGGAAGAGTAGAGAGAGATGATGACCTCTTTCTTCCTGGATGCAAAACCCTTGGTAATGAGATGTGCTTCATAGAAGGACTTTCTGACTACAGTGGCAATGTGGTCGAAGGAGAGGTTACTTTCAACTTGCATCCCCAGATCTCTTATAATGCCTTTAGTATTCAGTGGGCTCCCATTGATGTGGTAATTAGTGGGAACTGAGTTTTTTCCAAAGGGGATGACAATGCATTTTTTTGCATTAAGCTTAAGGCCATGATTTTGACACCAGTCATTGGTCTTATTGAGGCTTTTTTGTAGGATGTGTGCATCACTTGGGGAGTTAATAATGGCTCCCAGCTTGCAGTCATTTGCAAACATGGTCAGCCAGAGTCGCTTTGTGTTGGCCTGGACTTCTGAGAAGTAGATGCTGAACAGGAGAGGACCCAGGAGCGATCCCTGTGGGAGTCCATTCATAACTGGTCGGCAGTCTGACTCTGCTATTTTCACACTGTGCATTCTATCTGTGAGCCAGTTTGCAACCCACCTAGTGATATAGGGGTTGATGCCTAGTTCGGTGAGTTTATAAATAATTCACAAGTAAGGAATGGTATCAAAGGCCTTGGCTAGATCGAGGTAGGCTGTATGCACTGCCTTACCTTCATCCACAGCCCTGGTGAGTGACTCAAAGAAGTCAACCAGGTTAAGCAGGCATAATCTCCCTTTCACAAAGCCAAATTGTGTGGGGTTTAGAGTTTAGAGATTTCCGTTATCTTTGTTAAATGAGGTCCATGATGATGCGCTCCATAGCTTTACATATCAGACTCGTCAGGCTAATGGGGGTGATAATTCCCAGTGTCTGTAGTCGCTCCCCCTTTATGAAGAGGGATGACTGTAGCAGTGTGCTGTTCGGTAGGGACAAAGCCTGAGGTGAGGCTGTGACTGAACAGGGCACACAGATGTGGTGCCATTTCGCTTTGTAGTTCATGTAGAACACAGCCAGGAATATTATCGAGTCCCATGGAAGCTGTATTCTTGGCCTTGGACAATGTAGCTTTAACCTGTGCTGCAGTAATGCTGGGTGCCTGGCATTCTTCCAGTATTGTGATTGGTCCTTTAGGGGGGTGAGAGGGGTAAAGTTGGCACTGAATCTGTTGGCCAGTATGTTGGCAATATCTGTTGGCTGTGTATAGGAGGTATCATTGTGCAGTATCTCAGAGCCAATCTGGGTATTGCCGTGGAGGTTTTTGATATAGCTATAGAAGGCTTTGTGATTGTTTTTAGTGTCTGCTGCAATTCTGCCTTCATAGCTGGTTTTAGAGGATTTGATGAGGGATCTCAGCTTTTTGTTGAGGCTAATAAGGGAGTTTTTCCACTCTTGGAACTTCAGATTTTTCTGCAACAGTTTCTTCCTTCTGTTGTAGAGCTTATTAATGGCAGGGGACCACCAGATTAGCTTCCTTTTTTTGGAAGAGAGCGTCTTGATTCTGTTGGGAATGGCTAGTTCCATGCATTTGTGTACATGTTCGTACAGTGCATTGGTGTATGATTTGGCAGTCATGCAGCTATTTTCCATTGGCATGGGTGCTGTGAAATTAGCTACCTCTGTTTTTAGGAGTCCAAAGTCAGCTTTGGAGAAGTTTTGCAAGGTGGTTACCTTTGCGGGGTGTGTGGGTGAGATGTGGATTTCCATGGTGATTAGTTTATGGTTGGATCTGACCAGGGAGGGATTGACTATTGGTGTAGAGCAATGGTCACCAGTGTTAGTAATAACCAGGTCAAGGATGTTGATTCCTCTAGTGGGGGTCAGAATGAACTGGTCTAGATCATTGCAACAAATGAATTCCAGGAATCATTGGGTCAGAGTATTGGTGCTTGAGTAGTTTTCCCAGTTGATAGAGGTGTAGTTGAAGTTTCCTAGTAAGAGAGTGTTGGGTCAGACCTTGATAGATTCCTGGGTGCTTAGGAACTTGGAATGAGAGTCTAGGGACATGGTTTGGGACCTATAGCAGGCTATGACCTGGATCGCTGTCTTACCCAATGTTAGTTGTACCTGAAGTATCTCATATGTGTTATGCTGGGCTACTAGTCCGGTAATAATAGTACTAGTATGAATATGGAGACACCACCGCCTTTGGAGCTTCGGTCCATGTTTCGGGGCCAAAAGATGTGGAATGAGTTATAGCCTGGTAGCACAGAGGTGCTTTCTGTCACTTTAAACCAGGTCTCTGTTACAGCACAAATGTCGATGTTCTCCATTTTGAGGAGTGCTTTGAGTGAGTGCATCTTGAGATTTAGACTTCTAGTGTTGAGCAGCATGACCTTTAGACTGCATTTGTTTTTAGCTGTTATGGTGGTAATTTGATCTTTGGAACACCGCCTAAAAAAGGCACTATAGGGGTGGCAAGAGCCTTGGCCAGTATTCGGAAGCCCAGGGATGACAGATGCAGGCTCTCTAGCAAAGCATCGAGGTCTGTCAATCATGTCATCCTAGGCAGACAGATACCGGATCCCCTTAGAATGACACCAGAAACTTAGCCAGTTGTTGAAATCAGTCATTTTCTGCTTATACTGTGGTATCATTCTGGGTGATGGCAGGATACTACTTAGGTCTAGGGTCATATCCATCTGGGCTACATAATCCAAGAGCTCCTCCATGTCTCTTTTCATGTAGTCCAGGGAGGTACTTCTCAGGTCATTCACACACACATGTACAGTGACAGAGTCATATTTATACCTGTTGTTGAGGGACCTGAGTGCATGCGTTATGTGGCAGATCTTGGCACCTGACAGGCAGCTGACTGTTACTTTCTCCTTATTCAACCTAGTGAGTGGGACATCAGTGTGCCTCACTATCGAGTCACCAATGACTAGTTTGTTGGGCATGCTGTTTTGCCTTAAGGGCTTTGGTTGAGTGGTACACTGTTTAGGAGAGTTATGTGTCTCATGATTAGTGTTATGTTGTGCTGGTCGAGTGCATTTCTGCCTTCGAGGTTTCTGCTGTTTGGGTAGATTTTTATTGAGAGCCTCTGCAAAAGTGGATTTATGGTTTTTGTTTTTATGTGAAAGCAGTGCTGGTGTGTATTCTGGAGGGCTATGTGTTCCATGTGATGTGGTGCAAGTGTTGACCTTCTCCTCTTGACCAGCTATCCCGGTCTTGGCTGGAGAGTGCGTGGCTTTGGCTTCCAGTTTGGATATATAAGTGTATCTCTCACAAGTCTGAGTGCTGGGAGGTAAGAGGAGAGGGTTGTCAGTGTACATGAGGCAGTTGCTACATTGCCTTAGGATGCCCAAGTTCACCAGGTTAATAGGAGAAAGCACAGGGAACTGACCTTTAGACATGCCTGGAGGGGTAGGCATTAATAATAAGTACTGGAGCTTTTTCCTTGTAGAACGTTTAGTGCTGGTAGCACTTTTAACATTGATACTTCACAGTGCATGGTTCTCTGGTTGGATTCTTAGCTGGGGAGGCTTCTTTGTAGGGTCTGTATGCCTCTCTTGCATCTTCATAGGTTTTCACCAGGGTCTGTAGTTTACTCCCACATCCCAAATGCATGGAATACGCAAACTGTCATGCCTGTAAATTGTCCGTAGGCATGCATGCTGTGTATCAGTGTGTGTGCTTCCGTGGTGTGTGTGTGTGTGTGTGTGTGTGTGTGTGTGTGTGTGTGTGTATCCAGCAATGGGCTGGCATCCCAAACAGAAGTAGGCATTTTTTGTATGTATCCCTTGAATGCTGCAATGGACTTCATAGGTTCATAGGTTCATACTAGGCTATCTGCCCAAGGGCATTTATAAGCCTAGCCAGAGTTTTGTGGCTTTCGCCACCCCTTTAGTTTGGAGGATACTTTGCCCATTATTTTGCTGTGCCTCTGTCCAGCAGTGACACTGAGATAATCCCTGGGGTATATCTGCGATCTCCCATCCATTGGTCAAGATTTCTCTTGAACAAAGCCAGCGAGGTGCTCTGCCTCACATGTACCGGGATTTTGTTCCACAGCATAGGGAGTCTCTGGGTGATGAATCTGTCCCTCCAGCACGTCCTATTAATAACCGTGTCAAGGTTTAAGTCTCCCACCCTTGTAGTTCTGAGGGATCTAGATTTTTTGAGGTAAAGCATGTTCATCAATTCTGGGTTTGACATGGCCTTGTATGTCAGGCACAGGTCACCTCTGAGCAGACGGTAAGCGACTGAGTAGAACTGAAGTTCCTTCAGTCGGGCAGCATAGGACATATTTTTGAGACCCTTTATCCTTTTGGTGAGGAACTTTTGGGGCCTTTCCAGTTGCTGCAGGTGTCGTGTCAGATACATTCCGAATGGGGCATTGTACTCAATCATTGGCCTGATGAGTGATGAGTACAGGGGACGATGACTTCCCTTGATCTAGATGCTAAACCCTTCATGATCAGGTGGGCAATGTAGAAGGTCTTCCTAACTACTTTGGCAACGTGAGTATCAAATGAAAGGTTACTGTCAACCTGGGTACCCAGATCCCTGATAACCTCTTCTGTGCTTAGTGGGTTGCCACCTATATGGTAGCTAGGGGTAACCTTGTTTTTCCCGAAGGGTATGACTATGCATTTTTGGTGTTTAACTTTAGGCCATGGTTCTGGCACCAGTTTTCCGTTTCTATAAGACCCTTCTGAAGGATATCTGTGTCAGATGTGTTCTCAACTATGGCGCCCAATTTGCAGTCATCTGCAAATTTTGTCAGCCATAATCCTCCTGTGTTTGCTTGTACTTCTGAAAAGTAGATGCCGAACAGGAGAGGGCCCAGGACTGAGCCCTGTGGAACACCACTTGTGACAGGCTTTGAGTCTGACATGGCACCAGCAACTCTGACCCTGTGGGTTCTGTCACTTAGCCAATTTGCAACCCATCTTGTGACGTATGGGTTTACATTTAAGCTGATGAGTATTTCAATGATACCTGAGTGGGGTATTGTGTCGAAAGCCTTTGCCAGGTCGAGGTAGGCTGTGTGGACTGCCTTTCCCTCATCAATGGCCTTGGTGACTGTTTCGAAAAAGTCCACCAGGTTTAAAAGGCATGATCTGCCCTTGACAAAGCCAAACTGGGTCGGATCCAAAGTCTGCAAGTCTCCTATGTCTTTATTTATGAGTTCCATTATGATCCTCCCCATAGCTTTGCAGATCAAGCTTGTCAAGCTGATGGGATGGTAATTTCCCGGGTCGGTGGAGGCACCTCCTTTGTGATGTGGGACCACAGTTGCCGTACGCCACTCCTTAGGCACGTATCCTGAGGTGAGGCTAATATTAAACAGCTGCCCTAACTGCGGGTTTAATTCCTCATTGAGTTTGTGGAGCACACATCCGGGGACACCATCTGGTCCCATGGATGCTGTGTTTTTTGCCTTGGAGAGAGCAGTTCTCACCTGAGTGTTTGAGATGTTTGGGGGGGCTATAATTCTCTGGTATAGATATCTCACCTTTTGGGGGGGAGGGGGGGGGGAGTTTGCACTGAACCTGTCAGCCAGTATGTTGGCAATGTCTGTAGGTACAGTAATTTTTACATCATTTTGGACTAATTCTGAGCATATCTGGGAGTTTCCTCCCAGGTTTCTAACATAGCTAAAGAAGGCCTTATGATTGTCCTTTGAGTCCTTGGCGACTTTTCTCTCAAAATTTGCCTTGGATGATTTTATGAGAGATCTTAATTTTTTACTTATAATGATCAAGGGTGTTTTCCCTTTTAAGGATTTTGCTCTATCTTGTAGTAGCTTCCTCCTTTTGTTGTAGAGCTTGTTTATGGCTGGGGTCCACCAAACTGGACACTTGCCTTTGGTACAAAGGGTCTTTGTTTTGTTTGGAATTGCCTGATCCATGCAGTCCTGTAGGTGCTGGTAGAAGGCATTTGTAAGTGATTCAGCGGCTTGAGTAATGGTTTCCGCAGTCTCGGGGGCTATAAAAGAGACCACACTAGCCTTTAGAAGTGTGAAGTTGGCTTTTGAGAAGTTCTTCACTGTGGTCTTTTTTATCTCAGGTGGGGGTGGGATGTGGACTTCCAGTGAGATTAGTTTATGGTCTGATCTCACCAGTGAAGGGTATACTTCCGGTGTTGAACATTGTGACCCCATGTTCGTGATGATGAGATCTAGTATGTTATCTCCTCTTGTGGGGATGGTGACTAGTTGTTCCATGGCATTTGAGTTTATGAACTCTAGGAACCTTTGGGCTAGATTGTTGGGGCTAGAGTAGTGATCCCAGTCTATATTCGGGTAGTTGAAATCACCTAGTATGATGGTATTTGGAGATACATTTATCCCCTCCAGTGTTTTCAGGAAAGCTATGTGAGGTTCCTGAGATTGAGAGGGTGGCCTGTAACATGCTACAATTTGCAGAGCAGTCTTGCCTATGGTTAGTTGCACCTGGATGGTCTCCGATGCATCATGCGTTGCCACCAACCTTGAGGTGTGGGTGTTCTTAATGAATATAGACACCCCCCCTCCTTTCTTGGTGTTTTCCGGATTTTGGGGCCGGAACGCATGATAAGAGGTAAAGCCTGATAGTGCTTAACCATCACCCTTAAATAGAACTAAACAGGTATCAGAAAATGAATGAATGAGCAAATACATTTAGGTACTCTTTTCTGACATCTTCAAAAACTGGAATGTGTGAAAAACTCTCTGCAATTTTCAGGCCTAAATGTAGGCACTTTTGTTTATAGAGTTGCAAAAACTCTTGCAGTAGGTTAATTCCATATATTTCCCTATTTCTAAATTTGTCTTTTAAAGAAATATGCAGTTGTGTACTAACTGGAATAATGCTTCAAGAAAGGTAAAAGGAAACCATACCTCTCAAATGTCCAGATTTTTGCAGAATGTGCAGATTTGTTTGCCTCATATTTTTGGTCTGTTAATCATAAAATGTGAGGTTTTCCTGGCAAATCATTGGGGCCGGAAGTCCCCAATGATGACAAACATTTGAGTTTCAGACTTCATATCCTACAGAAAATGTTTGCTAATGGATAACCAGTTATTCTAGCAGCTTTCTAAGTTTATAAGATCAGTATTTAAAATCTACCCATTTGCCCTCTGCCCTCCTCCCATTATTTTTGACTTTGTCCAGATTTCATGCACTAACAGGCTGAGAGGCATGAAGGAGACTGAAAGCATGGTTTTGAAAAACATGGAACTAAATTTTAGGTATTTTTACAGATTTCTGCAAAAGTTTGTACTAGACTAATTCCAGATACTTCACTCCATGTCAAACATGAAGATGTACTATATGGACACCTACAAAGAATATTCTATACTGACCTGGATAAGACCTTCTGAAAGATAATGGGATACTGAAAGCCTTCGAAGGAAATGTGAATAATGGAGTAAACCCCTTAAAGAGAGGCAGTGGGTGTAATTCAGAAACATAAAATACTACACATTTCAAGTTGTATTATGTGATCTAGATCTGCAAAGAATATAATGTCTGCCTGCTTATGTAATGCTTCAGTTTAGAATTCATCACTGATAGCTTTTAAAAAATTCTGGCCAAATCCACTAACATAGCAAGGCTTCCACTTTATAGTGGTGTACAAGAAGTACTTATCTTCATGCAATGTAAATGAATGCTTATATTTCCTTATGTACTGTTTGATTTTTAAGAATAAGGGTGATGTGCAGAGCTGTAGTAACTACAGAGGGATTAAATTGATCAGTCAAAGTATGAAGTTATGGGAAAGAGTAGTGGAAGCTAGGTTAAGAAGGGACGTGATGATTAGTGATCAGCTGTATGGTTTCATGCCGGGAAAGAGCACTACAGATGCGATGTTTGCTCTGAGAGTGTTGATGGAGAAGTACAGAGAAGGTCAGAAGGAGTTGCATTATGTTTTGTAGACTTAGAGAAAGCATATGACAGGGTGCCTAGAGAGGAGTTGTGGTATTGTATGAGGAAGTCAGGAGTGTCAGAGAAGTATGTAAGAGTGGTACAGGATATGTAAGAGGGTAGTGTGACAGAGGTGAGGTCTGCTGTGGGAGTGACAGATGGGTTTAAGGTGAAGGTGGGGTTACATCAAGGATCAGCACTGAGCCCTTTCTTATTTGCAATGGTGATGGACAGGTTGACAGACGAGATCAGACAGGAGTCCCCGTGGACTATGATGTTTGCAGATGACATTGTGATCTGTAGTGAGAGCAGGGAACAGGTGAAGGAGACCCTGGAGAGATGGAGATATGCTCTAGAGAGAAGAGAAATGAAGGTCAGCAGGACTAAGACAGAATATATGTGTGTGAATGAGAGGGAGGATAGAGGAATGGTGAGGATGCAAGGAGTAGAGGTGGCGAAGGTGGATGAGTTTAAATACTTGGGGTCAGTAGTTCAGAGTAACGGTGAGTGTGGAAGAGAGGTGAAGAAGAGAGTACAGGCAGGATGGAGTGGGTGGAGAAGAGTATCAGGAGTGATTTGTGACATACGAGTACCTGTAAGAGTGAAAGGGAAGGTCTACAAGAGGGTAGTGAGACCAGCTATGTTATATGGGTTGGAGACAGTGGCATTGACAAAAAAGCAGGAGTTTGAGCTGGATGTGGCAGAGTTAAAGATGTTAAGATTTGCAATAGGTGTGACAAGGGTGGACAGGATTAGGAATAAGTATATTAGAGGGTCAGCCCAAGTTGGAAGGTTTGGAGACAAAGCCAGAGAGGCAAGATTACGTTGGTTTGGACATGTGCTGAGGAGGGATGCTGAGTATATTGGGAAAAAGATGCTAAGGATGAAGCTACCAGGTAACAGGAAAAGAGGAAGGCCTAAGATAAGGTTTATGGATGTGGTGAGAGAGGACATGCAGGTGGTTGGTGTGACAGAGCAAGATGCAGAGGACAGGAAGAAATGGAAACAGGTGATCCACTGTGGCAACCCCTAACAGGAACAGCCGAAAGAAGATGATGATGACTGTCTGAGGGTACTCCCTTCCACCTCCCATACTAGTGCTATTAAATTTCATTGTCCATGGCACACAGCTCCTATACTACTATGAATCTTTTTTTTATCCAGAGCCCACCTCCCAAGCATTTTTCCTGCTGACTATCTTGGGGAACCCCACCTCTACCTTCTAGTGTAATGCTGATGACACTGGATATTGCCTGCTTCTCATAGGCACAAAACTCAAACAGCAGTTCAGAATGTGTAAAAAATAAACTATAATTAAATAAAAACATGTTTAAAACTTGATGGTACACTACTGAAACAGTTGTGCAGGAGGCTTCTCCTTCTGTACTCCCTGATGTGGGGGAGTCTTTGCCCTCAACACCCCTGCTACTCATATACACTAACTCAAATTTCAGTGTACATTAGAATATGGGGAATACTTCAAGGTACTGTAAACTTAGACATATATCCCCCATGTTCACCATAGTTGCTACACTGCTCCCAGCATTGCAGTTGCAGTCCCTGAAATTTCATCAGGTACCACAGAAATCATTGTGAGCTTAATAGAAGGCAGTTTGCATGCCATTGATGTTTCTTGGCATCCTGCACCTTACCAGGGTGACATTCAGCAGGAGGAGGGATACTGGACACAAAGGAAATTCTTGGAGGTATTTTACTATTACAGACACAAGGAGAGAAGCCACTGCTGTACTAGGACCATAATGGAAGTTTGAGGCTGGGCACCAAAGTTCTAGTACTACTATAACCCCTTCTAACTACAAATCTGGAGTTGTGGCCTCAATAAGGTATTTAATGCTAGCTTGCATTCTGCTACACTATATTCTGCTTTGTAGAAGAAATCTAGAAGAATCCCCATGTTAGTTTGTGCTATAAAATAAAAATATGTGGAGCATTTAAGAAGCAGTGAGCCCTACTACCACTAGCAGTATTTTCACAAAACACATCAGGGTAGTGAACCTAAATCGATTTCTACTGTGAAATATATTTTTATAAATCATACCAAGTGAGTTTTCTCATTTTTTTACTGCCACCTAGAAAAATGTTCTATTTTTTTGTTTGTGTGTGACTGTTAATAAAATGCTCTGTTGCTTTTATAACTGATTATGATCTTTTGTGCTTCCCAAACTATACTTTAGTGAGAAGCATCCCATTCCAGACTTAAGAGTTATTTTCCTTACTAACATCAAAGGTCAGGATTATGTAGCCTAAGGGTCCCTCTCCAGTCCATGATTTTTAAAGTTATTAGTGACTGTGCATGCTTTTCCAAGGGAATACTGTTATAGGCGGCCACGGTGGTGCAGTGGTTAGCATTGCCACCTCACAGCAAGAGGTTCTCTGGTTCGATCCTCGGCTGGGGTGCCTTCTGTGCGGAGTCTGCATGTTCTCCCTGTGGTCGCGTGGGTTTCCTCCGGGTGCTCTGGTTTCCTCCCACATCCCAAAGACATGCTGCAGGTGGATTGGACACTCTAAATTGGCCCTAGGTGTGAGTGTGTACATGTGTGTGCCTTCTGTGGAAGATTGGGCGCTGGGCTGGCAACTCAACACCGTAAAACTCCACTGCCAATCATGAGCGGACAAGGTGATCCGCTGTGACGACCCCTAACCGGGAAAAAGCCGAAAGAAGAAGAAGACTGTTATGGTTTATAATATGGTTCAGACTCGATTTGTAGTACAGTACATAGTAACACTACAGTCTCCCACTCCAGCATCTTGATGTACTGATAAGTGACCATGTATAGGAATCTTCTGGTGATAACCGTACCTTACTACAGACATAAATTAATGCACCATACAAAGATATAAAAAATAGTAGAAGACATTTAAAGGTATTATTCCCAGATTTATACTTTTATTCAATGCAAGCATTAGAGATACTGTTTTCCAGATTACTTAGTATCTCACTTCAAATAGGTAAGTACTAGGCTATCTGTCCAAGGGCATTTGTAAGCCTAGCCAGAATGTGTTGGCTTTCAACACCCCCTTAGATTAGTTCCCTGTGCCTCTGTCCAGCAGAGTCATCAGTTCCCTGCGGATTTTTACTTTCTCACAGACAACGTGAGTGCATAACACAAGAGATAACATAGGGTCC
The DNA here is from genome assembly GCF_019279795.1 of Protopterus annectens. Classification (NCBI taxonomy): domain Eukaryota; kingdom Metazoa; phylum Chordata; order Ceratodontiformes; family Protopteridae; genus Protopterus; species Protopterus annectens. The sequence goes on from NC_056745.1 coordinate 133,931,354, forward strand.
TGCTGCAGATGTGGGTTCATTTTCACTGCCAGCAGTATTGATTCAGCACTGGGCAGTATCAGACTGTGTATCCCTTTTTAGACCTATGTGGTACATGTTCATTGTTGTTAATACATGAAAAATACCAAAGATTAAAAATAAATAATATTCCTTGGCATAATTATATTAAATTCTGAGGCACGTTGTTAGTAGTTGTTACACAATGTTTTGCATCCAATGTCGTATGTATAAGCTCCTCATTTTGCTTTCTTTGAAGACGATGCCTGGAAGTCTTGAAGAAAAAAGGTGACTTCCTGTCTTTCAGCCATTAAGTATAGTTAATTAGCACAGTTTATGACTCAAACAGATCCATAGTTCTTTAAAAGAAATCAACATAGCCAGCACATTTGTAGCCATTTATGCAGCCCAGTGAAGCAAAGATAGGACACCACCATGTCAGGACATGTTAATGACTGAATTAAACTGCACAGTGCACAGCCCATATGCTGTCTCGTCAGTCTGCAGTGAGCATCAGAAATGCACTGTTACCCCAGAAAAGGAGAACAACTTTCTGAGAGCATAACCCTTTACATAAACGCCAGCCCTACCTGACTTTACTACTTAACTAGTGCCGCTAGTTGAAGTTTCAGGCTGGAATGTTGAAAATTTTCACGAATTTGTAGATTATTCTTTCATATGAAAACTGTTGCGTACTCCATACTTCACTATAGACAACGTAGTACAGCCTTAGACTTTCAGTGAAGTTTACTGGTGCATTGGTATGGTTGTTACCCACTCGCAGATTTTTCTCCACCTTCATCGGCATCAGCATGCCATCCTCATCTTTGTTGCCTCTTTTTCAGATAACTCTGCCTCCTTCTACGGGGTCTAGGCAGATTGATTGCATGCCTGTGTGAGTGTAGTGTGGTTTCTTGAGACAAGTCAAAGTGAAGAAGTCGCCAGAGAGTTTGATCTTATTTCCTCACTGAAGTAACATCTGGAAGCAGTCAGCTGGCTGAAAGGGGGTGGGGGGCTTGTCGTCCTCACCCTTCTCGCCTCTCTAACATACACGCATTTAGTCTCTCTCTCCCACTGTTTGTTGCGCTCCTTCGTTCGAAGATCTTGGCTTGGAATAAGAGTTTGTGCAGCAGTAGCATCAGTAGGAGGAGGGGCAGAGAGGTTTACAAGAAAAAAATCTGTCATTTTCTCTTCCTCGCTTCCTGGACAAAAAAGAGGCTTAACCCTCTGAGAGCTGCCCTGGATAGATTATCCTTTATTTCTTTTTTGCATCATTTTTTCTTCCTTCTTGCACTGTTTCATCACCAGCACTTCTCGTTGCTGCAGCAGTAGGTTGTGGTGCTGTGCTGGGTCTGGGAGGAGAGAGAGGGGCCCGGATGTAGGCGGCAGCAGCAGCAGGATGCGTGGCTGCCTCTGTACCGGAGGAGAGCATCTGATTCGGGGTTTGCAGCATCCTATGATGGGGATCAGGTAAAAAAAAATCGCAAAGAAAAAGAAGGATAACGCGCAGACACATACCCGATAACTGGCGAACCGAAGGAGGCAAGAAAGCAACCGGGCCATTGTCAAGTGCATTCAGCCAGCCCTTGACTTTGGAACCAAACTGCTGGATCCGTAAACCATCCTGCAGGGATCTGCACCCTGGGGTTTCCTGACTTTAGTTCGATGGTTAATGAAAACGTGATGATGTACATACCAGAGGAAAACCACCAAGGTAGGGTCTGGGATGGCTACTTTCTGGGTAGTAAACACTGCTGTCTTTGTTGTATTTCAGGTGTTTACCCTTTCTGTCCTGATCATTTAGTTTATAAAACGACGATTGCAATAACAAGGGAGTTGGGGAAATTGGCTTCTGCGTCTTTTTTTATCGCCGACCATGTTATTTATGTTGTTTTTGGGTGGGTAATTATTATTGCAGTGATCTGAGCTAAAATATGGATTATACTTGTATTGCTACTGTTAATAAAGTAGGATTCTTTTAAACCTGCATGGGTCCATAACACGAGTAAAAGAGTCGCTAAATTCTTGAATGAGGTTAGTGGAGCAGTTCTTGGATAATTAATCGAATTAGTAGTACGGGTCCAAATAATGAGATTATAGGATTATAGTAACAAGAACTGGATTAACTTCGTAGGACCGCGAGGAGTCGTCCTTCTGAGACAGTTATTAGATGTATCTAGTTGCGGGGGTGGGCTGTAATTCGTACTGTTGCTTGAATCTGATTATCAAAATCCATTGCTTGTGGTAAACTCGTGGAGGTTGCTAGTTAGCAGCGTTGCATCAAAAGTCAATGTGACAGTCAGGTTTTCGCACCACACTGTGTCTGCAGTGAAATTTAGATAAACAGGGAACTATGGAATGAATAACAAATTGTCTGGTATTTTATTTAGCCATTTCTGATAAAAACATGGTGTATGGTAAAGGAAGAAATGATTGGAGTTCAGTTAAGAAGCTAGGACCACTGTAAACTGTAGGTGAGTTAAGGTTTACTAACGACAGTGGAATCGTGTTGTCATTATAGTACCCTTTGTCGCCGTGTACTGAGAGTTCATCGAAGTGCTGTGGAAACAGGGCTAGCAGTCAGTATAGTGTGTCTGACGTGACTGTAAACTTTTGTCAGTTTAAGGCCATGAATGGGCACCGGTAAAACCCAAAATACCAGACTCCAGACAGCGACGCATTGAGCAGTATTATTCAGGGGATAATGAACAACGACCCTTAAATTAATTTATAGATAAACTTGCAAGCAGAAAAGTAAAATGTTACAGGGTACACAACTGATATTTTTGCGTGGAAAGCAAATGTAAAACAACAGAAATACAGGTTATACTTAGTTGTTTACATCAGCGATTGTGATATATTTTAGTGTGTATGTGATGAATGTTACCCCTATTTGCTTGAATGTCTTGATTCCTTTCATTTGGTGTATATTCTCACACACACACACACACACACACACACACACACACACACACAAACTCACACACGTATTTGTTTCTATATATACAGAGAGAGAGAGATAGATACGTATCACAAACTCTCGAACAGTGTGTCCTCGTGCATCCTAAATTTAAACTGTTATTTGGAATATGGGACACTTGGTCTTGAGGTGAGTTTTGGGACTTGGTATCACATGGTGCATAGAAAAGTGATTCAGATGATAAACTTTGCCGAATTCAAGAAAAGTAAAATTATGTTAATAGTCACAGAATGCAGAATTTTCCTTCAGAGTGTGTTTACTTTGATGGAGAATTCCACAATACTTAACACAATTTTAAGGCAGAAATGTAACAGTTTTAAACAGCAACACACTTTTTTTTCAATTCTGGTACAATTTACACATTCAGCAGTTGATTGTTTCTACATTAGATGACATTTTTTTTCAGCAAAACTGATACAGCTTTGCAGTCTCAGCTGTTAAAAGCATTAAAAATATACATAACTGTAATTTTGTCTAGGAAGCATGTATAGTTACGGAATATATCACATCTGCTTTTAAGTACAACTTAAGCTTTGTCTCAAAACATGCTGACATGCAGTGATATGCACCACAATCCACTACAGACACTTCTATGTCTGAAATATAACACATGGAGTAAAGCCACGGAGAGCGTATTTTTTGTTGTGGCTGCTAGCAGGAATGGTTATAACAGCCCAAAATGCTTTTAACAGAAGTCTGAAAAGCAGACAGATAGAGGTCTTCCAGATAGAGTAAAATAATACAATTTAAAGCAACACTTTTTTGCAAGGGTTTATAGTATGTCAACCAAAATAAAGGTAAAGAGTATATATTATGTACATTTCACAACAGTAGGTTTAGCTTCCAAATATGTGTCAGGAACTTTGCAATATCAGACATGTGATGGCCTGATCAATACACAGGAAGTTCTGTGAGTATCTTAGCAAGATATTGGTTCACTAGATGGAAGTGGCCCATGCACTGTAGTTTTGTTATAAACCTAAATCTGTATACTGTATTTAAACCTTCAAAGCATTAGGGATGGCACTTGGTTTCTAAGCTGTCGTTTGGTAAAATGGTACTTGAACTAAGTGTGTAAAAGACCTTGTTTGAGTTATCACTGTTAATAATATATCATGACCAGTGCAGCTGTTGAGATTTAATTGTCGGAGGATATAGACAGGATATTAACACTACTACATAGTAGGGTGCTCAGATAGGTGAATGCTTTCAAAACAGATGAATGAACACAAGAGGCCACAATTTGATGAAAAAGGAAGAAGGTTCAAAGAAGATAGAGTGGAGTATTTCTTATTTATTTATTTTTTTGCTGAAAGAGTGGTGAATGATTGGAACATCCTACCTCAAGAGGTTGTAATAGCAAAAACAGTAACAAGATTCACATATGCATGGAACAAGGAAGACGTCATGCTGGGTAAAGGAAAAAGCTGTTGGTTAATTATTATGTGGATCTTATCAAGCAGGAAAAGAAATGGGCAAACTAGATGGGTTGTGTGGTCCTTACCTGCCAGTAAAATGTAGGCTTCTGTGGATGAGCTTTTCTATCTGTACACACTACACTGGTAATGATCATAAATATTCCAGTAGTTTCCATGTAGATATAACTACAAGGAATGTTACTTGCAGGCAGAACAAAATACAACTGTGTAAGTGGCATTTGCATGCAGATATTTACAAAATGACATTTGTAGAAAGTACAAGACAAAATTTGTAGGTGCAGAGGCCCAGCCAGCCTACTATCTAGGGGAGCTGCTTCCTGCATTCCCTAAAAAAGGCATAAATGTGTATTCAGTAAGTTGAGAGAAGGGGGACATTTTCCCCTTACAAAGGATACTTACAATTGATGAAGATTTGATAAAATGTTAAAAAAACTGACATTACATATAAATGGATTTTGGCTTTGTGTTTGAATTTTTCTCCTGATATCTACAGTTAATAATGTGTCTCTTTGAACTGCTAGGTAAAATGATTTCCCATTAGAATCAGTTTATATATATTTTTCTTTTTCTTCAGAACTTTATTATTGCAGTTTTTCCATTCCTAGTAACTGCAAATGCGTAGTTTTAAGCAAAATCTTTCCCTGTGTTGTCCTTTAGTTATGTTCCATCATCTGACTACTCAGCCAAGTTTTACCAAGTTCAGCTATACAAATCCCAGCTTAAACTTTCTCTGTGATGCCCCAGAATTAGCTGCTTGCTCTTATTACTTTGTACATCCGTTTACTTTTACAATTCTGAAGCCCACAGTCTTGAAAGTCATATTCCTAAAACCATAATATCGAAAGATCAAGTCTGAAATATCAAATCCTGTATCATTATGTACCCAGGAACATGCTAATGTGAGTCCTGCAAGGGTATGGACCCGGGTCTACTTCACATGACTGAAAACTCAAATTAGTGAATTTCATTTAACTGAGACCACAATACCTAATTTTCAATGACTGACTCTCATTATACTGAAACTTAAATGCTTAATGTTAAAGTACTGAATTTTAAGCTATAGATGTGATATGTGTTTCCTTCACTTGTGACTTGTTTGTGATAAAAAAAAAGTACTACTGTAACTTAAAGTGCCAACTGTCAGAATATGGATAATAGCGTAGAAAGTAGTGGTGTAGTGTTTCTAAAGGTGGGTATGTCTCTTTAGATTTTTATGGGAAGTATCTAAAGTAATATGGTGGACGTTTCCTGCGCTCCCGGCAGTAGTGGCAGTGTGTACAGTACTGTAGGTTAAATAAAAGGTATATGCCCTTTTCCTCACTGTAGTGTGATTATGGAGTTAGTATCTATAGTTGATGGGGTATGGGGGCCATAACCCCCCCATCTAGTTTGCACATAGACTTGTATTTTACCCAACAAAATGTCCTGCTCTAACTAATATCCTTTACCCTTACATACCCAACAGAACTCTCAGATCTGAACACCAGAATTTAATTGCTATCCACAAACCTAAACATCCTGCTGGCCAACTTCTCCTCTCTTACTCACTAGGCAAAAAACGGAATTCCCTTCCTTCCACTGTAAGAACCATACCAAACTTGGAAAACTTTAAAACCCAGCTTTTCAAACACCTGTCCACTAAATGGAAATGCACTTGCCTTCACCCTACCTAATCCATGCTAAGTTTATGCCCCCGGGGGGGTTCTCTGTCTGGTTCCTAAGCTCTCTATAACTCTCATAGTTATTTTCCTATGAGTCTATCTAAGCTCTCTACAACTCCTATAACTACTCTCTCTCTAAGCTCTCGACAACTCCTATAGCTACTCTCACACGACTCAACTTTATGAATATTGTAAATAGCTTCCTACTTTAAATATGTGTATGTAAAGTATATCCACATTTACTTAAATGTTTGTATGTAAACTGTTTCCGCACCTAATACATAAGCGTGTTTGCTCATTTGAAACTGTATAACCCTTAACTTCACTCACAATGAATTTTGTTAACTATGCATGATATTGAATGTGCTTATTTGTAACAGTTCTATATAATGTTATCTTTTATATTTTAGTAGCACTTGTATCTGAACTGTATAATGCATCTTGGAGCTTTTCTCCCCGAGCCTCCAATGAAAATGGGTCATTTCGGCCCAGAGGACTACCCCGGTAATCACACTGGAAATAAAATGAAATAAAATAAATAAAATAATATCATCCAGTTTCTGTTAAGAGGGTCAGTAAGTAGTTTTTAAGTTTTGGAAAGAGTTAGTCGTTGGTGTGTCTATGGCTTAATATTTAGTATTTTGACATTCAGCATTGTAAGATTTCAGTATAATGAGACTCAGTCAAATGAGTTTTCAGTATTTTGAAAATTAGGTATTGTGGTTTCAGTTAAATGAAATTCAGTATTTTGAGTTTTCAGTCATGTGAAGCAGATCCATTGGACCCAGAAATGAGTGATAAACCGTATCCTGCAGGAGGTAAAATGTAGGAGTTTTGTATTGTTGGTCTTCAGCATTTTGGTCTTTCAGTTTTATGGTCTCAGGATTATGAGTTTCAAGATTGTGAGTTTCAGGACTCTTATAGTAAACCTTGCTCATCCCAGCAGAACTTCCCCATCTGATAAGTCACAAGAAATGCTCTACTGCTCTTTGAATTACAAGAAACATCCCAGAGATAGTCTGTGACACCCCCCTCTCCATTAAATGCTATATTCTCTGCCCATAATTCTTCCATGTGATTTTGCAGAAGTGTCTGCCCTGTTTCTATGATTCCCCAAATCATAATTACTGGAACTGTGTAAAAAAAACACCAGTAACTTCCTAGAACTGACACTGGCTTTTCCTTTGATTTTCCATCCTAGTCCATTTAGCTATGTAATTCTTACTAATTCCAACACTGATGTTCCAGAAGTAGCTATGTGCTTCTTTGCTCTTACAGTTCTGTAAATTCTGGATTAGTAAAAGTAATTTGTAGCAATAACTTCCCCTTTGATATCTAGAAACAAAAACTGTTAGATGCATATACATTTTTGGAGGCTAAAATTGCACAGTTCTTAACTGCACATTACTCTTACCATTGCCTTCTGTGTGTTAGTAAAAGCACACATATCCTGTAAGGCTAGCTGATATGTATTTTCATTGTTCATTAATGTATTGCCTTGCCTTTTAGGTCCACAAGCATTTATCTTTTGCAGTTCTCTGATTTTTAGGGCCTACTTCTGGCTCATGTTCCTTCTTTATAGTCTACAAAATGTGTGGTTTTCTGTCTGCCCAACATGCTATGATATGGGTTTCTTATTCAGATGTTGTTATAATTGGTTCTGCAGCGCATGTGCCTTCAGTTGCACAGAAATGTTGCAGCAGCATGTTCAGTAATGTTCTGCATATGTCAGTGTTGCACAAATGGACGTAGTATTTGCATGGCTGTTGGTAGCAGTTGGCTTATTTAATATGCTTACTGCTGCCCAGTTTATGCAGTATGTAAAATAATCAGGGGTTTTCTATATTGATTTATCTTTAAAACATAATTGTTTCATTTTTTCCTGCCATTTAGTCTGCCTATGTCTGTCAGTCTAGTTTTACACAGAGTTTATTGTTAGTCATGTTTTGCTACTTTGTTGTTTGCTTTTTGAAGCAAGGTCATGAAAATGTACGCTTTTGGTCTAGTCCACCTCCAATAAGTATTAATTAAATGAATAAATAGGTGGGGTTATCAACAAGATGAAAACTGTTGTCTACTGAGTTAGTGGGTAAAGTGGTACTGGTCCTCAAAAGACTTTGTGCAAATCATGTGACTAACTGACTTTCACTATAGCAGAAAACATTTTCAATTATGCCTGAATCCTCATTAAGCCCAAGAGCAGTGACTTCTTACTACTGGATTACTCCTTGCCCATTGCTGCCCACGTGTGCCCTTTCTTTTCACAATTAATTGCTAGATGAAGCCAATTTTAGGCAAGTTCCACAAGATGCATATTTTATGACCTTTGTTCTTTCCTTTTATTTTTGCCCAGTTGATGCTGATTTAATTAGATTAATGGCTGGTTCAAGTGTCCTATCCTAGCCAGGACCATTTTACATTTTAACCTCATTTTCATTTCAACTGCTTGTGTTAACCCCAATACTTCTTTAGACATGCTTTTGCTTAGTTTATTCCCTTCTGTTCTCTGTGTCATAACCATTTCCTGCTTCTTTCCATGCCTCTTCAAGTTTCCCTGCTAGTTCCTGATCCATTTTTTTTGCCTATTGCTGTTCCCCTTGCAAACTTATCTGTTGTTGTTGTTGTTTTATGAATAACCTGAATTTTCCCTGGATTTTTGTTTGTCTTGTTTCTGCAGTAAACTTCATGTCTCATCTCATTTCTCTGTTTTCAAATCTGTCCTTTGACATTAATTATCTCTTGCTTATTATAAATAAAATATTTACAGAGTTTTGAGTTCTATTTGATGTCATATATTTTTATTTTTAATGGAAAAGTTTAGTTACTGATTTTAACTAAGCTTCCCGTAAATGTGAATTGCCGTCCTTTTCTGTTTTATTTTTTCACTGATGAAAGTATGGGTCTACTACAAGTGCTCAAGTCCCAAGCACTCGAACACTTCTGTCTCAAAGTCAGGGATTGTAGCATCTAGTGTCTCAGTTAGGCTGCTGCTCCTGCTCGAACTCGAATATGAGTTCAGGAAAGCCTCTGCTGCAGCTCACTTGAACATATTATTCGAGTTTGAATGAGGTAAGTGCAACAGGTTTAAAGCACTGGGGCCCAGTTTAGCAAGTCCTGTAATACCGAGACTGAATGATAGAAAAAAACAGATTTGCTAATTAAGTCTGAGATGGCCGTTTCTTACAATATTCCCTTTTCTCCAAGGTATGGTGATCTTGGAATTATTATTTGTAAGTTGTGGAGTTAAAAGAGAAGAGCAATGTGTTCTATATTAGCTCTTCTGCATTTTCAGTATTTTTTTTTTCACATGTTGGCACTTAGTGTTTCAGGTGTTAGCATTTCAATAAAGAGCTGGTGAGAGAGTGGGAGAGGGTGGTAATGCAGATTAGGGCACTGGTCATGAAGGAAGTTTTAAATTTAGGGAGAAGGAGGGGGATTTTAGGATTAGGGAGTGGAAAGGAAGTTTAGGGTAAGGGAGTAGGAAGGAAGTTTTAGGGTTAGCATTAGGGTTCTAATAGGGCTATGTAGTTTTATAGGGTAGGGTGTTGGGAGAGCTAAGCAGTTACAGGAGATTAAGTTAATGGGCGTTCGAGCGTTTGCCTTTTCAACCGAGTGGCAATAAGTAAATGTGTCGTGAACAAGTAGCACACAAGCATTTTTATTAGGTCCTAAAATTATTCCTTCCGCTGAAGCATCATTTTAGAGTTGGTATAGAGCTTATAAAGTGCCTTTTTATATACAATGCCTTTATATTGCAGTTTCTTGTTATGGAGTTGCTCATGTTAATCTTTATGTATGAGTCGCAGCAAAAAAAAGTCTAATCTTGCATTTTAGCTGGCACTTTATTAACAACATATATATATATATATATATATATATATATATATATATATATATATTTATATCTATCTGTCTATATATATATATATATATATATATATATTAACGTGTTGTAAAAATGTTTTCTTAAGACTAGTGGTTTTATTCATGTACAAAAGAAAAATTAAATAAGTACAAAATGCATGTTAGAAAAAAAACTTTCCTGTGCAGTAGTAGTAAATGATGTTGTAATACACTTTTTATTGTGAGGGGTCTGTAGTGCTGAACTGTATATAATGTCTTGGAAAACTAGATTTGAATTGTACCGGTGTATTAAGTTTGAGTAGGTATCTAAATTTCCTTGTGCTAAGAAGTCCTTGAAATTAACCTTGGTTACTAAACCTTTTTGTGGTCAAAAATAGTAAAATTACAATTAAAACATGTATTGCAGTTTTTCTTTCCACACTTTATTTCTGATTTATTATTTTTTCCTTTTTCAGTACCATTTTTGCCCATTCTGACAATGTTCTCAACTGTTTCTTCTGTTTCTGTGGCCACTCCTTTTATCTTCCAGAATGGCTATCTGCCTTTTTCCTACCAGTTACATTTTAAGTTAGCTCCATGTGTCTACATGTCTTTTTTAAGTCACTGTCTTTCCATCTCTGACAACTGGTCAGCTTTTTCCCATTTATTTCCTTCCTCATGGGTTCCCATACATTCATGAAGAAGACTGAATGAAGCAGTAGCATTGAGAATGCACAAAACACGTTGGACTTCTCAGTATTGAAGCCAGGTGATGGACAAACATTATGTATTTAAGTTCTTTTCTGTGACTGGTCTTTGTTTATTTCTCAATTTCATAGTCAGATGAAAGGAAATAAATGTTTGCTTCCTCTCTGTTTCTTCCTCATTGTCACATCTGAAGGCAAATCGTACAGAAAAAAAAGAACAGAGACAGACAAAACAAGATGGAAAACAAAGGGGAAAATTCTCAGTTGCTGAGCTTAAATTGGAAATAGGGCATTACTTAGTGGCTTTCGCATTTGATATGGCTGCATAATAATATTTTGAGATTAGAAAATTTTACCTAGTCATCATATAATGCAGGACGTAACATGGAATGAAAAAAAAAATCAAGAATGAAACATGTTCTAAGAAACATGTTCTTTTTCTATAGATGGGCTAATGTTCACTATTTATATTTTATAGGTTATAAACACATATGTGTTGAATTTACTACTTACTGCTTTGCACACAATGGCAGTAATTCTTACTGTGGCTTTGTTTCTTAAGTATGAGACAATACTGTGAGTCTCGGTACTTTGAAAATTAAACTGTGATTAATAAAAATAATAGTAAATTTTGCAACGTACTGTTAACACCTTTTAAATATTTTTGCAGAAGTTAGTTGTTGCCCTTGTTCCTTGGAGAAAGAGGAATGCTTCTTTCCACACAAGGTTCAGACAAAACTGTGCAAACTAACACTTGCCTGAAATATAAAATAAAACTTTTGTTTGTTTTTTGCATCCCCTTTTCCTGCTGACCATCAGCCCCAGTAACTTATGAATCCATTTGTTCCTTATGATGGGTGAGAGCCATCAGTAGCCCATTTGTTCCCCCATAAGGTGAGAGCATAATCATGGGGCAATCATTCAGGCAGACATAAGGGTCTTCCTCCTGGCCCCACGAGCTCCTAACACCCCTTGGCAACTGCTGAGGGACACAAGCAGTTCCAGTCTATGGGGGAGGAACACACAAGATTCCCTGCATGACTGTTCCCTAACCAATGATCTGAAGAAGGGACTTCATTTGTCAGCAACCTGTGGGTCTTGGATCCGATATCGGATCCGAGCCGGCAACTTGTTTCATAGCTAATGGATCCGAGCTCCTAGCTTCTCCCCTCACTCATAATCCCCTGCCAACCCTCCATGACCTCAGATCTAGTTTGCCACGCTTGTGGATGGCTGGATTTTTGAGCTCTTAGCGAGTATTGTCAGTTAAGTGTATTTTTCTTCAACTTTCTACTATCGTTAACTTTAAAAAGTGTGTAAGAGTCAGGTTCCCTGTATTTTATACTTTTTTATATAGTTTTTTCCGTCCCTTCGCTGGTCGTTAGTGAGTGTGTGTGTTTGTGTTTTGGGGCCTGTGTGTTTGTGTAGTACTTGTTTTTTTCTTCAAGTATGGCTGAGGCCCCAAAAGCCATTTTTTAAAAATGTACCGAGTGTGGCCATAAACTCTCCCCGGCTGATGGCCACACTCGGTGCGTTCGGTGCCTTGGGGTTGAACACCTCTCCTCAGGCTGTACCATTTGTGCAGCATTCAACCCCAGGGCACTGAAAGAGCGGAGGTCGAAGCTGGTCCTGGTGGGACTTTTGCCCCCAGACTCGGCTCCGGCCTTCGCTCCTCCCATGGCACTACCACAGGCTGTGGTCATTGCCACTCCTGCCCCCCTTCCTTCGGCCGGGACTCAAACTCCCGCTAAAACGCCGGAGGACAGGGAGGCTAGGAGGGAGAAACGGAGGGAGAAGCACCACAAGCGGCGGGCCGAGGCCTCCGCTTCGGCCCCGCCAGCTAAGCGGGCTTCTCCCTCCACAGTTTCTAGGTCTCCTCCTCCTCGGCTCCAATCTCCTTGTTTCTCCCCAGGACCCGAGGAGGAGGAGGCCCGATCTCCATCGAGGTCATCGAGGCAGCATTCCAGGCCTGCCTTGGTGGCCTCATCGAGATCAACTTTCAGTATGTCAGATGAAGACTTGGACCAGATGATGCGAAGGTTCATCCAGGCCCAGCTGCAGATGGGAGTGCTCTTGCCCCCCCCTTCGGGGGGGGAGCTCGACACCCTTTTTTGCTTCAATTGCTCCTTCTCCGACCCGCTACCCGGGTTCGGAGTGTTCGGAGCCGGGCAGCGTCGGAGCCGGGGGTGGGTCGGCGCCGACAGTACTTGGTACTTTGGATCCGACCCTGCCCTCGAGTCTGTCGGATCCAACCTCTTGGAGCCGTGGGCTGAGCTTCGGATCCGAGGGATTCAGTGTGCCTTCGGCTCCGTCCAGGTCGGAGCACACTGGTCCTTCGGATCCGATGGTCTCGGCACCGGCTCCGATCCCTTCATTGGATCCGAGTGGGAGTTGGCTCTCAGAGCCCAGGGAGAGCGGTTCTCCCTCGGCCTTCGATGTAGTGGAGAGGGCTGTGTCGAGAGCATCTGAACCCCCGTCCCTTGTCTCGGCTCCACCCTGCACTCCCTCTCTGCTGGGCCAGGCTTCCATCACCCGGCCACAGGGACAGCCTGCTTCGATGTCCCAGGTTGTTCCATTGGAACAATGTTGCTGGCGAGACCTCCTCGGACAGCCCCCCCGAGGAAGTGCCTCGCAAGCACAAGTGCAAGAGGAGGCACGTAGACTCCCCTGAGTCCTTAACTGAGGACACGGACTTGGATGAAGGGGAAGGCTCCCTAAGATCACCCCCTGAGGATGTCTCCTTTGGAGACATCATGGAAATGCTTAGGATCAGAGGTGGGTGGTCTGCCCCCAAGGCTTCCTCCGACGAGTCCGTGTTTCTGGAGGCATTCGAAGCAGGCCTGTCTACCTCTTGGGTGTCCCCCCTGGCCGACCCCCTGGTGGACCTTATTACCACCAGGGCGTGGAAGGACCCGGGCACCGTGGAGCCAGTCCCAAAACACCCGGACAGGATACTGAGCCGCCCCACAGACCGGTCACACTGGAGCAGGGGTCCCCCCGTAGATGCCATGTTGACGGCGGCAGCCACGAAGAGGGAACTAGCTCAGGAGAGCCCCTCAGTCCATCCACCGAGCAAGGAGTCCCGCTCGATGGATCGCTTAGGGAAGCGAGTTTTTATTTCAGCGACCTTTTCGGTAAGGTCTTTGAACTATATGGCACACGTCATCAGGATGCAGCGGGATCTTATCAAAGAATACGCTGCCCCCCCGAGTCCATGTCGGCGGAGGACAAACAGTTGTACTCCACCCGAATGGCCACTCTGAGATCTATTTCAAATACCTCTATGTGGCTATTGTCCCACGCCACCGAGGGAGCCGCTAGAGCTAGCGGAGCAGGCCTAGTCATGAGACTTCAGGCCTTGATCCGGTATTGTGACTTTGCTGAGCCTTTTAAAGCGTCCTTTGCGAACGCCCCTTTTGATGGTTCTGCCCTGTTTGGCAAAACAGTTTGCGAGACACTAGTCCAGAGCGAGAAGGACAGGAAGACGTTGTCTGCCATCAGAGTCCGCTTCTCTGTTCCCCAGCGGTCCTTTTTGAAGAACCAAAAGGGTCAGAAGAAGATGTGGTTCCGTAAATCGCAACACTCCCAACCTGCTACGGACAACCAGTCCTTCTGTGGCAGAGGAGGACAGGGAGGACGCCGTCCCAGGGGCAGAGGGGCTCCGAGGAACTTTGGGTCCAGAGAACCTTTCTCTGACCGGCCCACGCAGCAGCCCCGAAGGGTTGCCCATCTGCTCCACTCTGGAGGCAGTCTTGGGCGCTTCTCGGAGCACCTAGCAGCATGGGAGCCCATCACGACAGACCGCTGGGTGCTTTGAATTATATCCAGAGGGTACAAAATTCCAATACTTCATGTCCCCAAATTCAAGAACCTCCCCAATGTACCACCCGATCAGAGGGAGGCTGCAGCTGCAGAGATTCAGCAGCTGCTAGAAAAAAGAGCCATCCAGCCCGTCCCCCAAGACCAGCTCGGATTAGGGTTCTACTCCAGGTTCTTTTTGGTGCCATAAAAGACGGGGGACTCGAGACCAGTTCTAGACCTGTCCCATTTGAACCTGTCGGTAACCAAGGAAAAATTCCGAATGGTCACTCTTCAGTCTATTCTCCCCCTTCTAAGGGAGAACAATTGGATGTGCTCTATAGACCTCAAGGATGAGTACTACCACATTCTAATGGACAGATGATCCAGGAGGTTTCTCCGCTTCCGGCTGGGAGCCAGTCACTACTAGTTTAGGGTCCTTCCCTTTGGCCTCACCACAGCCCCCAAGGTGTTCACCAAGGTGTTAGCAGTGATAGCAGCCCACCTGAGACTCCAGGGAATGCAGGTCTTCCCGTACCTGGAAGACTGGCTCCTGACCGCCCCAACAAGGCATCTACTTTGCTCAGCCAGAGATTTCTTTCTCCGCCTAGCCCCCCAATTAGGCATCACCATCAATGCCGACAAATCTTTTCTGGCCCCGACACAAGTCATAGAATTTATAGGAGCCAGAATAGACACCAGAGATCTACGTGCCTTCCTGACGTCGGAACGACTACGGAATTTGCAACTTCATGTGCGGGCCATCCTCCAGTCAGAAGCACCACCGGCGGAATTGGTCCTGAGGGCGCTGGGCTCCATGGCGGCAGCGATAACGCTCCTTCCATGCGCCTGTCTGAACATGAGGGTACTGCAGTGGACCCTTCTAGTACAATGGTCCTTTTTGTCCTTTCCTCTCCATCACCCCATCGCTATCAGCAATGCTTGCAGGAGGGCCCTATTATGGTGGCTTCATGCTCCGGATCTCCATACGGGCCGACCCTTCTGCATCTCTCCCCCTCTCGCCACGGTGACCACGGACGCCTCCCGCCTTGGGTGGGGGGGCATTATTCAGGCAGGACCGTCCAAGGCACGTGGAACGATGCAGAGACCTCCCTGCATATCAACATTCTGGAGATGAGAGCGGTGCTGTACGCGTTGCAAGCACTTCAGAATCTCCTCCCTGTAGGAACTATTGCAATTCAGTCGGACAACATGTCTGTTGTCTGGTGCATCAACAAACAGTGGGGAACCAGGTCTTACCCTCTATGCCGTGAAGCCATGAGAGTGTGGGAATGGGCGATTTCCACCAACTGCTTTCTGATTGCAATGCACATTCCAGGGCGGGCCAACATCCTAGCGGACAAACTCAGCCGCACCCTTCTTACCCCTTACGAGTGGTCTCTCAACCCACTAGTAGCGAAGCAAATATTCGTAATATGGGGGCAACCCTGCTGCGATCTTTTTGCCTCTCCCTCAAACACCAAATGCGACAATTTCTTCACTCTGATTCCCCCTCCAGGGGAAACTCCAAGAGACGCTCTGGTGCATGCTTGGCCGCCCGGTCTACTTTATGCCTATCCTCCTCTACCCCTGATGCTACAGCTCTTACAGAAAGCCTCGCGGTTGGGGAGCAGGATGATCCTCATTGCCCCATTCTGGCCTCGGCAAATTTGGTTCCCTTACCTGTGGTCTCACCTAGTGAATCCCCCCTGGATTCTGGATCCCAGTCCGGATCTAATCTCCCATCCATTGGGCTTGCCGACCCCAAATCTGGACAGTCTGAAGCTGACAGCTTGGTTGCTCCAGTTCCACTCCTAGTTAGGACTCCCGGTATCTCTTCACCAGTCAAAGCCATCCTCGTGGCAGCGCATAAACCTTCCACCAGGAAAGTGTACCGCAGTAAATGGAAACGTTTCTCCGTCTGGGCGGAGCATCATAATCTAGATCGCTTTACGTCTCCCCTTCCATCCATACTAGACTTCCTAACCGGACTTTTTCAGGAAGGCGCTAGTTGCTCAACTGTCAAAGTACAATTGGCTGCCATCTCCCATTACCATGTGGGTCATGACACAGGGCCCTTGATGTCGGCCAAATTGTGTAAAACCTTTCTCAAGGGCACCTTTTTGCTCAGACCCCCTATAAAAGAAGCCGTACCCCCTTGTGATCTTTCACTAGTTCTTCAAGCCCTGACTGCTCCACCATTTGAACCTGCCGCTTCAGTGGATCTCAAATACTTGTCCTGGAAAACAGTATTCCTTGTAGCCATTACTTCAGCGAAAAGAGTTTTGGAGCTTCAAGCCCTCTCTGTGAAACCTCCTTACTTGATTTTTCATCCGGACAGAGTGTACCTCAGGACCAATCCCTCCTTCCTTCCCAAAATAGCATCAGAAACCAATATAAATCAATCCATAAATATACCGGTCTTCTTTCCTAAATATCAGAATAAAGGAGAGTACAAGCTGCATTCATTAGATGTTCATAGGCAGCTGCATTTTTATACTCATAGAACTGCTGGTCACAGGCAATCCGACCAGCTGTTCATTTCCTTTGCCAAATTTAATTTGGGGAAAGCAGTATCAAAAATCTCCTTGCCACGCTGGATTTCCCAATGTATTCTTTTAGGGTACCAAGCTTCTGGGAGACCCGCACCTGAAGGAGTTCGCGCACATTCCACTCGTTCCATCTCTACTTCTGCGGCCTTCAAATCTAGAGTTCTGTTGGATGATATTTGTTCGGCAGCCACTTGGGCCTCATCTCATACCTTTATTAACCACTACAAACTGGACGTAATTTCTAGAGGGAGAGCATCCTTTGGCTCTGCGGTGCTCCGCAATATCCTTCCATGATGGCCATCCAAGATTCAGGTAGCTGGGGACTCTGTCCCACAGGTTGCTGACAAATGAAGTCCCTACTTCAGATTTAAAAGTTATGTACTCACCATAACGTTCCATCTGAGTAGGTGGCTTCATTTGTCTGCAACCATCCCCCCTCCTTCCCCCTGGCCTTCAAAATGGATCTATGTGAGTTGTTTTATTGGAATACCCTTTTTGGGTATCTATAGAGGGGCAAACTTGATCTGAGGTCATGGAGGGTTGGCAGGGGATTATGGGTGAGGGGAGGAGCTAGGAGCTCGGATCCATTAGCTATGAAACAAGTTGCCGGCTCGGATCCGATATCGGATCCAAGACCCACAGGTTGCAGACAAATGAAGCCACCTACTCAGATGGAACGTTATGGTGAGTACATAACTTCTAATTGCTGCTGTGTGGTAGTGGTTTACCTTTACATGTGCGTATTGCACACGGGCGACCGTCTAATGTTCGAAAGACAGTTTTCAAGTTCTGAAAACTTTGAACAGAAGACGGTTTGAATGTGCAATGAGCGAATGCACAGTGAGAGTCGCTTATTGCACATTCAACATTTAGGGGCAGAGCGCACTATAGTGGGGAGTTGGAAATGGGTCCATTCCCCGCTGTAGTGCGATCTCGGAGTTAGAATAATAAAGAAGGTGGGGCGTGGGGGGTGCAGAAGGCTTGCCCCTCTGCATTACACGGCATATACCTTTGTTGTCGACATTCATGTTCGAAAAACAGCGAATTAGCTGTTCGATTTGCTGCTTTTCGAACATTAGAAACTGTTGCTTTTTCCAGTTTCGTTTTTACGATGAGAAGATATGACCACTTGCACAAGTGTGATTCGAGGTTTTTAAGATAAACCTTGGTAGCACATCCCTGTGGCCCAGAGTTTGCAGACTGTATCACCAAGAGCTTTTACTGGGTATTGCCCAAATGGTATGCCGTGCCACTCCACTGGGATGAGTGAACTTGTATACAGCTCACTCCCATCTTACTAGTTATTCCCCTTCACTGGTATCTTAGAGGCATAGTTTTCATCAAAAACTTTATTTATTGTTTCCTTTTGTTATAAAAATATGCCTGATAACTTCTTTATTTAATTGTAATGACTGTAAGGTTTTGATAATTTGATATTTTAATGTAAAACAATTCTCTTTATTAAAGAAGCCATTGTTTCACCTGGGGCCAGCATTAGTTGGACCTATTTGGCTGAATAGGGGCCCATTACCTCAGGGGGCCCTGCACTAAGCTCTGACAGAGTCATTATGCCTTACGTGACCCAGAAATTTGCCTAAGAGACACTACAGCAAAGTATTTTTCTAGTTTTGCTCCCAAAGGAGTTACAAGTCACGTTAGTGGAGAGAACATTTTACATCATGCATTGCATTAGTGTCTAGTTTAGGATCATTAGTAACCACAGCGTCATACCTCTTGTATGATTCACAGTGTTAGTTGCTCATATACCTCTAGTAAGTTGCTGTTGCTGAGTGCTCAGCATAGTTTATTTTTTACCTAAAACTGGTTGAATTGCTATAACGTAATATAATATAATGTAATATAGTATAATGGTTTACAGAGAAAATAATATAAGAAGAGTATATTGTTTACAGTGTGTACAATTTTTTGTCATGGAATGTGAAAGGGAGTAAGGTGTGAGTCAAATGAAGGGAAGAAGGGAAAGGAGGATGACAGAAAATAGAAAAAAAAGTGTAAGGAGGTAGAGACAATGAGAAGTATCTAGCTGTCTCCCACCCAGGATATACAGGTGCAGACAGTGTTCCAGGAGTTTGGAAACATGCTTACTGGTAAGCCAGAGTGCAGCCATATGCTGAAGCACCTGGCAGGCACAGTGCTCAAGTGGCCCATCAGCAGGGCTAGATCCAACACAAGGCTACCTAGGCTGCTGCTTAGTGCTTGGTACTGGCTAGGAGAGGGAGAGGCGGGTCTATATTATGACATTGAAAACCCATATCATCGAACACCACAACACCAACACACATAGCCTGAACCGCAAATATGTCAAACCCTCTAAACCACGAAAGTTCAAATCTCAAATCGTCATAGTCGGCCAACACCACCGCGCGCTACATACTACATACCCAAACATAATAAATAAAACACATACATACACTAACCAAACTCTGCTTCTAACTCTACACTAAATGTTACATACATTACTTTCTATGCACTTACCTTAACCCGTACCCTAACCCTAAGGTCCGTAACTATTGCACACTTACCTTACGGAGCTATACCGCAGATGGGCCAACCATGACACTTCGACATTTCGTGGTTTTGAACATTCGCCATTACCATAGTTCGTGCTATACATGTCAGTGTTGTGGCGTTTGCTGAAACACGATTTTGATCTCGTAATATATACCCGGAGAGGCCCATAAACACTGCTACAAAGAAAAAAAAAACAAACCTGTCCCACTCCCACCCAGTTACCCTTCCCACTCCCATCCAGTTACCCCTCAGCTGTTCTGCCTTAACATGACATGTGAGAAGCTTAGTCTGAAGAAATCTCAAAGTCTTTCTCTGTGTGCTGTACATTTGAGCCAATGAGAAAGAGACTTCAAGACTTCCTGTAGGTCGGAAGAGCAAGCATGGGTACTTTTTTGCAGCATGTCATTTCAAATTCCATCCCATTACAGCTGAAACGTCTAACCAGGGCTGTCCAACAGGTGACCCTAGGTCCACAATCTGGCCACCGAGACATTTTATCTGGCCTTCGGTATGTCCTATAACAAACTGTTTTGAATGGACAGATGAATGTTGGAGATGGTAATGTGCCCACCCCCAAATCTTGCCAAGCATGGAAAGTAGCCCCTTAACTGCACAGTAAGTGACCCCTGAGCAAAAAAGGTTGAACAACCCTCCATTTCAAATCTGTTAGGATCGCCATTACAGCTGAGACTTTTTTTTGAGCGAATGTGCTAGGATCTCATTTCATGCTATCTTTACTGCCAACAAGTTGAAATTCATTATGGATACATGGACTTGGTACATTTTGTTTAGTGTGTGTGTGTGTGTGTGTGTGTGTGTGTGTGTGTGCACAAATCTGCATGCAGGAGGATGACAGGTTGGCAAGAGAGAAGCTAAGACTCTTGACGGCTGTCTTGGGTGGCACCATGCCAGAATTTCAGCCATTTTTTCTTATGGTGTCTGACTGTCATATTTAGATGGAAGAAAAAGGTAAGGAAAGTAAAAATGTGAGAGTAGGTATAAGCAGGGTGTTAGCAGAGGAATGCACTTCAAGGATTCTATAAGCAGTGTTGAGATAGAGGAAAGTATGTATGATGAATACTTAAAACCAATCTAAAACATACTCCTCAGATTAAAGTTGTATAGCTTTGACATTCTTTTAGCTATTTTAGACATGAACACTTTAGAATCATGATTTAAAATTGAAATGTACCTATAGGGTCTGATGGGTCTTTGCCATCTTTAGGTATTACAGCCACCACAGCTTTTTTTCCAGTGTGTTAGTGCTTCCCCTCCTTTTAAAATACTGTTATACAAAACCTTCCAGATCTTTTATCACTTTCTTCCCTCCTCACTTCCAGACTTCCACAGGAATGCCATCAATTCCTGGGACTTTACTGCAGATTGATTATACATTGCTGTTTTATCTCACCTCTTCCATTCTGAACTGTTAATTGTTTAGCCTCATCTGCCTGTAACCTTGGCATACCTATGTCTTCTGTAATTAATTCCATTTGTGTTTTTCTTAATTTTCACATTCCTCTGCTTTACACAAATTTCCATAAAACTGCCAGAATATCTCTAATATCTGTACAGGATCTATGATTAGTATTCTTGTTAAAGTTTCCCTTCTTGGTCCCCTGATACATCCTCACTGTTGTAAATTGAGTTTCGGTCCCCACCCATATATAATATTCACTGATGAAAGCTGATTATTTCTCTCAAAATTTCCTTACGATTCATAATAGCTGTTTTAGGTAGAATATAAATACATGCCAGTGTAATCTTCCACCCTTGCCAGTAGCCCCTTATTACCACAAATCTCCCATTGCTATATTTTTTCCTCTTCTGTCACTATTGGAGCTCCTCTAGCAACTAGTATAAGTACTCCCCTTTTCCTGTGCCCCTGATATTATGCTGAATATCCATCCTGAAATCCTTTCTTTATCAAATTCACATGCTAACTTCTTTCCAAATGTATCTGCTGTAGCATTGTTATTTGCACTCTGGATTTTGTATATTAAATATATAAGTACATGCCATTGTAATCCTCATCTCTTGCCAGTAACCCCTTACTACCACAAATCTCCCATTACTATAATTTTTCCTCTTTTGTCACTATTGGAGCTCCTCTAGCAACTAGTATAAGTACTCCCCTTTTCCTCTGTCCCTGATATTATGCTGAAAATCCATCCTGAAATCCTTTCTTTATCAAATTTGCATGCTGACTGCTTTCCAAATGTATTTCCTGTCGCATTGATATTTGCCCTCTGCATTTCGTAATATAATTCAATATTCTTACTTTTTTCTATATCTGTGAGGCCATTCACATTCCAAAATAATATGTTTAGTGTAGCCCTTATGATAAGAAGATATTACTTCTATCTATTAATATATGACAGTTTTTTAAATGTCTATTTCCAGCTTTTGTGTTACATGTACCCACTGATTTTTGACAGGTTGATCCTTTATATAGTTGTTGCTTGTCATCACTGTTTGAGCCTTTGTCACATTTTACAAGAGTTTTTTCTTTTAATGAAAACTCTCCAAAAAACACCTCTCAAAACACCCCATAACATATTAACGTAAAACAAGCACACAAAACTATGTACAGCTTCAAGTAATGATGTTTAATCCTCCTTATAGGAATAGTTGTCCCAAATTGACAGTTGGACCCAGAAGCATTAACTAACCTAAAATTAAGGTTATCCATGTTAAAGTGCATGTTACAGCCTGTGCTCCTACTTACATTAACTGCTGTCCTTTCTTGTCTTATTCTTATTCTCCTCCCAGATGTGAAAAGCAGTTTAGATGCTGTGAGAAAACATTAACTTTTAGCCTTAAGAAAAAGTGTATTGGCTATCTTTAAATAAAACTAAATTATACATTGTTCTAGTAAATACAGTAATGTTGTAATTACAAAAAAAGCTGCTATCTTATTCACTTCCAATAATTTCAAACTTTTTTTTACTGAACTGCTCAGTAAGCAATGTCTAGACCTCTCAGTTTTTTTCCTTAACCTTTAGTCAGCTTATTTTTACTGAAACATAAGAATGAAAAGAACTTCTTGACTAACACTGAATATTTACTTGCTAAAGGAAAACTATTCATTACATTGTGGTCTCTCATTTAAAAAAAAACAGTTGCCTAAACAAAAAAAACTGTCATTAAATTAAGCCAAGGGGATTAATTAAGGCTTTCACCTGTGCAAAAGTAAAAGAAAACATTTTAACTTCATATAGTAATCAGTGCCCTCTTACACCCACCCTCATCCACACAGCTCACGATTACAGTCTATTAACTTAAAATTGCTTTTGTTCAGCCTTTCTTCACTTTTTACATTTTAATGCCTGCATTTCTTAAAACTAAAATAGAAAAAAGTACTTGTTTACTTTAGTATCTATCACATGTTACAATCACTGAAAATGCTTTACCATATAACATGCACTTTATATCATGAAATGTTTTGTACAAATACTGTTAATAATAAAACTGTTGCATTTATAGTTACTTTCTCTTTTTTCCTTTTAGTGTTCTTCGAAACTTTAATGACATAAAGTAGGGTATATGCCTGTTAGTCCCCCAAGTTTAATAAAGATAACAAAAATCCAATATTTCTCAGCTTCTTTTTCTTGTAAAGCCATATTTCACAAATGTGATTGATGCATTATATAGTTTCACACTCAACAATTTCAGTGCTGCTGGTCTTCTTCCTGTTCATTTACATCTCCCAGCCCCAGACTAAGGTACTTCCTATTCTTCTAGTCAACTACTAAGCTTTTTTCTGTCTCTCAAGTATTTGCCTTTGAACACTGGAAAATATTTTGCTGGCAAAGTCTCTCTATGAGGTTTATTATCAGAAGAATGAGAAGCAGAGCCCCTTCTGTTTGGTGGCTTACTTTTAGTGGACAAACGTTTGTATTTCCTTCTTGGCTTGTTCTGCATCAAAAATGACATTAATCCTCCAGGAAAAATATTCTGTACACAGCTGGATACAGCAGGTTGAATCTCACACCTGCCTATCAAAATTTCCTGATTGCTGGGATAAAATTGCTTCTTTACTGCTTGGTGTGCATTCAATAATCATTTTCCACAAACACTCTGCTGTCGCCATTGTTTAATATTTTACCCTAATGTGGCAGTTCTTACAGGATCAACTCTTCCTGATGGTATGATTGCATCTTTACTAATACAGGTCTTGGCTGCTTTCTCATGGCCAGGTTTGGAGCATACACATGATGTGCCCTTTCAATCAACAAATCCTGCTGTGGAGTACTAGTAAAGTTACTTATCTATGATATCATAAAAATTAATGCAGTCTGTTCTTTCCCGTTTCTCAGGTTCAGCAGAAAATCCCATTGTGCTGTGTCCTCTAATATTACTATTTTTGAAACAGCTCTTCTCGAGCAGTCTCATACTCAGCCAGTCTTTTCTTAATTTCATCTTCTGATTTCTGCTGTTTTATTAGTTCATCTGAATAGCTGTTTAAAGTTTCTTTTTTTCAGAATTTTTTATTTGAGTTGATATACTCCTTCAGTGTTTCATTTATTTTAAATCAGGTCTGACTTATTGTTTCCTCTAAATTACTGGAAACCATGACTTTTACCAAATCTGGAGTTTAAACTGCTTTTTGTTGAACAGCTGTAGGATTCCTACCATTCATTGTTTTCTCTTCACCTTTTCTAGTTGATTTTCTGTCATGCTATCTTTAACTTTCTTCATTGTTGGCATCCAGGCAGTGTACTTACTAGCAAGTATCTGAATTTTACTAAAACAGGCAGACTATCAGTTTCTTTTTTCATGCTGGGAGAGCTGAAATCAAGCTGTTGATCAGTGTGTAACCATCTTGGAAAGCCTATCATGGGAAGGTTTTGAGGTAAAATTCTCTTTGCCTACATCAGAATGGCTTTGATTTGGACAATTAGAAAGTAAAGATTAAAAGCTAGTTAATTGGAGAAGGAGTAATGGTATGCATTTAGGATCATTCTGTTGTAGGAGGTACTGGTAAGGACACTTAAACTGTAGTAGATAATCTTAGTTATAGTTATGTATATGAAAATGTTTAATGTTCACTATGGTATATTGTGATATAACATTGTATTGTAATATAGTATATATTATAGTAGTATAAAGATTCAAAGATTGAAAAGATTCAAAGTAAACTTTATTGTCATTTAGGACCACACACGTGTAGCCTAAATGAAATTTTGCGCATCAGCTCCTTCTAGAATTTACAAACAGAAAGTAAAACAACACATACAAGTAAATAATAAACACAACTAGCACATACAATCCTACTCCCAGTACCCATACAAAAGAGCAGAAAAATTCCAACACTGGAATACAGAATCAGTATACCATCCCCTAAGTTATAATAACTGCCCCATTTAAATAAAAGACACACTGCAGATTGCACATTGCCTAAGTTGTCTGTCTAATATTGCACTTGATAAGGATAATATAAATAAATATTTCACTTACTTGGAATTTGTGTGGCATATATTATACAACAGACTATAGATATTTGTTAAAAAATAAAGAACTGACTTATGATCACTTCTGCAGTAGCCTTACCTGTCACAGCCGGACAATTTCCAAAGCTTCATGGCACCTGTTCAGGAAAGTTATTCTAAAGCTAAAAGTTTGTGTTTTAACATACTGTCATGAGATTATATTGTTCTTTTAAATGAGAGTGCTCTTTTTCCTTTCATTTTAAAAGTTGTTTAAAGTAACGTTTTTCTGTGAAGACATTATGTTTTTTGTACTTGTTGGGCTGGTAGACTGTTTAAAATATTTTTTACTGCATTTTTATGTAAAAAAATGACATTATGTTTTAACAGCTTTTGGTGCTTGTTTTCTTTGGGAAAGATGCACTATTTTTGGCTTGAGCACAGAGCAAACTGCTAGTCCCATGGCTTGTCCTTCTTCCAGCCACAAAAAGAAAAAGTTAAGCAAACAGCCTTTGCTACCACATCAGGCTAGCATTTGCCTCAGCCACGTTGGATAGCTGTGCTGTGGTCATTTATTGTACCTCAAACCACTCACCTTTTACTCTGGATTCCTCTGGTGAAGCTACTACAGTCTGAACCGGGGGTTAGTAACATCCTCTGTGGCTGTTGGGGTCCCCTCAGTGGGCAAGGGATACCCACTCCTCTCAGTCCTGGGAGACAGAACAAGGCGAGCTTCCCTGTTTTTTCAGAATGTTGTGCCCATGCTGGAGAATCTGCTGCTGACATTAATAACACTGCTGTTTCTACTTTTCCTGTCAAAAAGAAACAGAAAACTATATCTGTGTGTGTGTGTGTGTGTGTGTGTGTGTGTGTGTGTGTGTGTGTGTGTGTGTGTGTGTGTGTGTGTGTGTGAGTGTGTGCGTGTGTGTGTCTATATATATATATATATATATATATATATATATATATATATATATATATATATATATATATATATATATATATGGGTTACCTTTAGATGTGAAGTTGTTAAATCTTGCCGTTTATTCTCACTGATGGGTTTGGAGCCGATCCTCGGCTCTGACATGGCCGTTAGCAAAGCTCAAGGTTTGCCAGTAGCTCGAGACCAAACCCCTTATCCTATGGTGCACTGCTGGAATTACCTCAGATCTAGTTTGCAGCGGCACAGATCTCGGTGTTCCAGATAGCTCGGACCAGTTTTATTGGATAGATTTGTCTATTTGCAAGTTTTAAAAAACTTTTTCTTGACTTCTTGTTAGGATACTTTATATATATATATATATATATATATATATATATATATATATATATATAGATATATATATTTCGATTTCGATAAGTGCCCTGTGTTGGCTTTGTTTTTTCTATAGAAGTGTTTCTAGTTAGCAGTTGGCCTAGTAGTTGGCCTTGTATTTAACTAAATTCTTACACAGTAGTTATTTAGATAGTTTCTTGAGTGTGTTTTTCCATTGTTTAAATTTGTCTAAATTTAAAAAGAGATGTCTGATGAGAAAGAGAAGCCACATCCTAAATCTGGCTTCAAAAAATGTCCGGATTGTGGACAAAAATTTTCACTGACGGGCACGTTCAGTGTGTTTATTGTCTGGGGGCATTACATCTCCAAGACTCTTGTAGCATCTGTCACTCCTTCTCTTCAAGGGTACTTTTTTAGAGAGGGAGGAGGAAATTGGTGGATAGGGGTTTACTTCAGCACCCCTTCTCGGAAGCACTGGGTGACCAGGATGGTGCTAGTAAATCCTCTTATTCATCCAAGTCTTCAGGTGACTCCAAATTATCAAAAAAAGGCAAAAAAAATGGAGGGTCATCTATTCCACTGCCCACGGAACCGAATGTCCCTTCTGTTTGGAGCCAGATCACAGCTTTGGAGCCGGTTTCTGAGACTCCCTCATCTCCACTGCTCCAATCAGCACCCTCGGTGCACTCCTCGAAGTCTTCTCTCAGCCTCTCAGATCTGGATATGGACGGGTTGGCATAGAAGCTTTTACGGGCACCAGGCCTTGCCAAATTGTTGTCGGCTCTGACATCTTCATCGGTACCAAAGACCATTAACCCAGATTTGACTGCTCCTCCTCCGAGCCGTACTGGACTTTCGGAGCCGGAGGAGGCCGACCTGATGGTTGTTAAGCCTGTGGAGATGAGACCTGCTCCGGTGTTATCGGTTCCATCTACTCGGACGTCCTCGGTGCTGACTGGGGACTCTAGGAGCCAACACTCTCCTGTCGGGTCCCTAGAGGATAGTCTTACTGATTTGTTGGTGCCGACTGTTCCTCTCAGGGCTTCGGCTCCGATGAGCTCGGCTCCTACCTCGGGCTCGGAGCCCATGACCTTGGTGTGGGAGGATCGGACGGTCCCTTCGGATCTGTCTACCCCTTCTCATCGGAGCCATGGTGCGTCCGATGCCATGAGGAGAGTCCTGTCTCCAAAGTCATCATCAGCATCAGGTCTGGCTTTCTTTTCCTCTCAAGAGCCTGTGTCCACTCCTGCTTCTACCGGTCAACCCAAGCATAGAGACCCTGAGCCTCAAGTAGTCCCACAGGGCACCCTCTGCTCTTCTGAGATCTCCACAGAAGCCCCCACTGTGGAGGTACCCAGGAAGAGATGGTGCAAGAGGAGGCACTTGGACTCCCCACAGGAGTCTTTGACATTTGACACTGACTTGGATGAGTCAGAAGGGTCCCCTCGATCCCCCTCTGAGGATATCTCCTTTGCGGAGATATTAGAGATTATTAATCAGAGGGGTGGTTGGCAGTCCAAAAGCCCTACTGAAGATGAGTCAGTGCTCTTGAAGGCTTTTGGGTCTCAACCTTCCACCTCTTGGGTGTCTCCGCCTTACGATGAGCTCATGGAGCTGATCTCTCGTAAGGTGTGGGAGTCTTCGGAGGCCATGGAACCTGTCCTTCAGAAGCCAAATAAGTTCATCTCTGCCCCCGTGGACAAAACTTTTTTGACTAAGGGAGTGCCTGTTGATGCCATGGTGGTGGCAGCAGCCACCAAAAAGGAAACGTCTGAGACATCCTCATCTCTCCATCCTCCTAACAGAGATTCCAGGATCATGGATAGATATGGGAAATGCATGTTTAGTTCAACGACTTTTTCCCTTCGATCACTGAACTATTTAACCCATTTTACAAGACTACAAAGAGATCTCCTGAAAGAGCAAGGAGATACTCTCCAGGGTACGGTAGCTGCAGGGGATGCCGACAAAGTTAACACCCAGCTCGCTACCCTAAACTCGATCGTGAACTCGTCCATGCATCTCATATCTTACGCAGCTGATGGTTCGAGTAGAGCTGCTAGTTCAGGCATTGCTCTGTGTAGACAAGCGTGGATGCGTCTATGTTCCTTTGCAGAGCCTCCTTTATCAACACCCCATTTGATGGCTCATCCCTGTTTGGGCCCAAGGTAAAGGAAACTCTAACCAGGTGTGAGCAGGAAGGCAAGACTCTATCTGCCATTGGAGTCTGTTTTTCTACCCCTACTCGGCCCTATTCCAAGGGCCCTAAGGGCGGAAAGATGTGGTTCTGAAAATCACAGGGAGCCTTTCAGGACACACGTGGTGAAACCCCCTCTAGAGGCAGAGGAGGGAGTTATAATGGAAGACGCCGCCCGCGCGGCAGGGGGGGGGGTCCGCAACATCAGGGTGACAGAGGCCAGTTCTCTGGTCAGCCCTACCATTGCTCCTGAAAGGAGATCTGGCTTTCTGGCTCTGGAGGCAAGTCGGGGGTCGCTTATCTTTGCACCCAGAAGCATGGCTAAGCATAACATCCGATACCTGGGTACAAAGTATCATTTCCAGAGGGTATTTCATACCGTTCTCTTCCCCTCCCTCTCCTGTCAACAGAATCCTGGATGTTCCACCCAGTCTCAGGGAGCAAGCAACTATAGAGGTCTGCAAGTTGCTAGAAAAAAAGAGTCATCCAGCCAGTCCCAGCAGACCAAACAGGATTCGGAACTTACTCAAGATTCTTTTTATTTCCAAAGAAAACAGGGACTGGAGACCTATCTTGGACCTCAGCAGACTCAACCATTTTGTAAAAAAAGAGAAGTTCTGAAGGGTCACGCTTCAGGCCATTCTTCCCTTTCTAGGGAAAGGCAATTGGATGTGCTCCATCGATCTCAAGGACGTGTACTACCACATAAAGATGGACAGACACTCCAGAGATCACCTGCGTTTATGGCTGGGAGCCAATCACTACCAGTTTTGAGCCCTGCCCTTTGGTCTCACTACAGCCCCCAGAGTGTTCACCAAATGCATGGCAGTGGTCATGGCTCACCTGAGGCATCTAAGATTCCAGGTGTTTCCATATCTAGACGATTGGCCCCTTACCACCACCACCACCAGGCATCAATTGATTCAGGCAACAGAATCTACTCTGACACCACTTAGGCATTACAGTCAACTTCGAAAAGTCTGCCTTATCACCATCGCAGCATACCTTTTGTTATAGGAGCAGAGTTAGATACCTCAACCACCACTCTACGTCTTCCAGTCGAAAGGGTCTCACTTCTTCGCCAACACGTCAACTCATTGGTGTCGAAGAACAGAGCTACAGCCGCAGAGGTCTTGAAGGTACTAGGTTTAATGGCGGCAGCAATTCTAGCCATTCCACTCGCAAGGATGCATATGCGAATTCTTCAATGGCTTCTGTTCGCTCAATGGTCTTAAAAGAAATTGCCAATGAACCATATGATTCTCATCACAAACTCTTGCCAGAGGGACCTTCGGTGATGGTTGACGTCTCTTCATGTCACAATAGGACGACCCTTTGTGCTTCCCTCCCCAGTAGCCACTGTGACCACGGACGCTTCCCTGATAGGGTGGGGGGGCATTTACAGGGAAAGACTGCCCAGGGCACATGGACGGATCAAGAGTCACATCTGCATATCAATGTTCTGGAGTTGAGAGTAGTACTTCTGGCATTGCAGTACTTTCAGGACTTTCTTCCTCTAGGGACAATTGCGATTCAGACAGAATCAGACAGTATCAGTGGTCTGATACTTGAACAAACAGGGCGGAACCAAGTCTTACCCCCTTTGTCGAGAAGCCCTCAGAGTATGGCAATGGGCTGTGTCATCCCAGTGTTTTCTGTCAGCAATGCACATCCCGGGAAAATCCAACGTGATAGCGGACAAGCTGAACAGGGCAATCCTGTTTCCTCATGAATGGGGCCAGCCTTGCTGAGACCTCTTTACCAGTCACATCAATATCAAATGCAGAAGCTACTTTGCTTTAATACCACCTTCGGGACATCCCCCGAGAGACGCACTCGTACACGATTGCCTCCAAGTCTCCTATATGCATTCCCTCCAATTCCATTGATACCCAGGTTTTTACAGAAAGCAAAGTCACTGGGAAGGACTGTTATCCCTATAGCCCCCCATTGGCCTAGACAGATTTGGTTCCCTTTTCTTCACCATCATCTGCTGGAGGATCCATGGATCCTGGACCCAGTTCCAGACCTCCTGACACACCCATCAGGGGACCTTCATCCTTCACTGCAGTCTCTAAAGCTGACTGCTTGGCTGATCCACTTCCCCAAATAGCCAGGCTTCATTCACTCTCAGATGACACAAGACAAATTCTATTGTCTTCTCATAAGCCATCTACCAGAAAACTATATCGCAGTAAGGGAAAAAGGTTCTCCATTTGGGCCAGTATACAAAAAATTGACCCTTTCCGAGCTCCTTTGTCATCCATTTTAGAGTTTTTGACAATGATTTTTAAGGAAGGAGCAGCAGCTGCCACAGTTCGGGTTCAGTTAGCTGCCATATCTAATTTCCACCTTGGATTGGAGGGGTTAAATATTATGGCCCATAAGTTATCTAAGGTTTTTCTCAAAGGTGTTTTTCACACGAGGCCCCCTGTCAAAACTCCTTATTCTCCCTGGAGTTTGAATTTTATGCTATCTCAAATAATTCTCCCCCCTTCGAACCAGCATCACCTTGTGATCTCAAATTTTTGTCCTGGAAAACTATTTTTCTAGTGGCCATTACTTCTGCCCACAGAGTGTCAGAACTTCAAGCATTATCTATCAGACCTCCTTATATGATTTTCCATGCTGATAGAGTATCTCTCAGAACAACCCCCTCCTTTTTGCCTAAAGTCTGTTCTGAGTCTAATATCAATCAGGTCATTGAGTTGCCAGTCTTTTTTCACAACCATTCCAACAAATTAGAATACACACTGCACAAACTTGACGTGCACAGACAGCTCAGATTTTATCTTGATAGAACTAAGGATATTAGGAAATCAGATTAACTTTTTGTATCCTTTTCGGGGGCCAGAAAAGGTAGACCAGTGGCTAAAACAACCCTTTCAAAATGGTTATCGGATTGTATCTCATTTGTTCATGCAACTGCTAACATACCTTTGCTACACAAAGTAAAGGCTCATTCAGCCAGAGCCATTTCTACGTCTTCTGCTTTTCAAGCCAAATTGCCCCTTGATAACATTTGTGCTGCAGCCACTTGGTCTAAGCCTCATACTTTTATCACTCATTACAAAGTGGATAAGGCTTCCAGGGACAGGTCTTCTTTTGGTTCTACGGTCCTGAAAAATGTACTCCCGTGAGCCACCCAGGATTGCGGGTGCTAGGGACGCTATCCATCAGTGAGAATAAACAGCGAGATTTAACAACTTCACATAAAGAAGTTATGTACTCACCATAACGTTCAATGTGAGTTGTTTATCTCTCCTTTATTCTCGCGTCCCTCCCTCCACCCCCCTCCTGGCTGACAGTTGACCTAGAGGCTAGTATCATCATGGTTGTTCAGTACTTCTTCTTTCTCCTTGGGGAGTGCACCTCTTACAGGGGTATATAGACACACGCAGCAGACAAGATCTGAGGTAATTCCAGCAGTGCATCATGGGATAAGGGGCTTGGACTCGAGCTACTGGCAAACCTTGAGCTTTGCTAACGGCCTTGTCGGAGCCGAGGATCGACTCCGAACCCATCAGTGAGAATAAAGGAGAGATAAACAACTCACATGGAACGTTATGGTGAGTACATAACTTCTTTTTAATCAACAGCCCACTCCATCAAAACCAACTTTACTGACACGGCAGAACATCGACAAATGGAGAGCCGACGTTTCCCACACAGTAAGTAACCGTTTGGCCATTAACCTGAACTTTGCCCCTTACCCTCGCGGCAGTGCATTTTCGGAGTTGGAATATTTATGAAGGGAGGTGTGGGGGCATAGCCCCCCACATCGGTGGGTTTGTTTTACTGGTAGTTGTTGAATTCGGGATGGCCAAACGGTTACTTACCGTGTGGGAAATGTCGGCTCTCCCGTTGTCGATGTACTGCCGTGTCAGTGAAGTTGGTTTCGATGGAGTGGGCTGTCGATTAACTAAAGGTAACCTCTATATATATCTATATATATATATATATATATATATATATATATCTATATATATATATATATATATATCTATATATCTATATCTATATATCTATATATATATATATATCTATATATATATATATATATATATATATATATATATATATATATATATATATATATATATATATCTATATATATCTATATATATATATATCTATATATATATATATATATATATATATATATATATACACTCCTCTTCTAATTTCCTTACACAAGAATAGTTTACTGGGTCTGTATCAGGGTTTAATTCAGGCTTTTGATCTTTCTTATAAAGTCACTTCTGGTAAAAAAGAGGCACATCTGTTTTTCTGAAGAGATTCAAGATTCTGAATCTGGACGGGAAGATGAAAGAAGAGGTGCAGGGTTTTCTTCTCAGATTTCTGATTCAGACTCGGTGGAGAGCTGAATTTCTGATTTTCCATGCTGGGGGGGTGTCTCTTTCTCTGAGCCTATTTCTAAAATCTGCCAGTGTTTTTATTGGAAGAACACTGAGGTTTCTCAGTCTCTCAGAAAATACAATGAGCTGTTACAGAAGAAATTTCCAGAACCTTTACACAATTCCCCATTTTATCAGCTTTGGAGGATGTGTGTGTGTGTGTGTGTGTGTGTGTGTGTGTGTGTGTGTGTGTGTGTGTGTGTGTGTGTGTGTGTTTGTGTGTTGCTGACTGTAATTTTCCTAACAGTCAGCCAGCTGTCCTTAAAAAAGCAGATAGAATGTATAAAGCTCCTCAGTCTTTCAAGTTTTTATATATGCTTCCCAAAGCTATAGCTTTAGTTAATCTTGCTGTTGCTAAGCATTTTACTATTTCTAGTCCTACTCTTATTTGATAAGGATGGGAAGATGATTGATAAGTATGGGAAAAAGTGTATTCTTTTGCAACTTTGATTTTCAAGATTTTGAATTCTCTGGCTCATATGTTAAAGTTTGTTCTAATTGTGAAAGTATGAGAAATGTTTTGCCTGCAGTTTCTACTGGATCCTTCTTTCCTAAAACTGTTTGTGTTAGTGCTCAAATTCAAAATGATGTCAAGTTTACAACTTGTTACTCCTTCTTCCTCATTCAGGTTTACTCGTCACACTAGTTGTAAAAGATGCTGATGATCATATCCTTATTCATACAGACTTCAGACATTTCTTAAAGTTTTGTGTGTCTGGATCTCTGGATCACATTATCATTTTTCTGCCTTATACTTTGGACTATTCACTGCACCAAGAATGTTCACAAAGTGTCTAGTTCCATTTATTGTTCACTGCGGGCTACAGGGAGATCACATGTTTCCATATTTAGACAACTTGCTTATCTTTGCAGAGTCTTTTTCAAAGTGTCAGGAATCTCTCACCTGGATGAGAGATCTCTTACACAACTGGGATTCCAAGAGAACATTCAAAAGTCTTTTTTGACTCCATCACAAAGGATCGTGTTCCATGGTGTTAGCTAGGCACCTCAGTTCAAGGAACATTTCTTCCAGAGGAAAAAAAAAAAGATCTTTATCCAGATCTATTTCTAAAGTTTTCCACTCAAATTTTGGGCACTGGAAGGGAATATCTCAGGATCTTTGGTCGCATGGCATCTATGATTCTCATGATACTCCTGGCAAAACTCCACATGAGAAAAATATATTGCTATCTGAAGTCTCTTTGGTCCCAGCACCAACATACTTTATCTTTTCATACCCAGTGCTGGAGGTTTGTTAGAAGAGAAATAATTTGGTGGAGACAGCAAGTATCCTTAAATGTGGGTCTCTACTTATCCCTCACTGTTCCAAAGAGTCAGTAACCACATACACCTCAGATGTTGCTTGGGCAGCAGTTTCAAGAGGGATGAAAGTGCATGGTGTGTAGGACACCAAGGACAGATACAAGCACATAAATATTAAGGAGATGCTTGCCCTGATCAAGGCACTCAACCCTCTGAATTATCTTTGGTCCCCAGGATCTCTTCAAGCTGTTACAGACAATCCCGCAGTCATGGTACATCAACAAGCAAGGGGAATTCGGGTCATATCCTCTTTGCAGACTATCCATGTTAGTTTGGGATATAGCTTCACAAAAAATAATCTCACTCTGCAGACATTGTACATTCTGTTGGAGCAAAATTGTGTGGAAGACAAGCTGAGCAGGGTAATGGCAGACCCACATGAATGGAAACTACCTCACAGGGTCTTCCAAGATTTGATCCATATTAGGGGAGCTCCTGAAGCAGACCTGTTTGCCTCATCTCTGAACAGTCAGCTGTCAAGATTTTGCTTCAGGATTCCTTGGAAAAAGGCCTGGAAGACAGATGCATTTTCTTTTCCTTCAACATGACTATTCCTATATGCTTCTCCACCCTTCCTACTGATATCCAGGGTACTTCTGAAGATTCGGAAGATTTCTCCAAGATCATCGTGGTGACTTCCTTCTGACCTAGACATCTCTGGTTCTCCCTTCTTTTGGAAATGGCCATGGGTAATTCTTGCTAGCTTCCTCACAGACTCTATCTACTCATACAAGAACAGGGGTGTTTCATACACCCTGACCCCAATCAGCTTCAACTGACTGACTGGATGATAGGGTCTTAGTTCAGGCACCTGCTTACTGATGATGTGCAGTAGGCACTGATGGAGGCAAGAAAGCCTGATACTGAAAAATCTATATATTTGTAAATGGAAAACGTTTTCTGGTTTGGTACCAACAACGTAACCAGCACCCATTCAGAGCTAGTTGTTCTCTGGTTTTACAATATTTGTTTAAGTTACTCCTCCATCAAGCTTCATTTTTTTGGTGATTTCAGCATGTATGTTCATGGATCCTCCTCTTTCAATGCAGTCTCGTGTCAAAATGTTTTTGAAAGGAGTTTTGCATAAGAGGCCTCCAGGGAAAAAAAACAGTGTCCCCTCCTTGGGATTTTAATTAGAGAAGATAGCAGTTGCACCATTTGAACCAGCTAACCTAGTTGATTTGAGGTTCTTAACATGAAAAACTGTTTTTCTGATTGTACTGATCTTTGCAAGAAAGGTATCTGAGTTGTAAGTTTTTATAGTGAGTCAGCTTTATCTCATTTTCCACAGAGAGAGGGTTTCTTTGACAGCTGATCCTTTTTTATGCCTCTTGTTTTATTTTCTGAACATAAAAATGAAGGAGAAAGGATACTCCATATATTGGATGTCCACAGGCAACTCAGTTTCTGTCATGACAGAACTAAGTCTTTCAGTTGGCTTTATATGCAGATATTATTTTGTATCTGATAAAAGCAGAAAAGGACACTTCAGTGTTGTGGAACATTCTGAGACAGTTTCATGCCTTTTCAGGTAACAAAATAAATGAAGATAAAACAAAGGCAATAGCTGTAAACTATGTTCTCACACATTAATTGGTTCAGCAATATCCATATTTATGGGGACATGATAAAATGAAGTACTTAGGAGTGTGGATGGCAACTAAGGATATGTGGGAAGAGACTAAACAAAAATTAATACAAAAAATGAGAAATTTGAAGCTCTGTTTTATGGATATGGATAGCAAGATATAAGCAGTGAAAATGTGTTTAGTCCGTTTATTTTTATATATATGTCAGGCATATTTTTATTTACCAGAGGAGAAGTTGTGGATAGCAATTAATAAAGAGTTGACACATTTTATCTAGAAGGGGAAGAGGGCAAGAGTCAAGTGGGATAGGTTGATCCTTCCAATAGAACGTGGTGGTTTGGGATAACCTGATTTGAAAGAGTATTTCAGAGCTATGCAGTTAAGGTTCCCATACATAGCAGAAGCAGAAATCTATAATTCAAAGTGGAAAGGGACGATGATGAAATATGGTGAAACTCGAGAAACAAGGAGAGACTGGGAATTTGGATGCTGATACCTTAAGGAGAATAGTAATAGCCATATATAGTATTATATACATAAAATAGCAGAAAGTATTTTAAGAACTAAGCCAATGTGGGAATGGAGAAAGGAGATTTTACCACTAGGGATGACTGCAGTTAGGGGTACAGAGAATAGGCAAGAAGGGGCTGGAATTTACTGGAGAAAACTGGCAAAGGAACCAATGTAGTGGGAGCAAATTATTAGAGAGGGAAATGTAATAGAATTTGCTGAGGCCAAAAATTCATTTAGACTGTAGAATAGGGATTGCCTTCCCTGTCAAGGATTGATATCAAGGTAAAGAGATAGGAATAGGGGGAATCATAAGTTAAAGACCAGCACTGGTAGAGTTTTTATTAGAATCTAGAATAGACGCTGCTGTTAAAAATGGGATAATTAGTAGGGCATATAAACTATTGCATGATAGCCAAAGGAATCAATCAGAGGAGGTTAAAAATGATTGGAAAGAGAGACTGGACAGGCAATTCACAAAGAAACAATTGGTTAATAATAGGTGTGGCTCCTAGATATGCGACAAACTCTAGAAGATGTAGGATTTTTTCTTGGACGTGATTGGATAAGTGTTTTTATACCCAATGAGAGTCTAAAGAATTTTTTTCTCAGGTAGATTGCAAATATTGAAGGTATGATGAGGAAGAAAGACGTAATTAGGAGCATATTTTTTGGATGTGGAGTGAGTTAGCAGACTTTAAAAATTCCCTGCAGTCTACTCTGTCAGAAATACTTAATGTACAAATTG
The DNA here is from genome assembly GCF_019279795.1 of Protopterus annectens. NCBI lineage: Eukaryota > Metazoa > Chordata > Ceratodontiformes > Protopteridae > Protopterus > Protopterus annectens. The sequence goes on from NC_056745.1 coordinate 133,968,353, forward strand.
ATATAACTAAGGAAATACTTTTTTTTTTAATTGTGATACAGGATCTGAATTGCTTAGACATTGTAAGGCCTTGCTGAGTTTAAGTCTGGTGGCTACCAAAAAGCAATTACAAGAAAATAGAAATCAAAGTCTAAACCAGACATATTAGAAGTAGTGAATATAGTAACACAGATAAAACTACTGGAAGTGGAATCTTTAGAAAGAGTAGGAGCAAATTACAGAAGAAAATGGGAATTGTGGGAACAGTGCATGCACAGTAATGTTTTGAAGGAGGAATGAGGTTTAAGAGAAGGCAGGAATTGAATGAACTATGTAATGTTCAATTGACAATAACCTATATAGAAGATCCTATGTGATGTGCAGTGTTTGCAATTGAATATATGTCAATATGGTTTTGTATAAATGTTTGGCTATGTCATAAGTGATAATTCAGTAAAGATGTTTTTTGTTTAAAAATAAAATCAGGCATGTGTAATAATATCACAAATTTAAAACCTTCTGAACATTGTTTTGTTTCCATAAAGCATCTTTCTGTAGTGTAATTTAAGTGCTAATTCCTTATGACAACCTATATGTTCCAAAAATTTTTTTCTTAGTGCATGCTTAGTCTGCCCAATGTATACTTTTTTACAATTGCAAAATATTGTATAAATCACACCTTCTCTTTGACATGTCATATGCTGATATATTTCATATCTTATTGTACATATATGCACACCCCACAATGTCTGCGTTTGTAACCGTTTCATGTTATTTTTTCTTATACAAAGGGTAAACTAAATTGCTAGTAATTTTCTGTCGGATATACTTGGTGTGTTTTTATAAACAACCCATGGTTGTGAGCATAAAATTTTTTTTTAGAAATTCATCACCTAATAGTATATTCCGTTAACTTAAATCCATAGATGTTCTTCATTTTGATTACTGATGCAGTAGGCTAAGCTATATGGGTTTTGCCTTATAAATTGTCTATAAGGGAGGGAATCTTCCATAGTTTTTGAATGGCCACTTTTCACATTTAGGAAAGTACTTAGTGCTGTTTGTTTTAATTGTAGACATAACCTTATTATACTGTACATATAATGTAATATCTAATATGTAATATTTCCTTTTATAATTTGCATGCAAAACCCAAGCCATGCATATTGTTTGGCAGACTTTTCAGAAAACCCTGTATATGTTTTCTTTCCCCTTTAGTAATTAATAAAGTTCAAATCAGAAATAATTATGTGTCATTACAAATTCTATGAGTCCTGTTATAAATATACTTCATGGGCTACCTTTTCATAGGTTCATAGGTTCCTACTAGGCTATCTGCCCTAGGGCATTTATAAGCCTAGCCAGAGTGTGTATGGCTTTCGCCACCCATTTTAAATTAATTTTGCAATTCCCTTTTTCGAGGTTAGTATACTGTGCCTCTGTCTAACAGTGACACAGAAGTGATACCCGGGGTAAACCACCCTTTTTCGAGGTTAGTATACTGTGTCTCTGTCTAACAGTGACACAGAAGTGATACCCGGGGTAAACCTACTATCTCCCATCCACTCATCAAGATTCCTCTTGAAGAGAGTCAATGAGGAACTCTGCCTAACCGGGACTGGGATTTTATTCCAGAGTGAAGGGAGCCTCTGGGTTATGAATCTGTCCCTCCAGCATGTCCTATTTATTTCAGTGCTGAGGTTCAAGTCCCTCGAGCGTAGCTCGATGGGATTTGGATTTTCTGAGGTGCAGCATGTCCATTAATTCCGGGTTGGACATGGCTTTATACGTCAGGCACAGATCGCCTCTGAGCAGGTGGTATGCCACTGAGTAGAACTGGAGTTTCTTTAACCGGGCAGCATATGGCATCTGTTTGAGCCCCTTGATCCTCTTGGTGAGGTACTTTTGGGGTCTTTCCAGTTGCTGCAGGTGTCTGGTAAGGTACATCCCAAAAGGGGCATTGTACTCAATTATGGGCCTGATGAGGGATGAGTAAAGAGGCACGATGACCTCCCCTGATCTAGATGTGAATCCCTTCATGATTAGGTGGGCTATATAAAATGTTTTTCTAACCACTTTGGCCACGTGGTTGTCAAATGAGAGATTGCTATCAACTTGGGTCCCCAGGTCCCTAATTACTTCTTCTGTACTTACTGGATTACCACCTATGTGGTAATTTGTGGGCACTTTGTTTTTGCCAAAGGGGATGACTATACACTTTTTGGCATTTAGCTTGAGGCCATGGCTCTGGCACCAGTTGTCTGTTTCTATGAGGCCCTTTTGGAGGATGCTTGTGTCGGCTGGAGAGTCTATTATGGCACCCAGTTTGCAGTCATCTGCGAACTTGGTCAGCCACATTCCTTCCATGTTGGCCTGTACCTCCGAGAAATATATACCGAACAAGAGAGGTCCCAGGACTGAGCCATGTGGGATGCCACTTGTAACTGGTTTGAAGTCTGACATGGCTCCAGCTGTTCTAACCATGTGGGTTCTGTCCTTGAGCCAGTTTGCAACCCATCTAGTGACATAGGGGTTTATATTTAAGCTGGTGAGCTTATCTATAATGCCCGAGTGGGGTATTGTATCGAAGGCTTTTGCAAGGTCCAGGTAGGCTGTGTGGACCACCTTCCCCTTGTCAATGGCCTTGGTGACTGTTTCAAAGAAATTGACCAGGTTTAAGAGGCAGGATCTGCCCTTAACAAAGCCGAACTGGGTAGGATCCAGTGTCTGTAGGTCCCCAATATCTTTATTTATAAGGTCCATGATGATCCTTTCCATAGCTTTGCAGACCAAGCTAGTGAGACTTATGGGGCGATAGTTTCCAGGATCCGTTGAGGCACCACCTTTGTGGAGAGGGACCACTGTTGTTGTACTCCACTCTTTGGGTACATATCCTGTAGTAAGGCTGAGATTGAACAGTAGTTTTAGGTTTGGGTTTAGCTCTTCTTGGAGTTCATGTAGGCACAGCCCGGGACACCGTCTGGTCCCATTGATGCTGTGTTTCTTGCTTTGGAGAGGGCAGCTCTTACCTGAGCATCTGAGATGTCAGGGGGCAGCACTCTGCTGGGATAGATATTAGCCCTTTTGGTGGGGAGGGGGGGGAGAAGTTTGCGCTGAACCTGTCAGCTAGGATGTTAGCGATGTCTGTGGGTTCAGTGTATTTTTTGTCATTTTGGACTAATTCTGAGCATATCTGGGAATTCCCACCCAGGTTCCTAACATAACTAAAGAAAGCCTTGTGTTTATCCTTAGTGTCCTGTGCAATTTTTCTCTCGAAGCTGGCCTTAGACGATTTTATGAGTGCCCGTAGTTTTTTGCTAATACTGATCAGAGATGCCTTCCCTTTTTGGGATTTTGCTCTATCATGTAGTAGCTTCCTCCTTCTATTGTATAGTTTGTTTATGGCTGGGGTCCACCAGACAGGACGTCTGCCCTTGGAGGATTGGGTCTTGGTTTTATTTGGGATTACATGATCCATGCATTCCTGAAGGTGTTCATAGAATGCGTTTATAAAGGATTTTGCGGTCTGGGCCGTATTATCAACAGGCCCGGGGGCTTTGAAGGATTCCACCTCGGTTTTGAGGAGTGTGAAATTTGCTTTAGAGAAGTTTTTCACGGTGGTTTTCTGGGCATGGGGTGGGGTCGGGATGTGAATATCCAGTGAGATTAGTTTATGGTCTGATCTTACCAGTGAGGGATACACTTCTGGTCTGGAGCATAGAGTCCCCATGTTGGTGATGATCAGGTCCAGTATGTTTTCCCCTCTTGTGGGAGTGGTAACAAGTTGTTCCATAGCATTTGAGTTTATAAATTCTAGGAACCTTTGGGCTTGGGTGTTGGAGCTAGAGTAATGCTCCCAGTCTATGGTTGGGTAGTTGAAGTCACCCAATATAATGGTGTTTGGAGAGACCTTCATATTTTCCAGTGTTCTCAGGAAGGCCGAGTGGGGTTCCTGGGTTTGGGAGGGTGGTCTGTAGCAGGCTATAAACTGGAAGGCACTTTTACCCACTGTTAGTTGCACATGGATAGTCTCTGATGCTTCGTGCTGTGCCACCAACCTGGAGGTGTGGGTATCTTTGACGAATATTGATACTCCCCCTCCTTTTGTGGTTCGGTCCACGTTTTGGGGCCGAAAAGCATGGTATGAGGTATAATCTGGTAGTGCTGGGGTGCTCTCGAGAGCCTTGAACCAGGTTTCTGTTACTGCACAGATATCGATGTTCTCCATGCTAAGGAGAGATCTGAAGTAGGAGATTCATTTGTCTGCAACCTGTGTGTGTTAGGTTTCCTTTAGTCTTTTGATAGTTTTGGGTTATGGATCCAATATCGGATCCGAACCGGCATGGTTTATCCAGCTATGGATCCGAGCTCTTAGCTCCTCCCCTCACCCATAATGCCCTGCTCTCCCTACATGACCTCAGATCTAGTTTGCCGCACTGGTAACCAGTTGGATCGTCTGAGCTCTTCAGCTAAGTGCTTATAAAACTCTTTTAAAGCTTTAAATTGCTTTTCAGTGGTTAATTTTGTGTGATTGTGGCCCCCGGACTCGGCTTCGGCCTCCGCTCCTGTGGTGGGTACTGTTGCTACAGTCCCCTCCTCGCCTGCTCCCCCTCCTCCACCTGGGACTCAGCCTCCCGCTGCTGGGTTGGAGGAGAGGGAGGCAAGAAAAAAGGACCGGAGAGAGAAGCACCACAAGCGGCGGGCCGAGACCTCCGTTTCGGCCCCGCCAGCTAAGCGGGCTTCTCCTCCGGCCTCCTTGACTGCTGGTCCCCCCCCCCTCGGCTCTGGTCTCCGGTCTACTTTTTACCGGGGCCTGAGGAGGAGGAGACCCGATCTCCGTCGAGGCTATCGAGGCGGCACTCAAGGCCTACCTTGGTAGCCTCTTCGAGGTCTACATATAGCCTTTCCGATGCCGATCTGGACCGGATGATGAGAAGGTTCATCCAGGCCCAGATGCAGATGGGAGTGCTCCTGCCTCCCCCCCCTCTGGGGGGGAGCTGGACCCCATTTTTCAAGCCCATAGCTCCTTCTCCGACCCGCTACCCAGGTTCGGAGCGTTCAGAGCTGGGCAGCTTCGGAGCCAGGGGTGGGTCGGCGCCGATAGTACTAGGTACTTCGGATCCGACCCTGCCCTCGAGTTTTTCGGATCCGACCTCTCGGAGCCTGGCTCTGAGCTTCGGATCCGGGGGACTCAGTGTGCCTTTGGCGCCGTCTGTGTCGGAGCGCACTGGTCCCTCGGATCCGAGTATCCGAGTGTCTCGGGGCCGGCTCCGATCCACTCTTTGGATCCGAGGGGGAGCCGACTTTCGGATCCTTTGGTCGAGGCTGGCTCCCCTTCGGCTTTTGATGTAGTGGAGAGGGCTCTGTTGAGAGCTTCCGGACCCCCGGCACTTGCTTCGGCTCCTTTCCGCGCTCCATCTACACTGGGTCAGGCTTCCACCATCCGGCCACTGGGATAGCCCGCTTCAATGCCCCAAGCTGTTCCATTGGAACAAGACACTGCTTGCGAGGGCTCCTCAGATAGCCCCCCCCCGAGGAAGCACCTCGCAAGCATACGTGTAAAAGGAGGCACATAGACTTCCCCGAGTCTTTAACTGAAGACACGGATTTGGAGGAAGGGGAAGGCTCCCCAAGATCACCCCCCGAGGATGTCTCCTTTGGAGACATCCTGGAAATGCTTCGCATAAGGGGTGGGTGGTCTGCACCCAAGTCTTCCTCGGACGAGTCCGTGTTCTTGGAGGCATTCGAAGCGGGCCCGTCTACCTCTTGGTTGTCCCCTCCTGCCGACCCCCTGGTGGACCTTATTACCACCAGGGCGTGGAAGGAACTGGACACCGTGGAGCCAATCCCCAAAAGGCCAGACAGAATCCTTAGCCCCCCTGCAGACCGTGCCCACTGGAGTAAGGGGCCTCCGGTAGATGCCATGTTGACGGCAGCAGCCACCAAGAGGGAACTCGCCCAGGAGAGTCCCTCAATCCATCCTCCGAGCAAGGAGTCTCGGATGATGGACCGTTTGGGGAAGCGAATGTTTAGTTCAGCGACCTTCTCGGTGAGGGTGCTCAACTATCTGGCACATGTTATCAGGATGCAGTGCGATCTTATTAAAGAATACGCTGCATCCCCCCAGAGTCCATGTCGGAGGAGGACAAACTTTTGCACTCCACCCGTATGGCCACTCTTCGGTCCGTGATGAATACCTCTATGCGGTTGCTGTCCCATGCTGCTGAGGGAGCCGCTAGAGCTGCAGGAGTAGGCCTAGTCACTAGACGCCAGGTCTGGCTCCGCCATTGCAATTTCACAGAGCCCTTCAAGGCGTCCTTCGCGAATGCCCCCTTTGATGGTTCTGCCCTTTTTGGCAAGACTGTTTCCGACACCTTGACCCAGAGCGAAAAGGACGGGAAGGCGCTGTCTGCCGTAGGAATCCACTTCTCTGTGCCCCAGAGGTCCTACTCTAGGAACCAAAAGGGCCAGAAGAAGATGTGGTTCCGGAAGTCGCAGCAATCCCAACCCGCTCCGGACAACCAGTCCTTCCGTGGCAGAGGAGGACAGGGAGGACGCCGCCCCAGGGGCAGAGGGGCTCCCAGGAATTTCGGGTCCAGAGAACCTTTCTCTGAACGGCCCGCGCAGCAGCCCTGAAGGGTTGCCCGACTGCTCCACTCTGGAGGCAGTCGGGGATGTTCGAGCACCTAGCGGCATGGGAGTCCATAACATCAGACCGCTGGGTCCTCCGCATTATATCCAGAGGATACAAGATCCCCCTTCATCACATTCCAAAATTAAAATCCCTCCCCGACGTTCCACCCGGTCAGTGGGAGGCCGCTTCAGCAGAAATTGGCCATCTGCTGGGGAAAAGAGCCATCCAGCCCGTCCCCCCAGACCAGATTGGATCAGGGTTCTACTCCAGGTTCTTTTTAGTGCCAAAAAAGACGGGGGACCAAAGACCAATTTTAGACCTGTCCCTGTTAAACCTGGTCACTTTGCAATCCATCCTCCCCCTTCTGGGAGAGAATCACTGGATGTGCTCTATAGACCTCAAGGATGCGTACTACCACATACTGATGGACAGGTGTTGCAGGAGGTTTCTTCGCTTCCGGCTGGGAGCCAGTCACTACCAGTTCAGGGTCCTTCCCTTTGGTCTCACCACAGCCCCCAGGGTGTTCACCAAAGTATTAGCAGTGGTTGCGGCCCACCTGAGGCTTCAGGGGGTGCAGGTCTTTCCGTACCTGGACGACTGGCTTCTTACCGCCCCAACAAGGCATCTACTATCCTTGGCGCGAGACTCCTTTCTTCATCTAGCTTCCCGCCTGGGCATCACGATAAACGTAGCAAAATCCAACCTGGCCCCTACTCAGTTGATAGATTTTGTAGGTGCCAGGTTAGACACGAGGGAGTTAAGAGCCTTTCTCACAACCGACAGGGTTCGGAATCTGCGACTCCAGGTGCGGGCCATCCTCCACTCCAGCACAGTTCCGGCAGAATTGGTCCTGAGGGCTCTAGGGTCCATGGCGGCAGCGATATCTCTTCTTCCACTTGCCAGGTTCAACATGCGGGTCCTTCAGTGGACACTTCAAGTTCAGTGGTCTTACCTTGCTCTACCTCTGCATCATCCCATTGCAATCAGCAAGGCTTGCAAGCGGTCTCTCTTGTGGTGGCTCCATTCACAGGATCTCCACGGAGGCCGCCCCTTTTGTGCTTCTCCCCCTCTCGCCACAGTGACCACGGACGCCTCCCGCCTCGGGTGGGGGGGCATTTTGCAGGCCGGACGGTCCAAGGCACGTGGAACGACTCAGAGACCTCCCTGCATATCATTGTTCTAGAGATGAGAGCAGTGCTCTTGGCGTTGCGAGCACTTCAGGCCTTTCTTCCCCTGGGAACAATTGCGATTCAGTCAGACAACATGTCGGTGGTCTGGTATTTCAACAAACAGGGGGGAACCAGGTCTTATCCTTTATGTCGAGAAGCCATGAGAGTGTGGGAATGGGCGATCTCCACCAACCGCTTTCTCATCGCAACGCATATTCCAGGTCGGTCCAACATCCTTGTGGACAAACTCAGTCCAACCATTCTCTCCCCGTACGAGTGGTCTCTCAATGCTCAAGTAGCGAAACGTATCTTCGCACAGTGGGGAACTCCTTGTTGCGATCTCTTTGCGTCTCCCTTAAACACCAAGTGCGACAGTTTTTTGCTCTAATCCCTCCTCTAGGGGATTCCCGAGGCAGCTCTGGTGCATGCTTGGCCTCCCGGTCTTCTATACGCTTACCCCCCTTTGCCTCTGATGCTCCAGGTTCTTCAGAAAGCCTCTCGGTTGGGGTGCAGAATGATCCTCATTGCCCCATTCTGGCCTCGACAGATCTGGTTCCCTTACCTAAGGTCTCACTCGGTGAATCCACCTTGGATTCTAGATCCCATTCCGGATCTGATATCTCACCCATCGAACCTACCAACTCCGAATCTGGACAACCTGAAGCTAACTGCTTGGCTGCTCCAGTTCCACTCCTAATTAGGACTCCCGGTATCTCGTCCCCCATTAAGGCCATCCTGGTAGCGGCTCATAAATCATCTACCAGAAAAGTTTACCGCAGTAAATGGAAACGATTCTCCATTTGGGAGGAGCAGCAGGGTCTAGATCCTTTCACGGTTCCCCTTCCTCTGGTGCTAGACTTCCTAACCACTCTTTTTAATGATGGTGCCAGTAGTTCCACGGTCAAAGTGCAGCTTGCGGCCATTTCTCACTATCATGTTGGTCGTGACTCTGGACCGCTTATGTCCGCCAAATTATGTAAAATCTTCCTAAAAGGCACCTTTCTCCTTAGACCCCCTGTCAAGCAGGCGGTTCCACCATGGGATCTTTCTTTGGTTCTTCAGGCCTTGACCGCTCCCCCCTTTGAGCCTGCGGCCACAGTAGATCTAAAATTTTTATCCCTCAAGACTGCTTTTTTGGTAGCCATTACTTTGGCCAAAAGAGTTTCGGAACTTCAAGCCTTATCCATGAAGCCTCCTTACTTGGTCTTCCATCCGGACCGCGTATACCTCAGGACCAATCCTTCCTTTCTTCCTAAGGTAGCTTCAGAAGCAAACATTAATCAGTCCATTAACCTCCCTGTTTTCTTTCCTAAATATCAGAACAAGGATGAATACAAGCTGCATTCCTTGGATGTTCACAGGCAGCTTCGTTTTTGTCTTAACAGGACAGCTGGTCATAGGCAATCCGACCAGTTGTTCATTTCCTTTGCCAAATTCAATCTGGGTAAGCCAATTTCCAAAGTCTCCTTGTCATGCTGGATTTTGCAGTGTATTCATTTAGCTTACCAAGCTTCTGGGAGGCCCGCACCGGAGGGAGTCCATGCCCATTCAACCCGGTCAGTTTCTACCTCAGCGGCCTTTAAAGCTAGGATTCCTCAGGATGACATTTGTTCAGCAGCCACTTGGGCTTCATCTCATACCTTTATTTCTCATTACAAGCTGGATATCACATCTAGAGGTAGAGCATCCTTTGGCTCCGCGGTGCTCCGGAATATCCTTCCATGACGGCCCAAGATTCAGGTAGCTGGGGACTCTGTCCCACAGGTTGCAGACAAATGAATCTCCTACTTCAGATTTAGAAGTTATGTACTTACCATAACGTTCCATCTGAGTAGGTGGATTCATTTGTCTGCAACCATCCCGCCCTCCTATCCCCCTGGCCTTGTCAGTTTCCTGCATATTATGTGTTACCCTTTTCTAGGGTATTTTGATTCAGGGCAAACTCGATCTGAGGTCATGTAGGGAGAGCAGGGCATTACGGGTGAGGGGAGGAGCTAAGAGCTCGGATCCATAGCTGGATAAACCATGCCGGTTCGGATCCGATATCGGATCCATAACCCAAAACTATCAAAAGACTAAAGGAAACCTAACACACACAGGTTGCAGACAAATGAATCCACCTACTCAGATGGAACGTTATGGTAAGTACATAACTTCTAATTTTGAGTGCGTGCATCTTGAGGTTTAGACTTCTGGCATTGACTAGCATTACTCTTAGTTTCTTATCCCTTGTGATTCCTATGGAGGTGGGCTTGTCTTTTGAACCTTGCCTAAAAAGGCACTATGGGGGTAGCAAGAGCCTTTGCCAATATCCGAAAGCCCAGGGGTGACAGGTGCAAGCCGTCCCTAGCGAAGCATCGTGGCTTGTCTAGCATGTCATCCCAGGCTGACAGGCATTGGATCCCCTTTGAATGACACCAATACTTAAGCCAATTGTTGAAATTGATAATCTTGTCTTCATACTGTGGCATCATTCTTGGTGAAGGTAAGATGCTACTCAATGTCAGGGTCATACAGGCCTGGGCTACATGCTCAGAGAGCTCCTCTATGTCTCTTTTCATGTAGTCCAGGGAGGTACGTCTCAGGTCATTCACACCAGCATGGACAATGACTGAGTCATATTTGTACTTGCCTTGGAGTGACCTGAGTGCTTGTGTTATGTAGCAGATCCTAGCACCCGACAGGCAGCTCACCGTGACCTTCTCCTCGTTGTTCATGCACATTATCAAATGTCCCATTTTTGCTGCTGTTATTCGTAAAGAGGACTCAGATGAATCCATTCTCCTAGAAGAGCTTCTTCTTAATGATGCTGACATCTGACGAAATTGAGAACACCCCTTTCTTTCCTTTAGTCTTTACCATTTAAAAATGTGGCTGTATTGTAGTCTTTTATGTTCTGCTGCATTTTTTATACTCAATTAGTTTCTTTTCTTTCACCTGTCATTCTTCTACAGCTTGTTGATCAATTGCTAAAGTGCCAACCAGGAGAGTGAGGCATCTAATTCTTCATACAAACTTTTGATCTGATGTTGTCATTTTCATTTGTTCCTCAAACTATGGGTGTCGGATCTGACCCTCGGATCCAACTCGGCTATTTTCTACGCTAGAGATTTGAAGCTTGAGCTCCTCCTATCTTACCCACAATGCCTCATTTCCCCAGACTACCTCAGATCTCATTTGCCCCTCATAGAGTAAGCATCTACGTGTCATCACTCCAGAGCTCCTCCAGTGTTTTTGGGTGATTTAAAAACTGTGAGTCAGTTTAATGACCTTATTTTTCTCTTACTATTTTCCTACCCTGGCTTTTCTGTCTTAGAGAGTGTTTAGCATATTTCAGTATTTTCAGGTTATTTTGGTTTCTGCCCATCATAACCTCCTTCCCACTTTCTCTATCTCACTTTCTGTCTTTTTATAAAAAAAAAAAAAGAGAGAGAGAGTTATTTAGTTATGGCTGATCCTAAGTCTGATGCTAGTTCAGACAAACCTTTAGGTTTTAAAAAATGCACTACCTGTGGGCACAAGATCCCATTATCCGATGCCCACAAGGAGAGCGTGTACTGTTTAGTGCCTGCTCACCTAGACAGTTCTTGTACTATGTGTGCGGGTTTCCATCTGTGTGCTCTTGCAGATCAGAGGAACAAACTCATCCTTAAGGGTTTGCTTTCTTCATCTTCTACTTCTGCTGTTCCCTCCACTTCAGGGGCTCAACCCCCCCCCCCGAACAGGTAAGGGAAGTCAGAAAGAGTTCCCTGGATAGGTTTTCCTTCCTCCACCTCTGAGCCTACCAGAAAGGCACCAGAATCTTCAGATACAAAGTCTTCAGAACTGACCTTTTCGACTCCAGCTTGTCCTCCTCTCTATCAGGTTCCACTCGCCAGCTCAGAGTCGAGTGTGTCAATGCAGAGAATCCCCCTCTGGGAGGTCTTCCCTAGAATACCATCAAGAATGCCCTCAGTATCTTCTTCCACCAGGTCCTGTTGTAGCTTATGTGAGAATGACATGGATAGGCTGATGAGGCAATTTCTTCAGGCACAGATTCAGATTGGGGTTTTTCCAGCTACATCCCCCACTGGATCCATGAGTAAATTTTCTCCTTTTCGCCCTTTAGCTCCTTCTCCGATCTGACCTTTGGTTTCGGAGCCTGTGGGTATGTTGGTCCCAAGAACTAAGACATTGGAATTGATAGTTGTTATCACTTCGTTTCCAGCAGCCTCCCAGACTCACTTAGCTCCAGCTGTGACGGTGCCTAGTGCGTCTCTGAGCCGTATCACTGCCCCTCAGAGCCTTGGTGTTCAACAGCTTGGCGCTGACTCCTCCTTTGAAGTGGAGGATTCTGGGTGCTCGGGATGTGTCTGTTCCGATTGTTTCGGCTTTGGAAGGATGACTCTTGGGTACTCGAAGGCCCTCTACTTTCGAAGTGGTGGAGAGGGTTCTCTCTCATCCTAGGAGAGCTTTGTCTCATTCTCCTTCGGCACTGCTTCCCACTCCCATGTAGTCTGTGTCTGAGGCCTCTTGTCTACCATAGGGACAGCTGGCCGTAGGAAGCTTCCAACTCCTTCCATCAGTGGGACCCCAACTTTTTTCTGACACCTCCTCGGAGCATCCCACCAAGGAGGTTCCTCAGAAGAGATGATGTAAAAGTAGGCAACTGGATTCCCCCCAGGAATCAATCATTACTGACACTGATTTCAAGGAAGGGGAGGGGTTCCCAAGATCTTCACCTTATGATGTCTCCTTTGTGGACATCTTAGAGATACTCCACCAAAGAGGTGGTTGGTTTTCCCAAAACTCCACCCCGGAGGAAACAGTGCTGTTGGAGGCTTTTGGGTCTGGCCCATCTACATCATGGGTGTCCCCTCCCTTGTAGATGCTATTACTGACCTTGTATCTACCAGGGCATGGAAGGAACCGGACACTGTGGAATCCATCCTGAGGAGGGCCAACAAGATTCTTAGTGTATACATAGATAGGACACATTGGACAAAAGGGATTCCAGTAGATGCCATAGTGGTTGCGGCAGCCAGTAAGAAGGAGCTGGCTTAGGAAAGCTCCACTGTCCATCCCCTTAACAGAAAATCCATGGCTATGGACAGGTTTGGCAAGAGAGTTAATGCTTCAGCTCCCTTTACCTTATGAGCGCAAAACTATTTATCCCTGTTTAGTAGGGTACAGAGAGATCTCGTCAAAGAACTCTCTAGCACTACCCCAGAGTCCATGTCTGCTGAGGAACAGAAGACTTTTTCTTCCAGAATGGCCACTCTACACTCAATATCTAATGCATCCATGAGGTTGATTTTCCACACTGCAGATGGTTCGGGCATTAGCATTAGGCATCACGCCTAGATGCAGCTGTGTGACTCTGCAGAACCTTTCAAGGCATCATTTGTCAGTGCACCTTTTGATGGATCATCTTTGTCTGGCCCCACAGTCAGAGACACACACTTACATAGTGAGAAAGATGGGAAGACCTTGTCTGCCATTGGAATCCATTTTTCTACTATTGCGGGGGAAAAAATTGTGGTGGTCCTTTTCAGGAATCTTAGGGAGGCTTTTCACCCAGAGGTAGTTGTGGTAACAGTTATAGTGGGAGACACCGACCCTGTGACAGAGGAGTTCTGCAGAACTCGAGACCTAAAGATTCCTTCTTGGACAGACCCTTCCATTGCTCTTGGAAGGTTGCCTGATTGTCCTTCTCTGGAGGCAGTCAGGGGGCACTTTTCCTTGCACCCAGAAGTCTGGGCAGCCATCACCAATGACCGGTGGGTGCTTAGGATTGTATCCAGAGGATATTTCATTCACTTTTCAGAAAACCCCAAACCAATGACTCACCTCCGTGATGTTCCTCCCAGTCAGAAGGAGATGGCAGCTCAAGATATTTCAAAACTGCTGCAGAAAAGAGTCATCCAGGATGTCCCTCCTGACCAGCTGAGATCGGGCATTTTCCATTCCATTCTACCTCTTTTGAGAATGGACGACTGGATGTGCTCTATAGACCTGAAGGATGCGTACTGCCACATCAAAATGGGCAGATGCTCCAGAAGGTACCTTCGTTTCAGGCTGGGAGCCAGCCATTACCAATTCGGATCACATCTGTTTGGTCTCACGACAGCTCCCAGGGTGTTCACCAAATGCATAGCAGCAGTCACAGTGCATCTCAGGCTGCAGGGATTCCATGTGTTTCCATATCTGGATGACTGGCTGTTAACCTGTCCAATCAGGTATCTACTTTTTCAAGCCAGGGATTACCTGTGTATAACTGCCAACACACAGAAATCACAGTTGGAACCAGTACAAACCATAGATTTTATAGGAGCACGTGTGGATACAACATCTACCCCGGCTTACCTCACGCCAGACAGGATCTCAAATTTATGGCTGCATATCAAACAGATTCTGGCTATACCAGCCCCAACAGCAAATCTGGTACTCAGGGCTTTGGGCTTAATAGCTGCCACAATAACACTGTTACCTACAGCACTTGCACATGATAATCTTACAAAGGATATTACATGTCCAGTGGTCATTACATAGGCACACCATATACCTTTCATCAAACTACCATGACTGTGCAAAGACTCCCTTCTTTGGTGCCTTCATTCCTCAGAGGTCACTCAGGATGGCCCTTTGTTCTTCCACCTCCCAATGTCATGCTGACCACGGATGCCTCCTAGATGGGGTGGGGTGGGGGCATTTTCTGGGTTGGACGGTCCAATGTATGTGAACTCCTCAAGAGAGCAAATTGCATATCAACGTCCCAGAGATGAAAGCAGTCCTTCTAGCATTGCAAACACTTCACAGCTTTCTTTCTCTTGTGGACCATTGCAATACAGTCAGACAATATGTCAGTAGTCTAGTACATCAACAAAATGGTAACAACGAGATCTTACCCACTGTGTCAAGAAGCAATGAGAGTGTGGCAATAGGCGATCTGTACCAGCTGCTTTCTAACTGCAGTGCACATTCAGGGGGAGTTCAACATCGTGGTAGAAAGGCTCAGCCAAATCCTATTGATGCCTCATGAGTGGTCTCTGAATCAGTCAGTGGCAAATATGATTTTCCTCAAATGGGGTCAACCCTGCTGCGATCTATTTGTGTCCCCCTTCAGCAACAAATGCAGCAGTTACTTTGCCCTCACCCTTCCTCAGGGACAGTCACCAAGGGGTGCTATAGTCCATGTTTGGTCATGTTGGTCTACTTTATGCCTTTTCACCAGTTCCCCTGATTCCCAGATTCCTGCAGAAAGCATACTGGTTGAAGAACAAAATTATCATCATTGCCCCCTTTTGGGCCCATCAAGTCTCATTCACCTTTCTTTGGTCTCATCTAATTTGTCCGTCGATGACTCTGGTACCAGTTCCAGCTCTATTATCTCACCCTTCAGGGTACACTCACCCGAATCTACAAGGACTGAAATTAACCACATGGTTTGTCCAGTTCCAGTCATGGTTAGACATTCCAGGCTTTCATCCGCAGTCCTAAAAATTTTGATGTGAAGTTGTTCGATCTCGCCGTTTGTTCTTACACACGGGTTCGGAGCCGATCCCTCGGCTCCGAGTCAGCCACATTCCAAGCTCTGCATCTAAGAGAAGCTCGAGGCACAGTCCCGATCCCATGATCCCCTGCTGCTAACCCTCAGATCTAGTTTGCCATTGCAACAGGTCTCCTCGAGTGAGAGCTCGGGCCAGTATTTTTCATATCTCTATATATATATATATATCTTACTAAAATAGTTAGAATTGTTGAGTTTTATTATTAGGATTACATAGTACTAGTATTAGTATAGTGTTGGTGTGTGTGTTTTAAATTAGTGTTAGATTGTTGGGGAGCGGCTGCTCCTAGGCCTTAGGCCATTTTTCCTTTTTTTCTGCCAGGGCTCTGTCAGATTTTTTACTGGTAATTCCTTTTTTCTCCAGTTAACTGAAAGTTATTATAGTGTGTGTTAGTGGTAGTTTTGTATACTTTATACATATAGTTGTATTTGCTATTTTGGGCTTAAAAATGTCGGAAAAAGCCAAATCTGGCTTTAAACGTTGCCAGTGTGGACAGAAAATGTCCATAACTGATAACCATGTTTCCTGCGTTTACTGTCTGGGCCCTCTCCATCTTCAAGAGGATTGCTCCATCTGCCACTCGTTTAGTGGCAGAGTGATGATGGAGAGACGCAGGAAACTGGTTGAGAGAGGTCTCCTGAAGCCAGAGTTTCAGGAGGCATTGGAAAAGGCAGACCAGTCATCAAAGTCTTCGAAGGGGTCGAAGTCTTCGAAGGTATCGGAGCCCAGGTCATCGGCTCCAAGTACCTCTTCTAAGATTCGATTGCTGGCTCCACAGACCTTGGAGCCGAGCACCGAGACACTGCCTCGAGTCGAGGTCCAGGTCTTGGAGCCAGTGTCAGAGGTACCCCCTTCATCGATCCTTCGCTCGGTGACCTCTTTGGCCCCTTCGACCCGTTCCTCCAGACTGTCTGATACCGATGTGGATCGAGTGGTGCAGAAACTGATGGAGAACACAGCCTTTTCCAAACTGATTGCGGTTTCGTCCCAGTTGGTTTCGAAGCTTGAGGCCCTTCCTGTCCCATCTGTTGATCCTCCTTCGAGACCTGTCGAGTCATCGGAGCCGGGAGTCGAGGATCTGATGATCATTGATCCACCGGGGCTGAAGCCTTCTTTAGTGCTTTCGGCTCCACTGACCTCGACACCCTCGGTACCCATCGAGGGGTCTCGGAGCCGACAATCTCTCCTCGGTTCTGGGGGGGGGGGAGTCAAACCGAAGTTTCAGTTCCGACTCTTCCCCTCGGTGCCTCGGCGCAGATTAGTTCGGCTCCATCCTCTGGATCGGAGCCCGTGGTTCCGGGCCCGGGGAGACTACCGTCTTCTTCGGAACTGGTGGAACCCTTGGCCCAGGGCTCCGGTGCCTTCGAAGCCATGAGGAAGGTCTTGTCTGGTAGGACTTTCACATCGTCAGATTCTTCTTCTCCCTCCCCGAAAGGTCCATGTTCTGTCTCTGCACCACTGGTTCCCGCCAAGCGTAGAGACCCAAAGCCTCAGTCAACCCCAGAGGGTGAACCCTGCTCCTCGGAAGCTTCACCAGATGTCCCCTCTGATGATGTCCCAAGGAAGAGGTTGTGCAAGAGGAGGCACCTTGATTCCCCACAGGAATCGTTGACATCGGATACCAACTTGGATGAGTCAGAGGGGTCCCCACGGTCCTCCTCGGAGGATGTCTCAATCGCCGACATCCTTCAAATTCTCAAACAGAGGGGTGACTGACAGTCCCTTGCCCCTACTGAGGACGAGTCGGTGTTACTGAAGGCATTTGGGACTCAACCATCCACCTCCTGGGTAACTCCGCCCTTTGACGAGTTAATGGATTTAATAGCTCGAAGGACGTGGGAGTCCCCTGACACATTGGAACCAGTCCCTCGGAGGCCCAATAAGTACATCACTGCCCCCCAGGATAAGGCGTACCTCACCAAGGGAGTCCCAGTTGACGCTATGGTGGTGGCGGCGGCCATCAAGAAAGAAATGTCTGATGCATCTTCCTCTGTTCATCCTCCTAACAAGGACTCCAGGACGATGGACAGGTACGGGAAGCGCATTTTTAGTTCAGCGACTTTTTCCATGCAATCGCTGAACTACCTCATTCATTTTACCCGTCTTCAGAGAGATCTCCTCAAAGAATTGGGAGATACTCTACAGGGTACCACAGATGCTGCTGTCTCAGACAAGGTGACAGCACGGCTCAATACCCTAAACTCTATCGTTAACTCATCCATGCGGCTCATTTCATATGCAGCCGAAGGATCGAGTAGGGCTGCAGCTTCAGCGATCGCTCTGAGGAGACAATCCTGGATGCACCTATGCTCCTTTGCAGAAGCCTTTAAGTCTTCCTTTACTAATGCCCCTTTTGATGGCTCCTCCTTGTTTGGGCCCAAAGTGAAGGAGACGCTCACTAGGTGTGAGCAAGAATGAAAGTCCCTGTCTGCCGTAGGGGTCCGTTTTTCCACCCCTTCTAGACCATACCCCAAAGGGCAAAGAGGTGTAAAAATGTGGTTCCGGAAGACTCAGGGAGCTTTCCAATACACACCTAGTGAAACCCCCTCCAGAGGCAGAGGAGGGGGAAGGAATGGAAGACGCCGCCCAGGTGGCAGAGGAGGTCCGCAGAACCAGGGCGACAGGGATAGCGTCCCTGGTAAGCCCTTCCAGCACTCCTGAGTGGAGGCCTGGCTGTCCTGCTCTGGAGGCAGTCGTGGGGCGCTTGGCTTTATACCCAGAGGCCTGGCTAAATCTCACTTCAGATTTCTGGGTAAAAAGCATAATAACCAGAGGATACAACATCCCTTTCTTAAACAATCCTTCCATCCAAAAAAGATTCCCAGATGTTCCACCCAATCTGAGGGATCAGGCAGCCATAGAAATACAAAGGCTGTTAGAAAAAAGAGTTATCCAGCCAGTCCCGGCAGACCAAATAGGATCCGGAACTTACTCAAGGTTCTTTTTAGTTCCAAAGAAAACAGGGGACTGGAGGCCAATACTGGACCTCAGCAAACTCAATACCTTCGTGAAGAAGGAAAAATTCCGGATGGTCACGCTACAATCGATCCTTCCGTTTCTTCAAACGAACGATTGGATGTGCTCTATAGATCTCAAGGATGCGTACTACCACATAAAAATGGACAGGCCATCCAGAGATCACCTGCGCTTCCGGCTGGGAGCCAGTCATTTTCAGTTTCGAGCTCTGCCTCACCTCAGCCCCCAGAGTGTTCACCAAGTGCATGGCAGTAGTGGCGTCCCACCTGAGACGATTAGGATTCCGGGTGTTTCCATACTTAGACGACTGGCTCCTAACCGTCACCACCAGGCGTCACCTGTTGCAAGCCAGGGACTATACACTCAATCTCTGTTCCCATTTAGGCATAACTCTGAACTTCGAAAAATCTGTCTTATCGCCCTCACAGCATATATCTTTCATAGGAGTGGAATTAGACACTCCCTTATCCCTGATCAGACTTTCCCAGTCAAGAGTCTCAGCCCTATAAAACAAAAAAGTCCCAGCCGCACAGGTCTTGAAAGTTTTAGGCATGATGGCAGCAGCCCTTATCGCGGTCCCCCTAGGGAGAATGCACATGAGGATCCTCCAGTGGCTACTCTTCGCACAGTGGTCTTACCAACAGCTACCATTGTCACACAACATCCTACTCACGGAATCTTGCCAATGGGATCTTCAATGGTGGATGAACAGTCATGAACTTACGATAGGCCGCCCGTTTGTTCTTCCTCCCCCCATAGCCACAGTAACCACGGACATTTCCCTGATAGGGTGGGGGGGACTTATTCAGGGGAGAATAGTTCAAGGCGAGTGGTCGGAAATGGAGTACAAACTGCACATCAATGTCCTGGAGTTAAGAGCAGTGTTCCTAGCGTTGCAACACTTTCACGACTACTTACCTCCGGGAACAGTTGCAATTCAGACAGACAACATGTCAGTCGTCTGGTACATAAACAAGCAAGGAGGAACCAGGTCTTACCCCTTATGCAGAGAGGCCCTGAGGATCTGGCAATGGGTTGTGTCCACCAAACGCTTTCTCATAGCAACGCACATCCTGGTGATGTCCAACGTAATAGCGGACAGGTTGAGAAGAGCCATCCTGCTGCCTCACGAGTGGTCCCACAAAAATCAAGTAGTGGAAAGGATTTTCCGCAGATGGGGCCAGCCTTGCTTCGACCTTTTTGCATCCCCCTTGAATGCCAAATGCAGAAGCTATTTCGCCCTACTTACCCCTCCAGGGGGCGCCCCCAGGGACGCACTTGTACACGATTGGCCCCCGGGTCTCCTATATGCCTTCCCTCCTGTTCCATTAATCCCAAAATTTCTACAGAAAGCCAAAGATCTGAAAAGGACGATCATCTTAATAGCACCATTCTGGCCTCGACAAATCTGGTTACCCTTCCTCCAAGCTCACCAAATAGAGGAACCTTGGACTCTGGACCCAGTGCCAGATCTGCTGACCCACTCGTCAGGAGTTCTTCACCCCTCTCTCTCGTCCCTCAAATTGACAGCATGGCTGCTCCACTTCCCAGCTTAGCCAGGTCAGATCATTTGTCTCCAGCAGTACAACATATTCTGATTTCTTCCCACAAATCCTCCACTAGAAAATTGTATAAGAGCAAGTGGAAACGTTTCACGTGTTGGGCCTCCAAACAAGGTTTAGATCCCTTGGTTGCTCCTATTCACAAGATTCTAGAATTTCTATCTACTCTCTTTCACCAGGGGGCTTCAACATCCACCATAAGGGTACAGCAGGCTGCCATATCTAATTTTCATGTGGGTGAAGGAGGCGCTACAATTATGTCACACAGACTTTGTAGGGCTTTCATGAAGGGAACTTACCATCTCCGACCACCTATTCGGAGCCCAGTTTTTCCTTGATATTTAAACCTGATGCTATCCCAACTCATGCTATTGCCGTTTTAGCCAGCTTCGTCATGCCCACTGAAATATCTTTCTTGGAAAACACTATTTTTGGTGGCAATCACTTCGGCCCGCAAAGTTCCGGAGCTGCAGGCACTGTCAATGAGACCACCATATCTGATATTTCATCCTGACAGGGTCACCTTACATACTAATCTGTCCTTTCTACCAAAAGTCTGCTCAGAATCGAATCTTAATCAGTCCATAGAACTTCCCACCTTTTTCAGGAACCATACCAATAAGATGGAATACATGCTTCACAAATTGGATGTACACAGACAACTGAGATTTTACCTGGACAGAACAAAAGAAAATCGGACCAACTATTTGTGTCTCATGCAGATAGTAAGAAAGGACTTGCAGTTACAAAAATCACGCTATCCAAATAGCTTTCAGACTGCATAAACTTTGTTTATTCATCTTCAAATCAGCGTACTCCCCTCAAAGTTAAAGCTCATTCTACTAGGGCTGTTTCTACGTCTCTGGCACATGTGGCTCATTTACCTATAGATACCATTTGTACTGCGGCTACCTGGGCCAAACCTCATACCTTTATTACTCATTACACAGTGGACAGGGCCTCCAGGGACAGGGCTTCCTTTGGTTTCACTGTTCTCAGGAATGTTCTCTCATGAGCCACCCGGGGTTTAGGGTGCTGGGGACGCTACCCGTGTGTAAGAACAAACGGCGAGCTCGAGCAACTTCACATAAAGAAGTTATGTTCTTACCATAACGTTCCATGCGAGTTGTTCATCTCGCCTTTGTTCTTACACTCCCACCCTCCTTCCCCTCCGTGTTCCAGAGGAACAGGTATGACTCGTGGCTGGTTGTCTTTCTCATGGTTCTCTGTGACTGCCTGTGCCTATGTATGTGTGCGTAGTTGGTCAGGTATAACATATTTGCCTGTATCTATCATTACCTTTTAGGTATGTATGTGTATAGGTATTTTTGATGCGTATGCATGTGTAGGCAGGTATATTTTGTTGTCTAGTTTCTTTGCAAACTAGATCTGAGGGTTAGCAGCAGGGGATCATGGGATAGGGACTGTGCCTCGAGCTTCTCTTAGATGCAGAGCTTGGAATGTGGTCGACTCGGAGCTGAGGGATCGGCTCCGAACCCGTGTGTAAGAACAAAGGCGAGATGAACAACTCACATGGAATGTTATGGTAAGAACATAACTTCTTTATTTCCACCCACAAATTTTCTACCAGAACAATCTACAAGAGTAAATGGAAAGAGTTTTCCGTATGGGCTCAACAGGAACAAATAGATCATTTTACTGCTCTCATTCCAAAAGTTTTGGATTTTTTGGCTTCCCTTTTCCATAATGGAGCCAGCTACTCCACTGTAAAAGTGCAGCTAGCAGCAATTTCTGATTTTCATATTGAAGAAAATTTGTCATTTCTAGCCTCATCTAAACTTTGCAAAACTTTCCAGAGAGGTAACATTTTGCCCCCCCCCAGATTAAGGATCCAACTCCCCTTGGTGTCTGACCATGATCTTACAAGCTTTAGTCCTTCTTCCTTTTGAAGTTGCGGCTAAGGTAGACTTGAAACTTCTTTCATGGAAAACTGTTTTTCTGGTAGCTATCACTTCAGCAAGAAGAGTTTCAGAACTGCAAGCACTTTCCTCTAAATCTCCTTATTTAGTCTTCGATAAAGATATTGTAACTTTGCATACCAACCCGTCCTTTTTGCCTAAAGTTGCTACAGAAAACACTATCAATCAAGTTATTAACCTTCCTGTTTTCTTTACCAGTTTTCAAAACAAAGGAGAGTATACACTCCATCATCTTGATGTTCATAGACAGCTATGTTTTTACCTGGATAGAACAAAATCTCTCAGAAAATCCAAGCATCTATTTATATCTTATTCAGATGTAAGGAAAGGGAAAACTGTTGCCAAGACTACTCTGGCCAAATGGTTGAAAGATTGCATTTTCTTTGTCTACTCTTCCAAAATCATGCTCTTACTGGGTGAAATCAAAGTTCATTCTACGAGGTCCATGGCAACTTCTCAGGCCTTTTGGTCGAGTGTCTATTGATGACATTTGTGCAGCCACTACTTGGTCAAATCCCATGCCTTTATTACACAGTATATATTTAGACATTTCTAGGAATAGGACTGCCTTTGGCTCTGCAGTGGTCCGAAATATCCTTCCATGAGGGCTACCCTAGGCGGTAGGTTATTGTAGCTAATGACACTGTCCCACAGGTTAAGGGATGAATGAAAATGACAGCATCAGATGAATAAGTTATGTTCTTACCATAATGTTCCATCTGTGTTGTCCATTTTCATTCTTCCTCAACCTCCCCACCCTCCTTCCCCCTGTCCGTGACTATAAGAGACCTACTGGATATCAAAAGACTAGGGTGATAGTATATATTGTATACTAAAGCTCAGACACATTGAGGGTTAATGTTTTTTAATTGTTTTATTGTATTTTAACTTTGATTGGTTGAGTATGTGTTTGAATAATATTTAAACCTGATCTATGCAGATGGTTTTTGTTCTGAAGAAGTCCCATGTAATTTGGGGGACGAAAGCGCTTAACGTTTATTGTGGTTGTATCCAATAAAGAGAACTGTTTCCGTTTGAGGTCCTGTCCTAGGCTGCAATTTGTTTCCTTGGAGACCTGCTGGATATGTTTATAGGAACAACAGTTCCTGTTTGAGCTCCTGATCTTTGTGCTTTCTATTTGGTGCATATGTATCTGTAGCTATAGTCTTGTCTCTGTATATGTTTAGTTATCTATATATATGTGTAAATATATATCTATCTATATATATATATATATATATATATATATATATATATATATATATATATATATATATCTATATATGTTTATAGTTTTATATATATACACACACACACACACACACACACACGCACGCACGCACGCACACACACACACATCAGTAGGTTTTCTGAAAACTCGATCTGAGTTAGTCTGGGGTAATGAGGCATTGTGGGTTAGACAGGAAGAGATCGAGCTTCAGATCTCTAGCTTGGAAAACTTCCAAGTCAGATCCGAGACCCACAGGTTGAAGAAGAATGAAAATGGACAACACAGATGGAACGTTATGGTAAGTACATATCTTCTTTATTTCTATTAAAGTTTTTCTTTCTGTAATGTCACAATCAGTCAAGATTTGAAGCCAAATAATGGTACACCGTACTGCTTCTGCCCAACATTCTTGATAAACAGACTGCTGATGCCAATCTGTTAGCAGTGAGTTTTGCAGTACATAATCCCGTTAGTATAATTCCCATATTTAAACATTTTTTAAATGTATTTGTGTTGTTGTGTATACTCATTTCTTGTAGCAACAGTTTGTTGTATTGCTTTGCCATTGGTTTTAAATGAGGGGTAATTTGGACACGTTGACATTGGAGTCTATCAAATACGTCAAAGTTCTTTGTATACCTTTCAGCAAACCTTTTGTCTACCTCAAGTCATGCTTGATGCTCATCATTAGATCACTATTGTAGTATTTCTGACTTATGGGAAATATCCTGCCAAAGGTACCATGTGTATGGCCAGTATCAAAGCTTAGACACCTTTTCCTCGCACCATACATCTGACCTACAACATATGCATGACATTATGTGCTGGTACTTAAGGCATGGAGAGTGAAAAAATTTCAGATCTTTTTTACCACTAGTCAATGAAGGAAGACTACATCTGAGTTGTGATGTGATCTGTCAGCCATATGATCTGTTCTAGCTGTATTCGTTGCAGGTAGCAAAGTACCCTGTTGGGGACTATTCCTCTGTTCCTTGTTTTACTTATAAAACATTGTATTATTTCATGTCATGTAAGAGAAGGAAATTGTGGTCAGCACCTCTCTTACAAGGATAAGCATTCCAAGTGTTTATTTTGCAAGAACCTAAGTGTAATTATGACCAGAGCACAATTATAAAGAGTGTTTAATTTGTCAGTCTATATGCAGTCATTTCTATTTTCTTAAACTATATGTGCCTTGGATGTGCCCCATCAACCTTGAAAAAAGTGTAAGAAACTAATGGAAGACACAAAGGTCCCCAGTTTTTTTAGTCAGTTGGACATCTCTGTTGAGGCATTTGTTCAGCCAGTGGACTGCCTGACTATTATGCCTGTTAGGACCCCTTGGGAGTCTAACAAGGCACATGCTGCTAGCAAGTGAATTCTGACCAAGCGGTTGGCTGATAAGGCTGTAAAATGAGAACCCAGGCAGATTGTCTGTGAAGGAACTGGAGGGATTTCTCAGATTCTCATCCAAGAAGACATACCAGGTACCCTTATGGCAGTGTGTATGAGGGTGGCTGCTCTTCACACTGTATCTTTGGATATAGAAGATCCCATGGCACCTATTGAAAAGAGTAGGGGACCCACAGGCAATCAGTCAGAAGTAGACGCTTTGTCTTCAGACTCTCTTAAGGAAGAGCTTTCATGGTGATGAAGTCCACAGAATGATGCAGCCTTAACTGGGCTGGCATATCCACTGTCCATCTGCCCAGCAGGGAGTCTTAGAACATGGACAGGTTAGGGAAGTGGGAGGATGCTTTGAGTACCTTTGTGAACAGGGTCTTGAACTATGCCACACTTTTGAACAGATTTGAGAGAGCTCAAGCTAAGCAGATGTTAAACTCTCTTAAAAAGCTACCTACACTGGAGTCAAGGAAGCAGCTGCCAACCACCTTGAACACCGTATATGTTATGTCTCATCCTCGGATGACACATTAAACCGAGGTCCCATCTCCTTGAGTTGGTGGTAGTTCAGGTGGATATAGCAGAGTAGGGGACATCAAATCAGAAGATATTACAATTAGATCTGATGTCCTTTTCATTCCTCCTCAATGTATGGGTTACGGATCCGATCCTCAGATCCAACTTGGCCGCATTCTACAGACTTTGGTTCCAAATTTCGAGCTACTCCCTCTACCAGTAATGCCTTAGTCCAATCCCAGTACCTCAGATCTCATTTGCTGCCATCATGCATGAACGTGGATCCCCTTTCATACTGTAATTCATCGTCTAGGTAGCCGTAAGTGCATTATTTTACTCTTATTATTCTATCTTTCGCATTCTCTTATATATTTGATTATACTTTAATATATTTCAAACCTCCCTCTAGTTAGTTTTTCATTTTGTCTGCATCAGGGCTTCTACTATAGTTATAGTAGTATCTGATGCTGCCCTTTTCATTTTTCCTCAGCGTATGGGTTTGAATCCTATCTTCAGATTTGACTCACCTCATATTCCAGACTTCAGATCCAACTCTCGAGCTCCTCCCTCTACCCATAATGCACTGTTCCATTCCTATTACCCCAGATCTTGTTTGCCACTATTGCAAACAGACACATGTTCCTCTCTTGAGCTTTCAAAGAGATATTTTGTGAGCTTGATAGATTTTTCTTCTACTTTTCTTGAGAGATATTTCTCCTTATATATATCTTTAATATCTTTCCCTCTTAGTTTCAAACAGTCATTAGGTGATTGTAGTTTCTTTACTCTCCGTGTTATTCTATATTGTATGTCTCCATACCATTGCTGGTATTTTTCTGTAATATTTACCATTGTTTAATAGTGTATTTCTTTAGTCTGCCATTGTTAGTAGTTAACCTCTTTACTGATCTTTTCTCTTTCCTTTCAAAACAAGCTTTCTTTGTTTTAAATACTTTGCTGTATTTAAATATGTTGGATAAGCTGACTGGTTTTAAAAATGCACTTCTTGTGGGCATAAGATCCATTATTCACATGTCTACAAGGAGTGTATGTACTGCCTTGGTGCAGGGTACTTGGACACTGCATGTTCAATTTGCTCTACTTTTAACCCAAGGGCCGTGGCGGATAGGCAAAATAAACTAATTTTGAAATGCCTACTACTAGCTAATTCTTGTTCTGGGGCTCAACCCCACCCCCACATCTAACAAGTCAACTTCCTTGGAGCATAAGAAATGCTCCCCACCATAGTACCCAAGGTCTTCGTCAGAGGCTCTGGCAAAAACCAAAAAAAATCTTGGATCCAACATTGTCAAGATTCGATCTTCAGATTTGAAGGTTTAGGCTCCTGTTGTTATCTCAGCATCTCCTACAACAACACCCTCGGATCCCAAGACCTTGGATCCGAAGACAACTGTGTCTCATAAGAGTCGTATTCTGGAATTCCATATTAAACCCGTATCACCCACCCTGCCTGCACAGTTGTTTCCGACTCCCAAGAAACATTCCAGGCCTCCATCTACAACTTCTTCTAGGTCCTCCAGAAGTTTATCGGAAGCAGATATGGATACAATGATCCTGTAATTCATCAGAGTTCAGATCCAGATGGTGGGCTTACCAGCTCCATCCCCTTTTGGATCTGTGAGTATGCCTGCGACATCCAGGACCATTATGTCTCCTTCTCCAATCCATCCAGTGGTTTCAGAGTCCCAGGATCCGAAATTCCCAAGATGTCTGGTGTCAGATCTGAGGAAAGCTTCTTCTTCGACTCTGACTATATCCTTGACTAGTTCTGGTCCAATATACAGAAGAGGTGCATCGGAAGAGAATGTGCAAAAGGAGACACATTGACTCCCTGATGGAGTCACTCACAGAGGATACCAATTTTGATGAAGGAGAAGGGTCCCCAGATCAACACTAGATGATATGTCCTTTGGAAATGTTTTAGAAATCCTAAAACAAAAAGGTGGCTGGTCTTCCCAAAACTTCTCTGCAGAAGAATCTGTATTTTTTGAGGCATTTGGTTCTAGCCCATCTGTCTTGGGTTACCCCCCCCCCCAGTGGACAAACTTACTGATTTGGTTTCCCACCGTGCTTGGAAGGAACTGAATATAGTCAAACCAGTCCCAAAAAGACCAGATAGATTTTTAGCCCTGCTAACAGACAAACCCAACTGGAGCAGAAGAGTCCCAGTTGATGCTGTGGTGGTGGTGGCAGCCACCAAGAAAGAGCTAGTAGAGCAGACCTCTTCTGTCCATCTGCCAAATAGGGAGTCTAGAGCATTGGACAGATTTGGAAAGTGAATCTTTGCCTTGGCGACCTTTGCCCTAAGGACACTAAACTACCTGGCACGCTTTACTAGACTTCGGATAAATTTGGCCAAAGAGGTATCAAATACTCTCTGAGTCCATGTCTGCAGAAGACTTCAAATAAACATGCTCCCAACTGGCCAGTCTCTTATCAATATCAATCACTTTGATGAGGTTGATGTCTCACACAACCAAAGGTACCTCACCAGCAGCTGGTTCAGGTATTGCCATAAGGAGGTATGCCTGGATGCGGCTGTGCGACATTGTGGAGTCTTTTAAGATGTCTTGTTATCAATGCCCTATTTGATGGCATTTCCTTGTTTGGGCCATCAGTCCAAGAGATGCTTATCCGCAGCGAATGAGGTGGAAGGACTCTGCTGTGGGAATCAAGTTTTCTACCCCTCAACAAACTTTTTCCAGGAATCAGAGAGGTGGTAAGAAGATATGGTTCTGAAAATCTCAGGGATCTCTCCATGACCTGTGTGATGATAATTCCTTCAGAGGCAGAGGAGGACATTCAAATGAAAGATGTCGCCGTAAAGGCAGAGGAGGCCCACAGTCTTTTCCATACAGACCTTTCCAGTGCTCCTGAAGTGCTGTCCAACTGTCCGACTCTGAGAGGCAGTCGGGGGATGGTTGTCCTTGCACTCAGGCACCTGGGCAAATATAGCACAAGATTCATGGGTGCTAACAATAATTTTTCCTACCATCTCCCTTCAAAAGAAAGAAGCTTCCGGATGATCTGATGTTGTCATTTTTATTCGTTCCTCAACATCTGGATTCGGATTTGACCCTTGGATCTGACTCTGCCACTTGCTATATATTTTAGGATCTGACTTTCGAGCTTCTCCCGTACCCATAGTGCCACTGGCCACTGCAATCACTCAAATCTTATTTGCTACTCTTCAGCTTTGGATGGGAATACAGTCTGTTAAGCTAGGAGTGTTAGTGAGTGTGATTTCAAGTGTATATTATTCCCTATCCATTTTTTTTTGTAACTTTTTGATCTCTAAGTAATATCTCCCTTGTCCTTTATACCAGTTTTCTTGGTATGCTTTATCTGCCGTAACTGGTAGTTTTCCCTTTCTCTGTCTTTCTGTCTCTCTCTTTCAGATCTACCATTGTTGGTATTTCTGTTTCCCTACTGCCTATTAAAAAAATAAAAACAAAACAAAAAAAAAAAAAACAAATTGGTAGATACTAGAGTTTGTTTCTGTTAGTGCTTGTTAGTTTTTTGTGTTACGTTACTGCTTAGACCTAACTAACTTTACTGAGTGTTGTTTTTCTACATTGTTCCAGTATGGCCGAGTCCAAGTTGACTGGATTCAAAAAGTGTACTTCCTGTGGGTATAAGATTCCCAACTCTGATACCCACAGGGAGTGCATATGTTTATTGTTTGGGGCCAGCACAATTGGACATTTCATGTTTGATATGTGCAGCTTTTAATGTTAGAGCTCTTAGTGACAGGTGAAATAAGTTTATTTTGAAAGGCCTCCTTGCAGCCTAAGCATCTTCTACTACTTCTTCTTCATCAGAGGCTCAAACCCCTGTCTCAAAAGTCTAAGGAACACAAGGAGAATAGTAAACGCTGTCCTACCCGGTCTCCTCACTCCGTGCCTCCTTTAGCGCCTCCTAAAAAAGTGGCTAAGTCCTGGGATCCGAAAACTTCAGAACCAACACCACCATCAGTCTATCTTCTCAGCTTTGAGCTCCAGGATTTTCTCTGGAGCTAATATCACCAAGGTTAAGGTCTCCATTTTTGCAAGAGATGCCAAAACATTTATCTGGACAACCTCCATCTCGTCATCCGTTATATCATCCTGAAGTCTCTCTGAAACGTAAGTGGATTGGATGATGAGAAAACTCCTCAGGACACAGTTCCAGATGGGGGTCTTGTTGGCTTCATCTCCCATTGGGTTCAGAAGCCTAAAGCCTTCTTTTCAACCTATGGCCTTCTGTTTCAGAGTCATTGGATCTGTGGATCCCTAGAGCTGAGCCATCAGATCCAAACTTTCTTGT
Organism: Protopterus annectens; assembly: GCF_019279795.1. Lineage (NCBI taxonomy): Eukaryota > Metazoa > Chordata > Ceratodontiformes > Protopteridae > Protopterus > Protopterus annectens. The sequence goes on from NC_056745.1 coordinate 133,997,640, forward strand.
TTCTTCCACTTCAACGATGTCTCTGATCCAGTTGGCTCCTACTCTTTTGGAGCCAGATCATTCTTGGAGCCAAAGCGTCTGCATTGGATCTGAGGGGCAAACCTTGACTTCGAAGTTTTCAGAGCTGTCACTTTCCCTCTGCGCTTCGGCACTTGACAGCTTGTTTTCGACTCCTCCTTTGGAGTGGGGGGTCGGGGAGGACTCAGGATTGCCTACTTTGAGAGCTTCAGCTCCTAGCAGTCTCTCCTTGGTCTCTCCTGGTCCTTCTGCCATCGAAGTGGTGGAAAGACTTTTCTCTCATCTGAGAGTAGCTTCAACTGTTTTACCGTTAGATCCATTCCTTGCTCCCCCTATGAATCTTCTGCCTGAGTCTGCTCATCCTGCCCATCAGGGACAGCCAGCCCAAATAAGCTTCCAGCCAGTTCCCACGTGGGAGCTCCTCACCTCTTCCAGTACCTCACCAGAGTATCCCACTGAGGAGGTCCCTCGAAAGAGGATATGCAAGAGGAGGCACTTAGATTCCCTGCATGAATCTCTTACAGAAGACACAAATTTCGATGAGGATATCTCTTTTGGAGACATCCTTGAAATCCTTCACCAGAAAGGTGGTTGGTCTTTTCAAGCCACTTTCCAGGAGGAGTCAGTGTTTTTGGAAGCCTTCGGATCTGGACCTTTTCTGTCTTGGGTTAGGAGAGGAGATTATTCAGAAGCTATTAGAGAGAATAGAAATTTCTTCTGAAAATATAGCTAGGGGGTGGGATAAAATTAAGGTGGAGTTTAAAAATAGGGTGGAAATAAAAGAAAGGGAGCTATGGTTAAAAACTAACAAGAATTTTTTAGAGGGACTGACAAATGTTAAAGTATTGCAGAATAGGGGAATCTCACAGAACAAGAAGAGGATCGATTGCAGAATGCTAAGCAGAAAATAAAGGATTTCCTCGATAATATGCACAAGCTGTTAAGCAACTGTTTTTTTATAATAACACTGGAGTACAAAAGCTTTTAGCACAACGACTCAGGCAAGAGTAGAAAGAAAGTAGAAAGGGCTGTCGCCAAGCTTAGGGAGCCTATAACAAGGAAGGTAACGAGATCACGTAGAGGTATTTGAAATATTTCAGAAAGTATATGAAAGTCTGTGTAAAGCAGAACAATATGGAAACCAAGAAAAGCTACAAATAGAAATGTTTAAGGAAGAAATAAATATGCCAGGATTAGAGGTAGATGAGGCTGAATTACTAAAAGTTAGGATAGGAGGAGATGAGATAAAAATTGAGATGTATAACCAATCTACAGGAAAGTCCCTAGGAATAGATGGTATTTCTGGGGAAGTTTGGAAGCTAGGAGGGAAAATAACTGATAAAGACCTGGAAGGTTTTGTTTAACAGTATTTTAAGAGCAGGAGAAGTACCAACATTCTGGAAGAAAACAGTGGTAGCTGTAATACCTAAAGAGGGTAAAGATCCATCAGACCCAGCTTCATACACGCCCATTTCAGTACTAACCATGATTATAAAGTGGTCATGTCTATAATGGCTGAAATAATGACAAAAGTAATGCCAAAATTAATAGATATGGATCAGTATGGTTTTGTGGAGGAGAGGCAAACATCTGACATTAACAGAACATTGATGATTTAGAGGGAAACAATGTAAGAAAATACCATTGTTGTTGTGTGTCTTGGTGCAGAGAAAGCATTTTGACAGAGTAAGCTGGGACTTTATGAGCAGGGCAATGGAAGCATTTGCATTTCCTGAAAAATATAGAGTTGATTAGGAGAATATATAAAGGATTGGAGGCAAAAATTAAAGTTGTCGGGTCCTCTGATAATTTCTGCTTGAGCAGAGGAATGAGGCGGGGGTGTCCTGTTTCCCTTTCTTATTTGCATTATATTTAGAACCATTGGTAAAGCAAATAAGGGACTCAGAAATTCAAGGTTATAATTGGTATGGTAGTCAAGAAAAGCTGGCTGTATTTGCAGATGATATTATTTTATACCTGACAAAACCAGAAAGAGACATTACAGTGTTGTGGAACATTTTGAGACAGTTTCATATCTTTTCAGGATACAAAATTAATGAAGCTAAAACAAAGGCAATAGAGGTAAATTATGTACCCACACATGACTTGGTTCGGCAATATCTGTACTTATGGGGACATGTGAGGATGGATAGATGGATAAAATGAAGCATTTAGTAGTATGAATTAAAAATGATTCTGGTGTGGCAGCTAACGATATGTGGGAAGCGACTAAACAAACGATAATACAAAAAGTTGAGAAAATGGAAGCTTTGTTATATGGATATGGATAGCAAGATACAAGCAGTCAAAATATTTTAGTCCCTTTCATCTTATTCACAGGTCAGGCGTACTGTTATCAACTGGAGGAGCAGTTGTGGAAAGCAATTAATAAAGAGCTGAAGGACTTTATCTGGGAAGGGAAGACTGCAAGATTCAAGTGGGATAAGCAGATTCTTCCCTTAGAACAAGGCGGATTAGGATTACCTGATTTGAAGGAGTATTTCAGCGCTATACAGTTAAGACTCCTATACATAGCACAAGCAGAAAACTATAATTCAGAGTGGAAAGGGATGATGTTGAAACAGGGTGGGAAGCTCAAAAACAAGGAGAGACTGGGATTTTGGATGCAGGCCTTTAAGAAGAATAACAATAATCATGCAGAATATCATATTCATAAAGTAGCAGAAAGTATTCTTAGAACTAAGCCAACATGGGAATGGAGAATGGAGATTCTGCCAATAGGGATGACTGCAATTAAGGATAAAGACAATAGGCAAGAGGGGGGCTGGAATTTATTGTAGAAAACTGGCAAATGAACCAAGGTATTTGGAGCAAGTAACTAGAGGGGAAAAGATGACAGAATGGAAAGATGCCAAAAATTTACTGCAAGTTAGAGATTGCCTTTCTTATCAATAATTGATATCAAAGTATAGGCAAAGAGAAAGAAATTGGGGGTCCTAAATGAAAGACCAGCACTGGTAGACTTTTTAGTAGAATCTAGAACAAAAGTGGCCATTAAAAAGGAATAATTGGTAGAGCATATAAAATATTGCATAATAACTATAAAAATCAATCAGAGGAGGTCAGAAAGGATTGGGAAGAGAGATTGGATAAGCAATTCACAAAGAAACAATGGGAAGATGTATGTATATCTCCCAAATATGCAACAAAATGCAGAAGATTTAGGATTTTTACTTGGAAATATTTACATAGATATTTTTATACCCCAGGTAGATGCCAGAAAATTTTTCCTCAAGTAGATAACAAATGTTGGAGGTGTGATGGGGAAGAAACAGATAATTAGGAACATATTTTCTGGGAGTGTAGTGAGTTGGCGGACTAAGATTCCCTGCGGGATGCACTGTCGGAGATGCCAGGTGGGCAGATTAATGTGATGCGGGAGATGCTTTTTCTGAACTATGATACAGGATCGGAATTGCTTAGACATGGTAAGGCCTTGCTGTCTCTAATTATGGTGGCTGTCAAAAGTAGTGAATATAGTAACAGAGATAAAACAACTGGAACTGAGATCTTTAAAAAAGGGTAAGAGCAAACTAAATAGGAAAAAATAAAATGGGAATTGTGGAAACAATACATACAGGGGTGGAATGATGTTTAAAAGAAGGCAGGACTTACATGAGCTATGTAATATTTGACTGAAAATGATTGGGTAAATTATAAGTTATGTATAATGTTTGCAGCTGATAGTGTATCAGTATAGTTTGTGATGTAAAATGCTTGCAACTAGGATTGTGTCAGTGTGTTTTTTTCATTTATATAAAATGTATGATTGCTTATGTTGTAAGTGATGGTTTAATTCTTGTTTAAAAAACGGGGTTCCAGGAATTGAATAATTTTTATAATGTTGCTTAGGTTACATGATATATACCGGTAGATGTGAAGCATAATGTTTGTTAATTTTAACTTGTAATACTGTTTGGTTACTTTTATATAAATGTAAATGTGCCTATGTCACAAGCGATAATTAAGTAAAGGTGTTTTAAAAAAAATGCATGGCAGTGGAGGCAGCTCACTTGAGACTAAAAGGATTCTGAGTGTTTTTTTTTTATCTAGAAGATTGGCTCCTCACCTTCCCTCCAAGCATCTCCTTCTGCATGCCAGGGAGTATTTGTTCTAGATTTGCAAGTCATTGGGTATAACAATATACTATGTCAGATCAAACTTTACACCAGTCCAGAACCTGGAGTTTATTGGTATACTTCTGGATACGACAACACAGGTAGCATTTGTACCTTACCTTCACATTTCCATTATCAGCAGTCAAATGTATCTTCTCCTTTCCAATCCATCTCCTCCAGCAAATCAGTACTTCAAGCACTAGGTTCCATTGCAGCAGCCATTGTACTACTTCCTTTGCCACTTTTCTTTATGCGTGTTCTCCAGTGGACTGTAGCTGTGCGTGCAGTGGTCCGTTCTGCTTCAACCCCTATCTTTTCCAGTCAAGCTTACTCCAGATTGCAAGCAACACATCCACTGGTGGATACAATCAGATGATGTTCATCTAGGCTGGCACTTTGTTCAATCTCCCCCAATGACCACAGTGACCACAGGCACTTCTCACCTGGGGTGGGGGTGGGTAGCATTTCTTGGGAAGAATGGTCCAAGAAATGTGGTCGTCTCCCCCCCCCCCCTCAAGAGATCAATCTGCATATCAGTGTTCTAGAGATGAGAGCAGTCCTACTTGCATTGCGGGCATTTCAAGATACTCACCCTCTAGGGACTCTTGCTATTCAGACCAACAACATGTCTGTAGTCTGGTACATCAACATGTCTGTAGTCTGGTACATCAACAAACAAGGAGGAATTCGATCTTATCCCCTATACAGAGAGGCTATGAGAGTGTGGGAATGGATGATCTCATCAGAGTGCTTTTAAATGTGATGCACATTCCAGGGAAAAACAACGTATTAGCAGACAAACTAAGCTGGTCCACTTTGATACCTCATGAGTGGTCCCTCATTCAGTCTGTGGCAGGAATGATCTTCTGTCATTGGGGCCAACCTTGCTAGGGCCTCTTTGCAACTCCCCTCAACAAGTGTAGCAGGTACGTTGCTGTTATTCCCCCCTCAGGGGGAGTCACAGAGAGATGCTGTAGTCCATGTTTGGCCCTCAGGTCTCTTTTATGCTTATTCCCCTCTCCCCTTGATTCCCGAATTTCTGCAGACAGCAAGTCAGCTGAAGAGCTTAGTAATCCTTATTGCCCCTTTCTGACGTCAGCAAGTATGGTTCCCCTTTCTACGGTCTCACCTCCGTTATCCTCCATGGATACTGGAGCCAACTCCGGATCTCCTCTCAATCATCCACCAGGGATCCAACATCCCAACATACAGGCCCTCAAACTAACCGCATGGTTTCTCCATTGTCAGTAATGGTTAAATAGCCCAGATTGTCCTCCTCTGTACATGACATTATTTTGGCTTCTCAAAAATCAGCCAAAAAAGTATACAAGAGCAATTAGAAAAGCTTCTCCCTTTGGGCTCTGAATAATGATCTTGATCCTTTTTCTGCTCCAGTTTCTGCAGTTTTTCAATTTTTAACAACTCTCTTTGAAGAAGGAGCAAATTCCTCTACAATTACACTTCAACTGGCAGCAATTTCTAATTTTCACATGGGGACAGCAATTATTTGCTAGCTTTATCCAAATTATGCAAGGCCTTTCTGAAAGGTATTTTTCTTCTAAGACTTCTGATAAAGGATCCCTCACTACCTTGAGATCTGACAGTTGCACTACAAGGTCTAGCTCAGAAACCTTTTGAACTGTCAGCTAAAACTAATTTAAATTCCTTTCATGGAAAACAGTATTCTTAGTAGCCATTACAACTGCATAGGGAATATCTGAACCCCAGGGTCTTTCTTCAGAAACACCTTACATCATTCTTCATAAAGATAGGAAACTTTATGGACTAACCCTTCTTTTTTATCTAAAGTGGCTTCTGAAAATAATATTAACCAATCCATTCACTTACCAGTCTTCTTTCCAAATTGTTTGAATAAAGGAGAGTACATGCTGCATCTCCTTGAGGTACACAGACAGTTACATTTTTATCTTCATAGAACAAAACAAATTAGAAAATCAGATTAACTCTTTGATGTAATGTGATCCTATCTCGCCTACATTCATTACTGATGGGCTCTCGGCTCCGACTCAGCCGCTATAACTAGCACGAAGTCTCTCATTGGCTGGGCTAACCCTGTATCCCAGGATGCACCACGCCCAAACCCCCAGATCTCGTTTGCCGCTCCTAGAGTAACGACGTGGTCTCGACTTGGCTGTGGCTAAGTACCTTCTCTTTTTTGACTTAATAACTGTTTGCTCAAATTATTATTTCCAAAAAGCTATTTTAATAGCTACATTGTCTGTTGTTTCCCTTTTTGTGATTGATTGCGGTTTTTTGTGTGGTAATCCTTCTGTTTGGTGGGCTAGGCCTGTTTAAGTTAGAGGGCCTTTGCCCTATCTTGTGTTTTGTGTGGTAATCCTTCTGTTTGGTGGGCTAGGCCCGTTTAAGTTAGAGGGCCTTTGCCCTATCTTGTGTCTTTAGTGTTCGGGCGTTTAAGTTAGAGCCCTTTCCACCCTCCCTCCTTGTGTTGCTGAGTGTGCGGTCGTGTTTCCTTATGTCTGGCAAGGAACAAAAATAACATAAGCCATCTGGCTTTAAAAAATGCGCCAAATGTGCGTATAAAATGTCTTTGACTGATGGCCACTCCATCTGCGTTTATTGTCTTGGTGCCATACACTTGCAGGAATCCTGCAGTGTTTGTCATGCCTTCTCTTCCAGGGTTTTACAGGAGAGAAAAAATAAGCTTATCCTTAAGGGTTTGATTAAACCCTCCTTTGAGGAAACTTTAGCGTCTTCTCTCCCCTCAGAGAAATCCAGGTCTATGACTAAAAAGAAGTCTCCGGCTAGTTCATCAGAGCCTCCGGAGAAAAGGTCAAAAGCTATATCTCCTTCCTTGGCTCCACTCATCTCGGAGCCGCAGGAAGTTTTGTCTGTTTCGGGGTCGGCTTCTTTGACTCCATGGTCGTCGGCACCGAAGGAGGTTGCGGTGGTTTTCGAGCCTGCTTCGGCTCCGATCCCTTTGGAGCCGACTCGGAGCTGTTCCCCCAGTCTTGTCTCGGTTCCGACAGAGAAGGTTTCTTGACCCCCTTCTGTCTCCCCAAGTCCTCCAGGCTGTCGGATTCGGATGTGGATAGGGTGGTCCAGAGGCTCCTCCAGTCGCCAGTGTTAACTAAATTATTTTCGGCTCCAGCCCAGTCGGCTCCGGAGCCAGCCACGATATCGGTTCCGTTTCTTCCTCCTCCGACAACCTCGGTGTCGTCGGAGCCAGAGTCTGCCGAATCGAGTGAAGTCCTTGGGTCGTCTCCGAAACCTCCTGCTAGTCTTTCGGATCCGACCTCGGCTCCAACCTTTTCCATCCCTTCTACAGGTTTTGGTACTCGGGTGTCCTCAGTCGAACCCAAGGGGGATACATTGGGGCTTTAGGCTTCGGCTCCGAGTCTCCCCCTTGGTGCTTCGGCTAGGGGTACCCCGACTCCATTCATGGTCTCGGAGGCGGGTTTTTTGTCCAATTCTGGTGGACCTGCCTTCGAGGCTATGAGGAGCATGCTGGCCAAGTCCGTAGTGACTTCACCTGAATCGGCAACTCCATCCCCAGACGCTGCAACTAGATCTTCTGGTGCCCCCTATCTCTGGGCAGCGGGGCTCCTAGGCCTGAGGATACCTCCATGTGTGGTCCCCTGCTTTCTGAGGGCCCTTCAGAGTCTGTGCCTGAGGAGCCTCCCAGGAAGAAGTTGTGTAAGAGGAAGCACGTAGACTCGCCAGATGAGTCTGTCACCTCAGACACCGACCTCGATGATGCAGAAGGGTCCCCAAAGTCGTCCTCTGATGATGTCTCGTTCTCCGATATCCTGGAAATCTTGAGACAGCGGGGCGACTGGCCATCCAAAAACCCTTCTGAGGAGGAGTCAGTCTTCCTCAAGGCCTTCGGAGCCCAGCCTTCCGCCTCCTGGGTGTCTCCACCCTTCGATAAATTATTGGATCTTATTTGTCGAAGGGTGTGGGAACACCCTGACTCTGTGGAGCCAGTTCCTAGCCGCCCCAATAAGTTCTTATCTGCGCCTCCTGGAAAAGAATTTTTAGCCAAGGGAGTACCTGTGGATGCTATGGTGGTGGCGTCTGCCACTCAGCAGGACATGGCAGAGGCTTCTACTTCCATCCATCCTCCTAATAAGGAGTCTAGGAGTATGGATAGGTATGGGAAGCGTACCCTGTCTTCAGCGACCTTTTCCTTCTGGTCGCTGAATTACTTGTGTCATTTTACGCGGCTCCAAAGGGATCTCATAAAGGAGTTGGGAGATACCCTGTCGGGTAACTTGCCTGAGGCGTTGGCCCAGTCTGTTAACACCCAGCTGTCTACCCTTTTTTCCATCGTCAACTCGTCCATGAGGCTCATATCTTATGCAGCCGAGGGGGAGGGTAGAGCAGCGTGTTCGGGCGTAGCCCTTAGGAGGCAAGCTTGGATGCGCTTGTGTCATTTTGCAGAGGCTTTCAAGTCTTCTTTCACGGACGCCCCATTCGACGGGTCCTCCCTTTTTGGACCCAAAGTGAAAGACACCCTCACTAGATGTGAGCAGGAGGGTAAGACTTTGTCTGCCGTTGGGGCCTGTTTTTCGCTTCCCACTAGACCTTATCCCAAGGCTCAGAGGGGGGGGTGTGGTTCAGAAAGTCTCAAATGTCTTCCCCTGCCCATCAAAGTGACCCCCCTCCAGGGGCAGAGGAGGGGGGAATTTTAATGGAAGGCGTCACCCTAGAGGCGGTGGAGGCCCCCGCAATACAGGAGACCGCGAGTCCTTTCTTGGTTCCTCCTACCGACGTCCCTGAGGGATTACCTGACTGTGTGTCTCCAGAGCCAGTCGGAGGTCGTTTTTCGGAGCATCTTCAGGCCTGGGAGTCCATCACTCAGGATCGATGGGTGCTTCGTATCATCACCGGAGGTTACACCATTCCCTTTATCCGTCCCCCCCCCGTCATCAAGGAAAATCCCGGACGTTCCACCCAGTCAACGGGATCAGGCAGCAATACAGGTCTCAAAGCTGCTAGGAAAAGGAGTCATTCAACCAGTCCCCGCAGACCAGATTGGACTAGGAACTTACTCAAGATTATTTTTGGTGCCAAAAAGAGCAGGGGACTTGAGACCCATTCTGGATCTCAGCCGTTTAAACCGTTTTGTAAAGAAGTCCAAGTTCCGAATGGTCACGTTGCAGTCCATTTTCCCCTTGCTGGAAAAAGGGGTATGGATGTGCTCCATCGATCTCAAGGATGCCTATTATCACATCAAGATAAACAAGGCTTCCAGGAATCATTTACGCTTCCGGCTGGGAGCCAGTCATTTTCAATTCTGGGCCCTGCCCTTTGGTCTCACCACAGCCCCCAGGGTGTTCACCAAGTGTCTGGCAGTGGTGACAGCTCACCTGAGACGTCTAGGATTCCAGGTGTTTCCTTATCTAGACGACTGGCTCCTCACCGCCCCCACCATGCATCTACTTGTTCAAGTCACGAGAGCTACTGTCGAATTGGGCCATCTACTAGGGATTTCATTCAACTGGGCAAAATCTGTATTGCTGCCATCACAGCATGTTGCCTTTATCTGCGCAGAGCTAGACTCTGTAGAAATGCAAGCTTTCCTACCGGCAGAGAGAATAAAAGTGTTACAGGCCCAAGTTCTGGCTTTACTACCCCGGGAAAAGGCCCAAGCCAGGATGGTTCTTCAGTTGTTGCGATCAATGGCGGCTACCATTTTTCTAGTTCCACTAGTCAGGTTACACATGCAAATACTTCAGTGGCTCCTTTCGGCCCAGTGGTCATATCAGGAATGTCCCTTGTCCCATCCGATTCTCATCACGGAGAGATGCCGGCAGGATCTGCGTTGGTGGCTTCTCTCGTCCAACCTGAATCAAGGGAGATCCTTGAGCCCCCCATCCCCTATTGCCACAGTAACCACAGACGCCTCCCAGATAGGGTGGGGGGGCATTATCTGGGCGAGACGGTTCAAGGTACGTGGCAAGACCACGAGGTTCACTTGCATATCAATGTTCTGGAGATGAGAGCGGTGCTTCTAGCGTTGCAGGCACTTCACAGCTCTCTTCCCAGGGGAACTATTGCGATTCTTTCCGACAATATGTCGGTTGTCTTGTATCTGAACAAACAGGGAGGAACCAAGTCCTACCCCCTTTGCAGGGAGGCCATGAGAGTGTGGAATTGGGCGATCGCTTCCCAGCGCTTTCTAGTGGCAATGCACATTCCGGGGAAGTCCAATGTGATAGCAGACAGGCTGAGCAGAGCTATTCTGATGCCTCATGAGTGGTCCCTGAACGATCGAGTGGCTGCTCAGATCTTCTCCAGGTGGGGCCTTCCCTGCTGCGACCTCTTTGCCAGCCCACTGAATGCAAAGTGCAGCAGTTTTTTCACTCTGACCCCCCACAGGGGGAGTCACCCAGGGATGCTCTAGTCCACAATTGGCCCTCCAGTCTGCTCTACGCCTTCCCTCCGGTCCCTCTTCTGCCAAGAGTGATTCAGAAGGCTACCTGCTTGGGAAGCAAGATGATTTTGATCGCATCACTCTGGCCCCATCAAGTTTGGTTGCCCTTCCTTCAGAAGTATGCGGTGGATGGTCCTTGGATTCTGGACCCAGCTCCAGACCTATTGACTCATCAGTCAGGACAGCTCCATCCATCCCTACGAACTCTCAAGCTCGCTGCCTGGCTTTTCCACTTCGTTGTACAGATTCTGTCCTCCTCCCACAAGTCTTCTACTAGGAAAATATACTCTAGTAAATGGAAGAGATTTGCAATTTGGGCTCAGCAACGTGATCTTGATCCCCTTACAGCCCCTGTGTCGGCGGTGTTAGATTTCTTAGCAGCACTTTTTAGACAGTGTTCGGCTGCCTCCACTATAAAGGTTCAGTTGGCAGCAGTCTCTAATTATCATGTTGCATATGAGCCTTCCCTCATGGGTCATAAGCTGTGTAAAGCCTTTCTGAAAGGAGCCTGGTTGCTTCACCCTCTGGTTTCACAACCCGTTTTGCCATGGGATTTAAATGTGGTGCTCAGAGCTTTAATGTCTTCTCCCTTTGAGCCGGCAGCCTCTTGCGAATTGAAATTTTTGTCATGGAAGACTGCCTTTTTGGTAGCCATAACTTCAGCCAGAAGGGTATCGGAGCTTCAAGCCCTTTCTGTTAAACTTCCTTATTTGATTTTTCATAAGGACAGAGTATCTCTGAAACTTAATCCTTCCTTTCTCCCTAAGGTCTCTTCTGCCCTTTGTCTCCACCAGTCTATTGAGCTTCCGGTCTTTTTTCCACGGTTTTCCAACAAAGCGGAATACAAATTTCACCAGTTGGATGTGCATAGACAACTGAGGTTTTATTTAAATAGGACACAACAGGAGAGGAAATCATATCAGTTGTTTGTGTCCTTTTCAGACAATAGAATTGGCAGATCTGTAACTAAGGGCACCATAGCTAAGTGGATTAGGGACTGCATCTCATTTATTTATGCATTAGCGGGTAGGCATCTTCCCTTTCCAGTTAAGGTGCATTCTACCAGGGCTATGTCAACTTCAGTGGCTTTTCATGCTAGACTATCCATAGATGAGATATGTGCAGCGGCTACTTGGACTTCTCCACATACCTTTATTTCTCATTACAAACTGGACTTGGCCTCTAGAGGTCGGGCTTCCTTTGGTTCCACAGTGCTCAGGAGTGTTTTCCAGTGAGCCTCCCAGGATTTAGGTTCTAGGGATGCTGTCCCGTCAGTAATGAATGTAGGCGAGATAGGATCACATTACATCTTTTAGTTATGTACTTACTATAACGATAGATGTATGTGATCCATCTCGCCAACATTCTTACGTACCCACCCTCCTTCCCCCTACCTGTTGGACTTGGAGGAAACTTGTATTCTGATCCCTCTGAGGATATTATTTTTTCTCTACTCTTACATATATATCCTTGTGGTGTGGTGTATGTGGGAAGATATTATTGGGGCAAACAAGATCTGTGGGTTTGGGCGTGGTGCATCCTGGGATACAGGGTTAGCCCAGCCAGTGAGAGACTTTATGCTAGTTATAGCGGCTGAGTCGGAGCCGATTCTTGGCTCTGAGCCCGTCAGTAATGAATGTAGGCGAGATGGATCACATACATCTATCGTTATGGTAAGTACATAACCAAAAAAAGGGTTGTCCAATCTCTAAAAATCCCTCTAGCCAAATGGATTACAGACTATATTTCTTGGATTTATTCTCAAAAAGGCATGGCCCTACCTAAACCCCCCCCCCCCCAAGGCTCATTCAACCTGATCCATGGCTACTTCATCTGCTTTTTGGTAAAGAACCTTTATTGATGATATTTGTGCTGCAGCTACATTGTTCATTGCTCATGCCTTTGTTACCCATTACAAATTGGATATTATTTCTAGAAACAGAGATGCCTTTGGTTCACCAAAACTCAGGAATATTCTTCCATGAGGGCCACCCAAAGTCAGTTTAGCAGGGGACTTTGTCCCATAAGTTGAGGAAGAATGAAAAAGACAACATCAGATTTAAAAGTTATGCACTCACCATATCTAGGCATCTGTATTATCCATTTTCATTCTTCCTCAACTTCCCTCCCATCCATCGCCCATGCATTTTGGCAGGAGAGACCTATTGGACTGTATTTGGAACCTACCGTTCTGGGTTTAGCCCTTCCTTTCTCTGTCAGCTATACCTGTCTGTATTTAACTATAGGTTTATTTGGCAACAAACTCAGTCTGAGGCAATGGGGATGAAATAGTGCATTAGGGGTAGAGGGAGATATTTGTACATGACATTTAATTCTGTAAGTAGCATTGGTGGTCCTCTTTCTTCTTCTTCTTTATTTTTCTACCCTTTTTAACAGGGTATTCCTAATTACCACTGGTGGTAATCTCTTACCTAATTAAAAAATAAAAGTTTCCCTTACTTTTTTTATATATTTTGTTTTATATATCTTCTTTCTGTGGGCTTTTCTGTCATGGCTGATAAGCCGAAATGTTTTAAAAATACACTTCCTGTTGGCATAAAATCCCTAACTTGGATGTCCACAGGGAGTGAGTTTAATGCTTAGGAGTGGCACACTTAAGTACAAATTGTGCTATTTGTGCAGGGCTTAATAGTAGAGCTCTAGCTGACAGCCATAACAAGCTTGTCTACAAGGGCTTGCTTCTGTCTATTTCTTCTTCCTCATTAGGGGCTCAAACCCTCAGCAAATCTTCAAAAGCTCCTTCGGAGCACAGGAAGTGTTCTCCTCCAAGGTCTCCAAAAAGTACCTCGGAGCCACCACAGAAAATTTGCAGATCTTCAGATACGAGTTCATCGGATCTGAAAAGACAGACCATGGACCTTAGGCTTTCAGATCCTAAGCCTTTGGATCCCATGGTTATATCATCCAGACTATGGAATTGAAGCCATCGGATCTCAAACCTAGTACATCATACACACTGAAGACTTGCTCACCCAAGTCTGTGGTAGACCCTATCTCCCCTTGGCTCCATTCTCCATTAATACAAACACCAAGAAAGCATTCCAGATCTCAGTCCACTTCAACATCCATCAGGTCCTCTAGGAGTTTTTCTGAAGTGGCTGTAGATAGGATGATGAGAACATTCCTCAGAGCTCATATCCAGATGGGGTTATATTGTCTCTGTTTTGCATTGGATCCATGAACCTTCCTGCCACTACCCATACAGTTTTATCTCCTTCTCCAGTCTGTTCTTTAGTTTTAAAGCCCCAGGATCCAACAGTTCCAAGAATTTTGGTGGTGGATCCAAAGAGAATGTCTTCTTTGATGCCTACAGTCTCCCTGACCACTTCCACTCCTGTGCTTTTGGATCGGGATGAGTATCGGAACCAAAGCATTGGCATTGGATCCGTGGAGCCAAGGTCTACTCCGATGATGTCAGATCCATCCTTGCCCCTCAGCGCCTCGTCGTTCGATAGGTTGGGTCTGGTTCCCTCCTTGAAGCACAGATTGGGTCGGAGTCATGGTCTGCATGTGGCTTCTCCAGGTCTGTCTGCCTTTGAGGTTGTGGAAAGGGTTTTATCTCATTCTAGGGATCCAGCCTCTCATATGTCCTTGGATCCTAGCCCATTTCCCTCTACAGTTCCAAGCTCTAATCCCATCAAACTTACTCCAAAGGGACAGCCAGTTCCATCTCGCTTCCCATCAGTTCCTATGGAAGAACTGCTCCTCTCTTCGGACACCTCTCCAGCACATCTCCCTGAGGAGGTTCACCAGAAGAGAATGTGCAAGAGGAGGCACATAGATTCCCCTTTGGAATCTCTCACTTAGGATACTGATTTTGATGAAGGGGAAGGATCCCCCAGATTACCAAATAATGATGTTTCATTTGGAGACATTTTAGAAAATCTTAAGCAGAGAGGTAGTTGGTCCTCCATAATCCATCTCCTGAGGAGTAAATATTTTTGGAGGCTTTTGGTGCTGATCCATCTACATCTTGCCTGGCTCCCCCTGGCCGATGAGCGTATCAGCATAGTCTCTTGCCACACATGGAAGGAACCTGATTTGGTTGAACCTATCCTCCTCCACCCGGACAAAATATTAGCCCCTCCAAAGGATAAACCCCACTGGAACAAAGGAGTCCCTGTCGATGCAACGGTTGTGGCAACGGCCATCAAGAAGGAGCTCGCAGAACAGAGCTCCTCTCCCCACTCCCCAACAGGGAATCTAGAGTACTGGACATATTTGGAAAGCATGCATATGCTTTAGCGACCTTTGCCCTGAGATCCCTGAATTACCTGGCACACTTTACAAAACTACAGAGAGATTTCACCAAAGAACTGTCAAAATCTCTGTCAGAGTCCATGTGTGCAGAGGATTTCAAAGGATCATCTTCTCAGCTAGCCACTCATTTATCTATTTCGAATGCATCCATGAGGTTGATCTCCCATGCAGCAGAAAGGTACTTCATGGACAGTTAGTTCAGGCATTGCCGTAAGAAGACATGCCTGGATGCAGCTATGCTACTTTGCATAGTCTTTCAAGTCTTTTTTATCAATGCTCCTTTTAATAGAAAGTTCTTGTTTGGCTGTTCTGTGAAAGAAACACTTTCCCACAGTGAACAGGAAGGAAAGACTCGGTCTGCCATAGAGATTTGATTTTCTACTCCTCAGTGATCTTTTTCAAGGAATCAGAGAGGTGGCAAGAAAATGTGGTTCCGTAAATCCCAGGGATCTTTCCAGGACTCACATGGAGACAACTTCTTCAGAGGCAGAGGAGGGAGTTCGAACAGAGGATATCCATGTAGCAGAGGAATCGTACAAAGTCAGGGTGCCCGAGATTCCTTTCTGGAAAGACCTGTTCAGCACTCCTGAAGGGCTGCCCACCTGCCTGCCTCTAGAGCCAGTCAGGGGACGCTTCTGTTGCACCCAGAAGCCTGGGCTGCTATAACAAAAGATTATTGGGTGCTAAAAATAATACCCAGACGTTATGTCATACCCTTTTCCCAGATACCCACTTCCAGAAGGAAGAAGCTCCCCAACATTCCACCCAGACAGAGGGAAGCTGCAGCACAGGAAATTCAAAAGCTGGTGGATGAAAGAGACATCCAGGAGATCCCACCAGACCAAAGAGGATTCAAAATTTACGCAAGGTTCTTTTTAGTGCCAAAAAAGACAGGGGCCTGACACCAGTTTTGGATCTAAACAAATTGTGAGGAAATCAAAGTTCTAAGTGGTCACAGTTCAGTATGTTCTACCTCTTCTACACAAGGATGATTAGATATGCTCCATCAATCTTCAGGATGTGATCTATCACATCAAAATAGACAGGCATTCCCAAAGAAATTTATGCTTTCAGCTGGGAGCCAGTCACTACCAGTTCTGAGCCACCACAACCCCCAGGGTGTTTAACAAGTGTATGAGAGCGGTAGCAGCTCAAATGAGACTACAAGGATTCTGAATGTTTCCATATTTAGACAACTGGCTTCTCACCACCCCAACACTGCATCTCCTAGAACAGTCCAGGGACTGTTTGCTTCACATTTGCCAATCACTAGGCATAACAGACAACACTGCCAAATCCAAACTGATACCGGTACAGAGCCTGGAGTTCATTGGTGCCCATCTGAACACAATAAATCAGCTTGCTTCCTTACCTGCTCAACTTGTATGCACACTCAGATCTCAGCTTCATCAAATTCTTTCTCATCCTGTTCCTCCTACCAGTCTTATTCTTCAAGCTTTAGGTTCCATGCCAGTGTCAGTAGTATTAGTCCCATTAGCATGTTGTTTTTTGTGTGTTCTTCAGTGGACTCCAGCTACTGAATGATCTATTCTTCGACAGCCGCTATCCTTTCAAATAAACTTACTCAGAT
This sequence comes from Protopterus annectens, assembly GCF_019279795.1. Lineage (NCBI taxonomy): Eukaryota > Metazoa > Chordata > Ceratodontiformes > Protopteridae > Protopterus > Protopterus annectens. The sequence goes on from NC_056745.1 coordinate 134,014,087, forward strand.
ATACAAAAGTCATATTCACTGTTGTATCCAGTCAGACTACATTTGCCTAGGTCAGCTTTTTATCCTCTCTCCCCTCCATTAGCCACAGTGACCACAGATGCCTCCCAGTTAGGGTGGGGGGGCATTACTTGTGAAGGATGGTCCAAGGCATGTGCCCCCTCCCGAAGACCAATTCACATATAAACATTCTGGAGATGAGAGCAGTCCTTTTAGCATTACAGGCATTTCAAGATGCTCTTCCTCTGGGGACCATCGCAATTCAAACTGACAGCATGTCTGTGGTCTGGTACATCAACAAGCAGGTTGAACCCAATCTTACCCCCCCCTGCCGAGAAGCTGTGAGAGTGTAGCAATGGAGGATTTCCTCCAACTGCTTTCAAGCAACAATGCACATTCTGGAGAAATCCAGCGTACTAGCGGATAAACTCAGCAGGCACATTGTGATGCCTCATGAGTGGTCTCTCTCTGTCAATCAGTGGTTGAGAAAATTTTCCATAGATGGGACCAACCTAGCTGCGACCTTTTTGCATTTCCCCACAACAACAAGTGCAGTAGGTATTTTGCCATGATTCCCCCTCAGGGGAAGTTACCAATAGATGCTCTAGACCAAGTATGGCCCTCTGATCTTCTTTACTCCTATTCCCCAGTACCTCAGATTCCAAAATTTTTACAGAAAGCTAGTTGGTTGAAGAGCTCGGTCATCCTCATTGCCCCCTTTTGGCATCTCCAAGTGTGGCTTCCCTTCCTTTGGCCTCATCTTTGCTATCCTCCTTGGATACTGGACCCAAGTCCAGACCTCCAGTCACATTCCTCAGGGATGGAACATCCCAGTATCCCAGCTCTCAAACTAACTGCATGTTTTCTTCAGTTCCATTAATAGCCAGACAGCACAGGCCTTCTTTCCCAGTATGCGTCATACTTTTATTCTCACAAAAAGACTCACTAAAAGGATATACAAAAGTAAATGGAAAAGATTTTCAGTCCAGTCTCTGGAAGATGACATTGATCCATTTCTCTGCCCCGTCTCAGCAGTACTAGGCTTTTTAGCTTCTCTAGTTAAAGAAGGTGGTAGTTTTTCCACAATCAAAGTACAATTGGCAGGCATTTCAAATTATCATTCAGGGGATAAAAAGTCTTATTTGGCTGTTTCTAAGTTATGTAAGCCATTTTTAAAGGCACTTTCTTGCTTAGATCTCCAGTAAAATATCATGTTTAGACAAATTCATCTTTGGAAATGTATACATACATCCCTCTACCCTTTCTTCCACAACCATTTCCAGAACTTTCCTAAAATTAAGACATAATCCAAAAGTATGTTTAACAATATTTCTTGAAATTTATCAACCAAATATTCCATAGTATCCTAAAAAAGAAATAACAATAATGTTATTGTTGTCCATAGAAAAAAATTCTATTATATTGTCCATATATAATCATCTCCAAAGTAAGAGAAAAAGAAAATCAGCATTATAGTAACATAATATCACTTCCCAAAAACATTTTATTCTAAAGCAATAAAAACAAATGATAACATTTCATTTACTTTACGAATATTACATAATCACCTTTGTTCTTTGATTTGATATTTTATGGATCTCTTAATGGGCAGCATACCCAATATAACATTCTCCATAAAAAAGAACTTGAACTTCACTAACTTTTTGAATCCTGTGCATTCTCTGTTTAATACTGCTTAACAGTGAAGAAGGTAGTAACAACTACCCATAGTATATGTGTACCAGAATTTCCATGACTTAATATTTGTAGTTTTACTAAGTTACAAACAAAATATTTTATCACTGTATTTCTTTATAATATAGTGAAATGTTTTTATTTGATTACAAGTTAAAAACATTATAAGTTTTATCCTTTTCCGATAAAAACAATACTAATAAAATTTAGTCTATCACAGTTTTTCCCTTTTCCCATGAAACATTACTAACAACATGTAGTCTATCACTATTGACTTTATTTTGTATTCAGTATAAATTAGTAGAAACTAAGAAAACTATTGGATCAATTAATTCTAACCCTCCTTTTTTTTTTTTTTACATAAAATACAGTTTTATCGGATCCCTTCCAAAAGGAAAATAAAATATATAAGAAGGATTCTTCTTTATATTTCTTTAATGGAAAAATTTGCTGTATATACCATAACTTCCCCAAAATAAAAGTATTTAAAAGAGACTTTTTTCATAAAGGATAATTTAAAACATTGATATGCTCTTTATTTATGAGCAAAGATTGCAGTTGATTCAAAAATATATGTTCTTCACCCAAACTCCTAAAATTTTAATTTTATTTTCTACAGATTGCATATCATGAGAATTTATTGGCACACCAAACCCTGTGCACTCCTCTAAATGTATTTGTAATCCAACCAAGTGCAGTCCTTTTTTGTTGCTTCATTCAAGATAAAAACAGTATAAGTTTCTGCTTTAAGTACCACATTAATATCATCTGCAAATGATAAAACTAGTAAAAGAATGATACCTGATACCATTTCCCATAAAGCAGCCTAATATACCACTGAACATTCTTAAACTATAGTATTTATTCCCAGATTAAATAAAATTCTGTTTAGCAGACAGCGTAGCTTAACTCCTCTACAGACTTTAATTTTCTTCCCCAGAAACCCATTTACTAAAGGTCTAACCCATTAATTAGAATAAATACTAACTAAAATATGAGTAAATGTATCACTTATACTTCAACTATTTCAAATTTTCCATAAATTACTGTGGTAAATTGTGTCATGTGCTTTCTAAATGTCACATGATATTAACCTTTGCTTTTTAGTATTTTAGACATACATTATTTCTCATAATAACACTAATATTTCTCTTCTCAAATTTCTTTTCACTCCAAAGATACCTTTATTAAATCTATTCAAAATCAGTACTTAAGTATGACCTGTAAAACTTTACAAAAAAATGTTTATAGTGTGTATTGTTTAAGGTTATCTGTCTCCAGTTTTGGATATCTTCTTTCCTTGCTTTTTAAAAGTAAATTTTATAACATCATCACCCATTGTATCAATTGATATACCATTTTCAACCATTCATTTAATGCATTAAGGAAAAATAAGATGTTAAGTTGTCCCATCTCGCCTTTGTTCTCCCTGTTTGTGTTCGGAGCCGATCCTCGAGAGCTATTTACTGGCTCGAGGCTAACCCTTATCCCAGAATGTCCAGCGGCAGCTACCCAGATCTCGTTTGCCGCTTCAGCTGTGAAGTTGCTTCGTTACTGGCTCAGGCTTAGTATAGTTTTTTCTATGATTATAATTGTTGTTGATTCTTAAAATTTGTTTAGTTTTTGTCTAAATATAGTTCTTTATCCTTTATCGCCTTTCTTGTGTGTGTTGTAGCTTTGTTGGCCGTTGCTCCGTATCTCGCAGGCCTTCTGTTTCCCCTGAACTCGTTTAAATTAGAGAGTTCCCCCCCCCCCTTAGGACAGCCATTTAAATTAGAGGCTCTCCTTTCTGTTCCTTAACTGTAAAAAAAAAAAAAAAAACTTTGTTTTTTAGTATAGTAGTGTAACATGTCTAAAGAGGCCAAAGTTTCTGGCTTCAAAAAGTGTCACTCATGCTGTCAGAAAATGTCTCTGACAGCTGGGCACACTAGCTGTGTTTATTGTTTAGGGGCTGTGCACCTGCAGGACTCCTGCTCTATCTGTCATGTATTTAGTCCAAGGGTCCTGCCGGAGCGCAAAAACAAATTAATCCTTCGAGGATTATTGAAACCACGGGATTCCCCAGCTAAAGGTTCTCAGCCAGTGAAATCCTCTAAATCTGTCAAGCCATCGACTCCATCCTCAGAACCGACTCCTGGGCTTGAAGAACCAAGTTTGTCAGTGCCGACTAGCATCGACAAGTCATCTCCTCCCTCGCCTCCAACTGCCACCTCGGAGCCGTCTCGGAGCCACAAACGAGCAAAGTCTCCTTCATTGTAGCTGATCCGCTTGGTGACACAGTCACCCTTATGAGGAAGTGAACGCAGTCATTGCTCTTCATCCCACTCCTCTCGATTCTCTAGGTTATCGGATCAAGATGTGGAGAGAGTAGTCAGCAGGTTGCTTAAATCACAGGCCCTTGCTAAATTACTTTCCAGCCCACCTCAGCAGGTTGCGGCTCCATCCGCCTCCATCTCCATTCCTCCTCCGACTACACTTAGTTCGGAGCCGGAGACCATGGACACGCTGATAGTAGATCCGACCGCGCCAATCACCTCCTCTTTGGTTCCGTCGGCTCTGATCACCTTGATTGCTCCGTCCATCAAGGGATCTGGGCGCCGAAGCTCTCTCGTCATCTCTGAGGGGGGAAGTGCCATCGGTCCCTTGTCTGACCCCACTCTCCCTCTCGGAGCTTCGGTGCAGGTGAGCTCGGCTCACACATCGGTCTCGGAGCCATCGCCCTCAACGTGGAGAAGGACTGCTGTCTCTTCAGAGCCAGAGCTTTCTTTGCCTTGGGAGCGGAGTGTGCTGTTCCCTGAAGCAGCCCTACTATCAGCCCCATCGGCTCCTTCTCTTGTGGTGCCTGTGCCAACCTCTGCTCCTCCTCTGGCCCAGAAGCATAGGGAACCTATGCCCCAGGACACCCCATTGGGTGACCCCTCTTCTTCTGAGGCCTCCCCTGATCACTTAGAGGAGCCTCCTCGGAAGAAGAAATGCAAGACGAAGCACCTAGACTCCCATGAGTCTGTCACCTCAGATACAGACCTGGATGAATCGGAAGGGTCCCCCAGGTCCCCCTCTGAAGATGTTTCCTTTTCGGACATCCTTGAAATGCTTAGGCAGAGGGGTGGCTGGTCTTCCCTAGCCCCTAGCGAGGATGAGTCTGTATACCTGGAGGCATTCGGTTTCCGACCCTCCACCTCCTGGGTGTCTCCACCTTTCAGTCCACTCATGTCTGTAGTGGCTCGAAAGGCTTGGTCAGCTCCGGATTCTGTGGAACCTACTCCGAGGAGACCAAATAAGTTTATAACAGCCACCCAGGACAAACAATTTCTCTCTAAAGGTGTGCCAGTTGATGCCATGGTGGTAGCAGCAGCCACCAAGAAAGAGTTAGCAGAAACTTCTTCGTCTGTCCATCCACCAAAGAGTCTAGGACGATGGACAGATATGGGAAGCAAATGTTTTCCTCAGCGACCTTCTCAATGAGATCCCTGAATTATCTCTCTCATTTTACACAACTTCAAAGGGATCTCCTAAAAGAGCTTGGAGATGCTCTACAAGATCCTACAGCTGAGGGAGCATCAGCCAAAATAGCTTCCCAGCTTGCGACTCTTAATTCTATAGTCAACTGTTCCATGAGGCTGATTTCCTATACAGCCGATAGAGCGAGCAGAGCCGAAGGTACAGGAGTGGCTCTCAGGAGACATGCTTGGCTGCGGCTGTGTCAATTTGCGGAACCCTTTTGGGCATCCTTCACAAATACTCCCTTTGATGGCTCCTTGCTTTTTGGGCCTCAGGTGAAAGACACACTTACCAGGTGCGAGCAGGAAGGCAAGACTCTGTCTGCCGTAGGAGTCCGTTTTTCCACTCCTAACATACCTTATCCCAAAGGTCAGAAGGGTGGAAAGGTGTGGTTTCGGAAGTCCCAGGGACTGACACACGTGGTGATTTTTCCCGCAGGGGCAGAGGAGGAAACAATAATGGCAGACGCTGCCCTCATGACAGAGGGGGACTGCAAAATCAGGGTGACAGAGAAACTTTCTCTGCCAAACCCTTCCAGCATCCCTGATGGGTTTCCCGACTGCTCACCTCTGGAGGCAGTCAGGGGAAGACTTTCCCTGTACCCAAAAGCCTGGCAAAATATAACAAGAGACAAATGGATACTATCTATCATATCCGGAGGTTACAAAATCCCCATTCATCAATCCCCTCTAAAGTCAAAAAAGTCCATCCCAGATGTCCCACCCAATCTAAGGGATCAAGCAGTTATTCAAGTTTCAAAACTGCTAGAAAAAAAGAGCCATTCAGGAAGTCCCCGCAGACCAACTAGGATCCGGAGCTTACTCGAGATTCTTTTTAGTACCAAAAAAGACAGGGGAGTGGAGACCAATACTGGATCTCAGCAGATTGAACAAATCTGTACAAAAGAAAAGTTCTGGATGGTAACACTGCAGTCCATTCTTCTCTTTCTGGGTCAGGACAACTAGATGTGCTCCATAGATCTTCAGGATGCGTACTACCATATCAAAATGGACAGACGCTCCAGATTTCTTCTCTTCTGGGTAAGGGCCAGTCATTATCAGTTCAGAGCTCTGCCCTTTGTTCTCATCACAGCCCCCAGGGTGTTCACCAAATGTATGGCAGTAGTCATGGCTCACCTGAGACATCAAGGATTCCAGGTGTTCCCTATCTGGACGACTGGCTCCTAACTGCTACCACCAGGCATCAACTCTTAGAGGCACAGGGTTATACAATATCAACCTGCACCTAACTGGGTGGCCACGGTGGTGCAGCAGTTAGCGTTGCCACCTCACAGCAAGAGGTTTTCCGGTTCGATTCTTGGCTGGGGTGCCTTCTGTGTGGAGTCTGCATGTCCTCCCTGTGATCGCGTGGGTTACCTCCGTGTGCTCCGGTTTCCTTCCACATCCCAAAGACATGCTGTAGGTGGATTGGACACTCTAAATTGGCCCTAGGTGTGAGTATGTGCATGTGTTGCCTTCTGTCGAAGGTTGGGCTCCGGGCTGGCAACTCGACACCGTAAAACTCCAATGCCATTCATGAGCGGACAGGTGATCCGCTGTGGCGACCCCAAACTGGGAAAAAGCCGAAAGAAGAAGAACCTGCACCCAACTAGGCATTACAGTAAATTTCAAAAAATCTGCCTTGTTGCCCTGTCAATTTGTTACATATATAGGAGCAGAATTAAACACAAAACAGATGTTTGCAAGGTTACCTCAGGAAAGAGTTTTCTCTACTCGCCAACAAGTGTAATTTCTAATGCAGAGCAGAAAGGTCCAAGTCAGACATGTCCTGCAAGTTCTAGGCTCCATGGCACCTGCCATTCTTCTTGTATCATTAGCGTTTTACCACATGAGAGTCCTTCAGTGGCTTCTCTCATGCAGTGGTCCTTCCAGGAACTACCCATGTCTCACATGATCCTGATTACGGAAACATGCAAAAGACACCTCTCTTGGTGGATGGTCTCCCCACTGGTGACTCAGGGCACACCTTTCATTCAACCCCCTCCGGTAGCCACAGTGACCATGGACGCCTCCCTGATAGGGGGGCGGGCATTATCTAGGTAGGACAGTCCAAGTCATGTGGCAACCTCATGAGTACTATCTGCATATCAGTGTCCTAGAGATGAGAGCGGTGCTCCTAGCTTTGCAAGCTCTTCAAGACTCTCTTCCGTCCGAGACTATTGCGATCCAAACAGACATGTCAGTTGTGTGGTACATCAACAAGCAGGGCGGGACCAGGTCCTACCCCTTGTGTCGAGAAGCCTTCAGGCTATGGCAATGGGCGATTACCTCCCAACGTTTTCTGACAGCAATGCACATCCCTGGGAAATCCAACGTAATAGCGGACAGGCTTAGCAGGGCTATCCTCATGTCTCACAAGTGGTCTCTGAATCAGGAAGTTGCGGACCTTATCTTCTGCAAATGGGGCCAGCCTTGCTGCGATCTATTTGCCACCCCCCTAAACAACATATGCAGCAGCTACTTCTCCCTGCTTCCTCCTCCAGGTCAAACTCCCAGGGAAGCTCTAGTCCACGACTGGCCTCTGGGACTCCTTTATGCATTTCCCCTAATTCCAAGACTCATACAGAAAGCAAAATCGTTGGGTTGCAAAATGATCCTCATTGCCCCCTATTGGCCTCGACAGATATGGTTTCCGTTCCTGCACCTTCACCTTCTAGACCAGCCTTGGGTTCTGGACCCAGTGCCAGATCTGTTGATTCATCAGTCAGGCAGGTTACACCAATCCCTTCAGACTCTCAAGCTCACAGCTTGGTTTCATCACTTCCTACCTTAGCCAGGCTTCCAAGTATCTCCCCAGTAGTTTGCGATATTATTGTATCCTCCCATAAGTCAACTACGAGAAAGACTTATGCTAGCAAATAGAAAAGATTTTCTTACTGGGCAGAATCTAGAAACTTAGACCATTTTTCAGCCCCGGTCCATCAAATTCTAGAATTTCTAGCAGAGCTTTTTCAGTCAGGTGTGGCTGCTGCTACCATCAGGGCACAACTGGCAGCCATATCTAATTTTCATATTGGAATTCTTAATTCTAGCATAATGTCTCATAAGCTCTTCAAAGCCTTCATGAGAGGAACATCTCTTCTTAGACCCCCAGTGAGGGATCCACCTCCTCCTTGGGATCTCAGTTTAGTTTTGACTTTTTTGATTCTGCCTCCCTTTGAACCAGCAGCTTCATGTCCCTTAAAATTTCTTTCTTGGAAAAGATTTTTTCTGGTTGCTGTTACCTCAGCTAGACATGTTTCAGAACTCCAAGCACTCTGTGTTCGTCCTCCATATATGGTGTTTCACAAAGATAGAGTTTTTCTTAGAACTAACCCATCCTTCATACCAAAAGTCTGTTCAGAAAACAATTTAAATCAGTCCATCGATCTCCCCGTCTTCTTTCCCAATTATAGCAACAAGGTAGAATACGGTCTTCACCAACTGGATGTGCACAGACAATTACATTTTTACCTCCATAGGACCAAAGAGCTAAGAAGGTCAGACCAATTATTTCTGTCCTATGCTCACAATAGGCAAGGCCTTCCAGTTTCTAAGGTGACCTTATCCAAATGGTTAACTGACACCATTGCCTTTATTTATCAGTTACGGCATAAACATCTACCAGCAAAACCAAAGTGTCATTCTACTAGAGCATTAGCCACGTCTGTAGCCTTTCAGTCTAAATTGCCCATAGACTCAATTTGTGCAGCTGGCACTTGGGCAAACCCTCATACCTTTATCTCTCATTACAAAGTGGATGTGGTCTCCCGGAGCAGGGCTTCCTTTGGTTCCACTGTTCTGAAGAGTCTGTTCCAATGAGCCACCCAGGGTCTTTAGGTGCTAGGGACGCTGTCCCAAACAGCAAGAATGAAGGCAAGATGGGACAACTTAACATAAAGAAGTTATGTACCTACCATAACGTTCCATGTTAGTTGTCCTTCATCTCGCCTTCCTTCTTGCGTCCTCCCCCCTTCCTTCCCCCTTCCTTATGACAGTTTTCTCTGATCTGTTATTTTGGTAAATCAGTTTTAGGTTACTGGTTACTTTATATGTCTAGTGTGCGCTATCACAAATGAGATCTGGGTAGCTATCGCTGGGCATTCTGGGATAAGGATTAGCCTCGAGCCAGTAAATAGCTCTCAAGCTATAGAAGTAGGCCGAGTCAGAGCCGAGGATCGTCTCTGAACCCAAACAGCAAGAAGGAAGGCGAGATGAAGGACAACTAACATGGAACGTTATGGTAGGTACATAACTTATATTTTGGTCTCCTGTTCATGTGTTTATAGAAACCGTACATGATGCCATCTATACCTTGGGATGAATCTCCATTAAGGTTTTTCAAAACCATTTCCAGTTCTAGTAAAAATGTTAATTTATCCAATAAATCATTATCTATTCCCTATATTGTACATACAGCACATCATTTGTTAACATAATGGAAGAAAAATGTATCTGTTATTGTTATTCTTCTTTCATTCCTTACGCATGGGTATCAGTTCCGACCTCGGAACCGAGCCGGCCATTTTCCAAGCTCACGTTAGCTTCAAACTCTCGAGCTAAACTCTTACCCACAATCTCCCTCTCCCTGTTACCCCAGATTTTGTTTGCCACGTTGCCATTCGGTCGTGTCAAGCTACTTCTCTTGAGCTAAGTACAGTTATTTGTTGTTTAATAGTCTTTCGGATTAATTTTCTGTCAGAAAAGTTTATATTTCATTGTCTCTTACCCTATCGCATCTAGCGTACATATTTTCTTCAGGTTTTTATGCTTTTTTCTTTACCACTTTTACCGCAAGGTATTCTCTCGTTACCATCAATGGTAATCCTTCCCCTTTTTTTCTCATACCTTTGGGTATTCTATTGTACCATTCGTGGTACTTTTTCTATTAATTAATTTGCTGTCATGGCAGATAAGAATGGTAGTCCGGGGTTTAAGCGGTGTTCTGACTATGGACACAAACTACCTACTTCTGATGCACTCTTTGTGTGTTTATTGTTTGGGGGAGTCCCATTTGTCTGTTGACCCACCCTGTACTATTTGTGGAACTTTTTGAATAGAACCTTGTTGGAAAGGAAAAATAAGCTGTTACTGAAGGGACTTCTTAAATCTCCCTTTTCAGAGGCTATTTCTGGGTCGGAGGCCTCAACCCCTCCTAGAGCCCATAAGAAAATCTTGGATGTTCCTACTAAGGCTAAATCTTTGCCTTCATCCCAGGCTGGGGACTCCCGCCAACCAAAACCTAAAAAGGCTAAAATTTTGGCTCTGGTGCTCACTCAGTCAGCCCCAGTGCTTTCGGTGCCTAGACCTTTGGCACCGAGGCCTTCGGCTCCATTAGTGATCTTGGCTTCGTCTTCTCCTGCAGCCTTCACTATATTGGCACCGAGGGGCTCCTTGGTTCAGACTGTTACCACTGTATCGGCACCCACTGTTCAGTCGGCACAGACCTTGACCTCGACTGCTCCGAGATCTTCCTCGGAACCGACGCCTTTATTGCTGACTCCAGTTTTGTCTGTTCCAGCTTCGGTACTGACAACCACTACCGATCCCTGTGTCGGTGCAGACCATGACCTCAGCACCAATGACTTATTTGGTGCAGACACCCATAGTCCAGTCTCTCTCGGCACCGTTGTCCTCAGTGCGGATGGGTGAGATGGGCACTGAGATTGCCTCTTCTGTGGACAGGCCTGTTTCGCCCTTAGTCTCCGTGAGGTCCACTAGAAGCCTTTCCGATCATGATGTGTTGCGTCTTGTGGATCAGGTGCTCTTGGCCAGAGGTATCCCACCCCTCAGGAACTATCCTTCCTTGGGAGGTGATCACCCGTCTCCAAAGACCCCTTCTTATTCTCCTCCTTCATTGCCTTTGAAGTCCATGTATATAGCACAGTCTTCCCCTTCTGCGGTTCCCTTTATGGATCTCACTAAGGAACCACAGTTGCCTTCGTGGCAGGAAAGTTTTGCTATGACCCAGGATGTCAGTTGTGACATGCATAGTTTGCTGCTCCACAGCCATCCAGGGACTCCGGGTAGGCAGGCTGAGCCACTTAGGGAGGGGTGACCCCTGTCCTAGACATGCACTCCTCTTCAGGTGGACCAGCCTTCCAACTGATGGAGAAGGCTTTTGCTGCTGCTGGCAATACTGGACTGTCTATACCTCTGCCCTCCTCTGGTACACTGGTTTCACAAGTCGCACCTAGTGGACACCGGGTGCAAGGACCTCAGGACATATTCCCACAGGCCCCTTTTCTGCTGTCTTCTCCAGCTTCTCCTGCTGAGGAGGTCCACCGGAAAAGTTTGTGTAAGAGAAAGCACATGAACTCCACAGAGGAGTCCCTCACTGAAGATACAGATTTCGATGAGGGGGAAGTATCCCCCCAGTCACCCTCTGAGGTATCCTTTGGTGATATCCTCGAAATCCTGAACTGGGAGGTGACTGGCAGTCCTCTAATCCGACCTCTGAGGAATCTGTGTTCCTGCAGGCCTTTTGTGCCCTGCCCCCTACCTCCTCGGTTACTCCACCTGCTGATGAACTTGTCCAGTTCATCGTGCAGCATGCTTGGAAGGCTCCTGATACCATTGAAGCTATTCCCCGGAGGCCAGATAAGATTTTGTCCCCCCCTGCTTCGGATCCCCATTGGTCCAAAGGTCTTCCTGTGGATGCTTTGCTGGTGGCGGCCACAACAAAAAAGGATCTGGCAGAAGAAGAAAGCCAGACTGTCCATCCACGTAACAAAGAGTCCCGGGCCCTGGACAGGATAGGGAAGCACACCTTTGCTTCAGTGACCTTTACTATCAGGTCCCTGAATTGTATGGCACACTTTACCAGGCTTCAAAGGGATCTGATTTCTGAGCTGTCTGAAACCTTGGCTGGTGCCGTGTCTGATGAGGTTCGTGACAAAGTGGCCTCTCAGCTGGCAAACTTTGAATCAATATGTAACTGCTCTATGTGACTGATATCTCATGCATCAGAAGGAGCAGCTAGAGCAGCGGGTTCAGCTGCGGTCTTGAGATGACCCGCCTGGATGCGCTTGTGCAATTTTGCGGTACCCTTTAAGGCTTCGTTTCTTAACACTGCCATTGAGGCCTTCTCATTGTTTGGGCCCAAAGTTAAAAGCACACTGGCTAGATGTGAACAGGACGGTAAGACCCTTTCTGCCATAGGTGTCCATTATTCTTCCCCTCAACATTCTTTCTCCCGAAACCAAAAGAGTGGGAAGATATGGTTCAAGAAATCTCAGGGTCCTTTCCATGACACACAGGCTGAGCTCTCCCCTAGAGGCAGAGGGGGAAACTCACAGAGAAGGCGCTCCTTTCGAGGCAGAGGGGGTCTGCATAACCAGGGTTCCAGGGATTCTTTCCCTGGTCAATCCTACCAGCGCTCCTGAAGAGCGGCCCAACTCCTTTCCTCTGGAGGTGGTTGGGGCACGTTTCTCCTTGTACCCTTCTGCCTGGCTAACCATCACCACCGATTCTTGGGTACAAAGGATTATAACCAGAGGTTATCATATCCCATTCGATCTTTGTCCTGCCCTTTCAAAAAACCTTCCCGACGTTCCACCCAGTCTAAGGGAAGAAGCAGCACTAGAGATAGAAAAGCTGCTAAGAAAGAGAGTCATCCAAATAGTCCCTCCAGACCAGATAGGATCCGGATACTACTCAAGACTATTTTTGATGCCAAAGAAAACCAGGGACTGGAGACCAATTTTGGATCTCAGTGTATTGAACAGGTTTGTGAGAGTACAAAAATTCCAGATGGTCACAATACAGTCTATCCTCCCGCTTTTGGAAAAAGATGATTGGATGTGCTCGATAGATCTTCAAGATGCGAACTACCACATAAAAGTGGACAGGCCATCAAGGAGATTTCTGCGCATCTGTGTGGGAGCCAGTCACTATCAGTTTAGAGTACTACCCTTATGACTCTCTACAGCCCCTAGAGTGTTCACAAAGTGCATGGCAGTTGTCACAGTTCACTTGTGACTTCAAGGATTCCAGGTATTTCCATACCTAAACGACTGGCTCATTTCCACCCCCACCAGACATCTACTGGAAAAAGCCCTGGCATACTCTCTCCTCGCTGCTCAAAGGCTAGGCATAACCATAAACTGGCAAAAATCCAATCTCACCCCATCTCAGTCGACAGAATTCATAGGGGTTATCTTGGATACAAAAAAACTGCAGATCTGCTATTCCAGAGCACAGAATTCTAAGGATAAAGCAACAACTGATTCCAATCCTTTCAAGGGAGAAATCCACGGCTCACTCAGTTCTACAGCTGTTGGGTTCTATGGCAGCCTCCATCATCATAGTTCCTCTGGCCGGGTTTCACATGAGGCTTCTACAATGGCTACTGCTTACCCAGTGGTATCCTTTTCAGCATCCTCTTTCAGCCATGATTCGCGTAACCCACAGGTGCAAACAGGATTTAAATTGGTGGATGACACACAATCTGTCACAATGGTCTTGCCCCTTCTTCCCCCAGCAACCCAAGGCCACAGTGACCACGGACGCCTTCCTGATGGGGTGGGGGGGCTATGTCAGGGACAGAGAGTCCAAGGCACTTAGTCCGAACTGGACGCCCATCTGCATATAAACATTCTAGAGCTGAGGGCGGTGCTTCTGGCGTTGCAAGCATTCCATCCCCTGCTGCCGTCTGGGACAATTGCGATTCAATCAGACAACATGGCAGTGGTCTGGTACATCAACAAGCAAGGTGGAACCAAATCTTACCCCCTTCGTCGAGAGGCCATGAGAATATGGCAATGGGCGATGGCTACCAACCATTTTCTTCTAGCAACGCACATTCCTGGTAGTTCCAGCGTGATAGCATACAGACTCAGCAGGTGCATTCTTCAACCTCACGAGTGGTCCCTGAATCCCTTGATAGCGGCGGAGATCTTCCACCGCTGGGGCCGTCCTTGCTGCGACCTCTTTGCATCCCCAACCAACTACAAGTTTGCATCCCTGACCAACTACAAGTGCAGCAAATATTTCGCCCTGATTCCCCGTCCGGGACAGTCACCCAGGGACGCTCTAGTCCACGATTGGCCCTCGGGTCTTCTTTATGCATTTCCACCCTTTCCCCTCATTCCCCAATTTCTGAAGAAAGCCTGTCGGTTGAAGAGCAAGGTGATCCTCATAGCACCATATTGGCCTCAACAGATTTGGTTCCCCTTCCTTTGGCCTCACCTGCTAGATTGACCATGGATTCTCCATCCAATCCCAGAGTTGATCTCACATCCACAGAACCTGATTCATCCCAACTTGAACAGCCTGAAGCTCACAGCTTGGCTATTCCAATTCCCTTGATTGCCAGGCAGAATGATCTTTCTTTAGAAGTACATGATATTCTCATTGGATTTCATAAGTCTTCCACTAGAATTACTTATCTGAGCAAGTGGAAAAAATTTATATGTTGGCTGAAAGATAAGCAAATGGATCCCTTCTCAGCAGCAGTGTCAATAATACTAGACTATCTGGCCTACCTCTTTCAATCAGGTCTATCAGCCTCTATCATTAGAGTTCATTTGGCAGCAATTTCTAATTTTCATGAGGGTGTACAAGATTCCTCTCTTATGTCCCACAAGTTGTGCAAGACCTTCATAAAAGGTGTGAATCATCTGAAGCCACCTTTTAGAGAACCTATTCAACCATGGGATTTATCATTAGTTCTACAAGCTGTGACAATGCCACCTTTTGAACCTGCCTCTTCTTGCGACCTCAGGTATTTGTCATGGAAATCCTTGTTTTTGGTCGCCATCTGCCAGACATATTTCTGAGCTTCCAGCTGTATGTATCAAGAGTCCTTACTTGATTTTTCATAGAGATAGAGTGTCTCTGAGAACTAATCCATCTTTTCTGCCTAACGTGATCTCTGAAATGTCCATTAATCAAGCCATTGACTTGCCAGTTTTCTTTCCCAATCATTCAAACAGAGGAGAGTATTGCCTACATACCTTCGATATCCACAGGCAAATTTGTTTTTACTTAAACAGGACTAGGCCCTTTTGTAAATCTGACCAGTTATTTTTGGCTTTTTCTGGACATAGATTAGGATCTGCTGTTGCTAAGCTCACATTAGCTAGATGGTTGAAGGACTGTGTGACCTTCATTTATACACAACGCAATATCTCATTGCCTACTGCCATGAAAGCTCATTCAACAAGGTCGGTGGCAACTTCTGCTGCCTTCCATGCCAGAGCTTTCTTACATGACATCTGTGCAGCTGCAACTTGGGCTACGCCTCATACCTTCATCAATCATTACAAATTAGACTTGGCCTCCAGGGGAAGAGCATCTTTCGGTTCTATGGTGCTCAGGAATGTCCTTCCATGAGAGCCTCCCAGGATTAGAGGTAGCTGGGGACTCTGTCCCATGCGTAAGTAATGAACGAGGATTAACAATATCAGATAAAGAAGTTATGTCTTACCATAACATTCCATCTGTATTGTTGATCCTCGTTCAGTCATTACGACCCTCCCTCCTTCCCCCTCCTGTGGTTTCTAGTGGATCTCACCATCCGTTTTTTTTAGGTTATTTGACCAGAGGTAGCCTCTACCTTCTTTGACTTGCAAACTCAATCTGAGGTAACAGGGAGAAAGGGATTGTGGGTAAGGGTTTAGCTCGAGAGTCTGAAGCTGACGCGAGCTTGGAAAATGGCCGGCTCGGTTCTGAGGTCGGAACCGATACCCATGCGTAATGACTGAACGAGGATCAACAATACAGATGGAACGTTATGGTAAGACGTAACTTCTTTTTATGAACATAGTTTTCAACCGTTGTGATAATATCTGAGTTCTAACAAATTAATCTTTAAAAGTTATTAAACGTAGTATTGATTTAGATTTTCTTTTTAATTTATGACTCATAAATGGAGAAACATACTGTTTATTCTTGTATGACATAATGTGCTTGGTTAATATGATTTCAACTCTATCATACTTCAGTTGTTCCCTAAATGTTTGCCTTTTCAGAAACCCTTCAGAATTAACAGATCTCAAACATAACTAATATGTTTCCCAAGGCTTAATATATACCTTTTATTTGGGCCAAAATATATGATCTGATGTCGTCATTTTTTTCATTCCTTAACAAATAGGTTTGGATCTGACCCTTGGATCTAACTCGGACGCTTTTTCCAGCTTGTGGAACACTGAATCTCTCAAGCTTCTCCCTTACCCAAAATGCACTAGTACCCTATCATACCTCAGATCTTGTGTGCCGCCTTCGAGTACGGACGTGGTCACTGTCAGTGCTCAAGTAGTAGTTTTTGTGTGAGTAAAAGTAGAAATGTATCTATTTTCACTGTATGCATCCCGCTTTGCTTTTTCAACACGTTTTAGTGTAATTCTACAGTACCATAGTTGGTAATTTCCCGTTCTTTTTTTTTCTCTCTTATACCTTTTAGATGTATTACTCTGTTACCATTGTTGGTAATACTTTTCTTTTATCTTTCTCCATCCATAAAATTAAAAAAAGTATTTTTTCCTTCATTCTTGTGGAAAAAATATGGCTTAAAAACCCTCTGGTTTTAAAAAGTGTATGGCCTGTGGCCATAAAATTCCACTATCTAATACGCACACTATGTGTGTTTATTGTTTAGGCCCAGTCCACTTGGGTTTTGCTTGTGACATTTGTAAGGCCTTCAACCTTAGGGCCCTTATTGATAGAAGAAATTACCTAATTTTGAGAGGATTACTCTCATCAAAATCTTCTGATACAGCGTCTGGGGATCAACCCCTAAAAACATGACAAAAAAAAGAGGTTAAAAACCATTCACCGTACCCTACAAGTTCATCGACTCTGGGTTCGTAATCGCCTCTTAAGATTACAAAACCTGCACATCTGACGTGTTCAAATCCAAAGACAAAATCTTCTGGCCCGACTACTTCCATTCCAAAAGCAAAGGCTTCAGATCCAACCCCCTCTGATCTGAAAAAGCATACAGATAGGCTACCACAGATCAGAGCTCCTCCAAGCTTGGATCCGGTGTCCTGTCGTCTCCTATCTCACTTTCTGAAAAGATCTCCCAGACATCATCATTCTTGAACTTTATAAGTAGCTTCTTCTTTTCATTCCTAGAGAAGTCTGATTGAAGCAGATGTGGACAGGATGATGAGGAATTTCCTCTCGATACAAATTCAAATATGGGTTCTCTTGGCTCCTAACCCCTCAGTTCCAGAGACCTTCATAAGTACTACCCTGCCTATTTTGTCTCCTTTTTTGATTTGACCTTTAGTTTCAGAGCAGTTGGATCCAAGAATCCCGGATCCATCTGTATTAGATCCGAAGATCATTGTATCTTCTATGCTAGTACCATCTCTGAGTGGACCAACACCGAGTATGTGAGAATGAGATGACTGTCAGAGTTGTAGCATCGCTGCCAGATCCGGGGTGTTGGAGTTGACTCCAAGGTTGTCGTAACTGTCTCTGACCCTCAGAGCCCCAGCGCTGGACAGCTCAGCTCCGACCCCTGCCTCAAGTGGTTTGCCTTTGGGTCAGAAGGGGCTGATGGTCTGGAAGCATGTCTTCTTGGAACTGTCGGTGTCTTTCTGTCTGAGTCATTCTGCTTTCGAGGTAGTGGAGAGAGTTTTCTCTGCTCCAAGAGAAAGGACATAGCCAACCTCCTCGGCTCTGACTTCCCAAACCCAGTTCTTTTTGCGTCTTGAGCCTCAACTTTCTGCACCACAGGGGCAGCCAGCCCAAAGTCTCCAGGATACCCAGCAGGGTATATTGATATCTTCTGATACTTCTCCAGAACATACCAACAAAGAAATCCCTAGGAAGAGAAAGTGCAAAAGGAGGCACTTAGACTCTCCTCAAGAGTCTGTTACAGAGGATACTGATTTCAATGAACGGGAAGGGTCCCCAAGATCACCACCTGATGACATCTCCTTTGGAGACATAGTAGAAATCCTCAAGCAAAGGGATGGCTGGTCTATCAACAACCATTCCCAAGAGGAATCAATATTCTTAGAAGCCTTTGAAGATGACCCATCTACCTCCTGGGTAACTCCACCCTCTGCCGAGCTCATTGATATAATCTCTCGACGGGCATGGAAGGAACCTGATTCTGCTGAGCCAATTCCCAAGAGACCAGACAGGATCCTAGCACCACCCAAGGACAGGAAAATTTGGAGCATGGGAGTACCAGTTGATGTCATGTTCATAGTTGTGGGCATAAAAAAAGGAACTTGCAGAACAAAGTTCCTCTGTTCATCCCCCTAATAGGGAGTCTAGGGCGCTGGACAGATTCAGGAAGCATGTATATGCTTCATCGATTTTTGCACTTCAGTCTCTAAATTATTTGGCACACTTCACTAGACTCCAGAAGGAGGATTTGATTAAAGAACTTACCAAATCCATCTCTGGGACCATTATATCTGAGGTAATTTTTGCTTGCCTGAGTTATCTTGATTTAGGTAGATCATCATCTTCTTTCGGCTGTTCCTTTTAGGGATCGCCTCAGCGGGTCATCTGTTTCCATTTCTTCCTGTCCTCTGCATCTTGCTCTGTCACACCAACCACCTGCATGTCCTCTCTCACCACATCCATGAACCTTATCGTAGGCCTTCCTCTTTTCCTGTTACCTGGTATCTTCATCCTTCTCATCTTTTTCCCAATATATTCAGCATCCCTCCTCAGCACATGTCCAAACCAACGTAATCTTGCCTCTCTGGCTTTGTCTCCAAACCTTCCAACCTGGGCTGACCCTCTAATATGCTTATTCCTAATCCTGTCCACCCTCGTCACGCCCATTGCAAATCTTAACATCTTTAACTCTGCCACATCCAGCTCAAACTTCTGCCTTTTTGCCAATGCCATTGTTTCCAACCCATATAACATAACTGGTCTCACTACCCTGTGTAGACCTTCCCTTTCACTCTTACTGGTACTCTGTCACAAATCACTCCTGACACTCTTCTCCACCCACTCCATCCTGCCTGTACTCTCTTCTTCACCTCTCTTCCACACTCACCGTTACTCTGAACTATTAATCCCAAGTATTTAAACTCATCCACCTTCGCCACCTCTACTCCTTGCATCCTCACCATTCCTCTATCCTCCCTCTCATTCACACACATATATTCTGTCTTAGTCCTGCTGACCTTCATTCCTCTTCTCTCTAGAGCATATCTCCATCTCTCCAGGGTCTCCTCCACCTGCTCCCCTACTCTCACTACAGATCACAATGTCATCTGCAAACATCATAGTCCACGGGGACTCCTGTCTGATCTCGTCTGTCAACCTGTCCATCACCATTGCAGATAAGAAAGGGCTCAGAGCTGATCTTGATTTAGGTGGATATTGGGTGGTGAAGAACAGACCACTGAGTCGCTAAGTTCCACTGAAGAATTCTCTTGTTATGTCTTGCTAATGGAACCAAAACTATCCCAACAGACAATGACCCCAGTGCTTGAAGGATAGATTGCCTGTCCTTTGGCTACCCTACAATCTGTTTCAAATTCAACCATGAGGCTCCTCTCACATGCAGCTGAAGGTACCTCAAGGGCAGTGGGTTCAGGAATTTCCATTAGGAGTCATGCCTGGATTTGCCTGTGTGACTTCATGGAGCTCTTCAGGTCTTTCTGTGTCAATGCTCCCTTTGACAGAAGTTCTTTGTTTGGCCCCAATGTTAAAGACACAGTATCCAGGTGTGAGCAGGATGGTGAAACTCTGTCTGCTGTGGGCATACGTTTTTTGACTCCTCAAAGGACCTTTTCTAGGAATCAACGAGGGTTCGAAAAATGTGGTTCAGAAAGTCCCAGAGTCCTTTCCAAGATCTGTGTGGAGATAGTTCTCCCAGATGCAGAGGGGGGAGCTGTAATGGAAGATGCTGTCCACACAGCAGATGAGGCCCGCAAAACCAAGGATCTTGAGATACCTTCTCTAACAAATTCTACCAGCACTCCTGAAAGGAGGCCTGATTGTCCACCTTTGGAGGCAGTCGGGGGTTGTTTATCTCTGCACCAGAAAACATGGTTAGAGATTACAAAAGTTCATGGGTGCAGAGGATTATTTCTAGAGGTTATGTAATACCCTTTTCCCAACCCCCCTTAACAATAAACAAAATTTCTGATGTTCCTACCAAGCAGAAGAAAGCAGCAGAAATAAAAAAGCTGCTACAAACAATAGTCATCCAAGAGGTCACCCCAGATCAGAAAGAGTCGGATTCTTTTTAGTGCCAACGAAAATAGGGAACTGGAGACCAATTTTGGATCTCACCATTCTGAACAAGTAAATTCAGTACACAAAGTTTTGGATGGTCATGGTTCAGTCCATTCTGCCTTTTCTGCACAAGGACGACTGGATGTGTTCAGTAGATCTTCAGGATGCATACAATCATATAAAAATGAACAGATGATCCACAAGATACCTACGCTTCTGACTGGAAGCCAGTCATTACCAATTCAGAGCTGTGCATTTTGGTCTCACCACAGCAGTCAGGGTGTTCACCAAATGCATGGCAGCAGTGGCAGCTCACTCGAGACTGCAGGTATTCCAGGTGTTTTCTCACTTGGACAACTGGCTGATAACCAGTTCAATCAGGCATCATCTGGTCAAACCACAAGATTATGTACTCCAGTTATACTCTCTCATGGGAATTACTATAAATCACAACAAATGTCAACTAGAACTAACTCAGATATTGGAGTTCATCAGAGCTTAGTTCAACACAGTGTCCTTGACAGCCTCTCTTCCCTTACCAAGAATGCAAACCATACAATTCCAAGTCAAAAAGATCATTCAGAACTCTTCTGTGTCAGCTTGATTGATCCATTAAGCATTGGGGTTAACGTCTGTTGGGATAGTTTTAGTTCCATTAGCAAGATATCACATGAGAATTCTTCAGTGGACTCTAGCAACTCAGTGGTCTATTCTTTACCAACCTTTATCCACCTAAATCGGTGGTGCAGTGGTTGGCGTTGTCACCTCACAGCAAGAGGTTCTCTAGTTCGATTCTCGGCTGGAGTGCCTTCTGTGCAGAATCTGCATGTCCTCCCCGTGGTCAAGTGGATTTAAAGACATGCAGGTAGGTGCGAGCGTGTGTGGGTGTGCCTTCTTTGAAGGTTGGGCACTGGGCTGGCAACTCAACACTATAAAAAATTCACTGCCAATCATTAGCGGACCGGAGTTCCGCTGTGGCGACCCCTAACCAGGAAAAGCCGAAAGATCCACCTAAATCAAGATAACTCAGGCATTTAAAAATTACCTCCTTTGGTGGATTTACTCTGATTAGATAATGCAAGGACACCCCTTCACTCTTCCTCAGCCCAAGGTCATAGTTATCATGGAACACTTCCCAAATCAGGTGGGGGGCACTTCTTGGGAAAGACAGTCCAAGGAACATGGTCCCCCGAAGAGGCCAATACGCATATCAGTGTTCTAGAAATAAGAGCTTTCTTAGCATTGCAGGTCTTCCAAGACATCCTTCCCTCCAGGACCATTGTGATTCAGACGGACAATATGTCAAGGGTCTCGTACATCAACAAACAAGGAGGAACCAAATCCTGTCCTCTGTATTGAGAAGCTTTGAGGGAGTGGCAGGGGGGAATCTTATCCAATTGATTTTTGATATCAGTGCACATTCAGGGGAAATCCAACATGATAGAAGACAAGTTAAGCAGATCTATTCAAATGTCTTACCAGTGGTCAATCAACATGAAAGTAGGAAAAAAGATATTCCGTCGGTGGCCAACCTTGCTGCAAACTCCTTGCTTCTCCCCTCAACAACAAGTGCGGAAGGTTTTTTGCACTGATCCCCTTACCAGGAGATTCACCAAGAGACTATGTTCTCCACGACTGGCCCCCCGGTCTCCTCTATGCCTTTCCCCCGTACTACTAATCCCCAAATTCCTTCAGAAAATTCTCAGTTGAAGAGCACAGTCATCCTCATTGCTCCTTATTGACCTTGTCAGATTTGGTTACCCTTTCTTTGGCCTCATTTGCTTCCAGCTTCCATTCCCCTACCAATTTGACTTCTGGAAGGATTAGAAGATACTAAAGGAACCAGTGTTTCTTTATTTGAGTTCTGGATACTGTTGTCTCATATTCTTTTATTTGATAAGTATTATATAGATTTGAAAGTCAGCAAAGAAGATCTGAGGTATGGTAGGGGATTACTGTATTATGGGTAAGGGAGGAGCTGAAGAGTTTCAGTGTTCCAGGAGCTGGAAAAATGGCTGAGTCAGATGTGAGGGTCGGATCTGAACACATTTGTTGAAGAAGAATGAAAATGGACAACACAGATGGAAAATTATGGTGAGTACATAACTTTTTTTTTCTGCTACTCAACCATTTAATTTTTTAATATTCTTACCTGCCTTTATTCCACTTTGAAAAGTGAATATTTTATGATTAGTTATGTCACTATCAAGAAGTGTAGAAGAAATTAATACAACATTTTCAGTGTAGGAAAAATAGTCAATTTCTGTAACTTAATATACCTCTCCAATATGTCAGTCCATTATATACAAATCTAAACAGGAGTACTGTTCTTTTTTATCAGACTTAATAAGGCATTTCCAATCTCCTGTCATTTATAAAGGATTTCAGACTATTGAATAATTAAGTCATCTCTGTGTTTTAGACTAGTAGGTGCATAAGCAACTATGGTCCGGATTCATGAATGCCTGCACTAAGTGTACACCATTCTGAGTGAGTAGACAACACAAGCATAACTCCCACTTTCTTCCTCCTAATTTTAGTTTTCCTACTGATTTTCTTGCAGCCTTAAATGTCGAGGGAGATTCATAAAGGTTACCAGAAAGTGTAAACTATGTGTTTATTCTTTCTGAGTGAATAGACAGCGCAAAAATTGTGTTGGGGATGTTCTTGAATATAGATCGTGTATACTGAATCTGGCCCAAAAGTCTAAATATTCCTACCCAAACTTGTACATCACAAATAATCAAGTGTCCTTGTGTACCAGTCAAGACATCCAAAATAGTTATCACTGATTTAATTAAAATCATTGCAACAGAAGATACATTCCTAGTAAAATTCCAGCTGACTTTATGCCCCCATAACATTTCTACCTTTTTTGTGTGTTTCAAATAATTTAATAGTGTAATGTCAAATAGACATATATTAGCTTCTTTCTTTGAACGGTAACTTTCTCCATTTTTCATTTATCAAACTATTCACATTCAAACTATTAATTATTAAACTATCCTTTCCCTTTCTTAATAAATTTGTTTTGCACCTTTCCTTTGCTTTCTTTTATACACTCTTTTTGCTGTAGTAGTGTGTTTTTTCTTCTTCCACTTCTCTACTATTAGTTTGATGTATTTCATCACTAATATCACAGTCTTTTTCGTCATGGATCCATCAGCACTTTACATAGTTTCATCATTATCACTATCTTGAACACCTTCTATATCTAATAATTGAATTAATTATCTCTATTTTTTTATTCTTCCAGTAAACCGTTGGTCTTCTGTAGTAGGACCACATCTGTAGAATCAGTTTATAGTTGTCTAGATTTTGCTTTATATTTATTATTCTGTACTATTTATGACATTATGTACAGTCTGTTTTTCTTTTAACTTTGGACAGTCAAACCAACACTGACTGACTATCCAACATTTTCTACAAAAAAGTATACAATTAGAATTGGAATTACCTAACTCACTACACTGTCCACATTGTTTTTCACTATTTTGTACTAAATGTGATAATGAACCACAAAAAAATGCTTTAGGTTAATTTTTATAACATATGTGTGTCCTGTGCCCATTAATTAAAGTAAAACTATGAATATGTTTATTTTACTACCAGCCATAGGTAACACAACCCACACTGCTCATGCTTCCTACAAGGCACAAACCGTTACCATTAAATAATCTTTACATTGTTGTCCAGTATGACATTTTTCAATGTCAGCACTTCTAAACTGTAGTTTAAGTTTTATTTTAAAGTTCATATTCGGTGCCAAAAATCATATTAAGCCTGTAGATGACACATTTTTTAAATCTACATACTGCAGAAAATGTTCTATAACATCTATAGTCTCAAATGTTATATCACAGTATGTATCCTGTCCTATGTGTGTAAGTGCCCATACATCTTTTACTGTAAATTACCAAGTCTAGAAGTGCATACATGTCTGTAATTGTATATGCTTTAAAAGTGACACACACATCACTAACTACTTTAAAGTAAGCATTCATAAAAATAATTTAGAATTATCTATTTCAGATCATGTTACTACAGCAACAATGTAAATGCTGGATGCTGCTGCTTCTGTCGTCTGCATTGTACTAGCAGATCTTTGTACAGACTGGCAAACAGAACAATCTCATCAGCCTTGCTTTTATCTTTTGATGTAATTTCTAGTACCAGAACAACCGAGCTTTCCATGTATTGTATTTTGTCTGTAATTCCACAGCACCACTTTCAGAGTCTTCTGTATTAATCATTTTGGCAAGTAAGTCATTAGACAATCCGTTTGATCCCTATACTATAAGTTACACATCTTCTGTTTGAGCTGACTCAGGGACAGCTACATCACTACCACACTGCATTTTGCAATCACCTTATGGCTCATTCCAGTACTTCCTGTCTCAAAACGAAAAGAGGAAGTTCCTCGATACCCTAGCCAGATTTCCCTTAGTAGTATGAGTACCACCTCAGGGTCCCCCCCCTTAAAAGAGGCCACTAGCCTAGAAACCACTAGCCTAGTAGGGCTAACCCAGTCAAAAAAAGTTAAATGCAGCTCATGTACAATGCAGCTGATGGAACAGCTCAGGCAGTGGGAATAGACATCATGATAAGGCACCTTGCCTGTTTTCTCTTATGGGATTTTGCAGATAACGTCAAGGAAACCTTTACCAATATCTGTTATGATGGAACTTTCTTATTAAGTTTGATTGTCAAAGAACACATGCAGATGTGTAAGCAAGATAGTAAGATGCTTTCTTCTGTTGGAATTCAATTTAGGAATCCCCAAAGATATTTCAGTTGGAATCAAAATGGTCCCAAATCATTAAGGTTCCAAAATTCTAAGCACCAGCCCTAAGACTCCACTTCAGACAGGGTCAGCCAAGGCAGACGTGTCCCCTTTAATAGATGCTGTCCCCGGAATTTTGTGGGCTGTTGTACTACTGGCAGCAGAGCCATCCCTGAAAGGCTGCCTGACTGGTCCTCTCTGGAGGCAGTTGAAAGTCATCTATTCCTCTGCTCCACAGTTTGGGTGGCAATCACATGTGATTCCTGGGTACAAGGAATAATATCCAGACACTATTTCATTCACTTTCCCCATAGTCCTCCTCAAGGCAATTGGCCCATTCCAGAAACATAATCTTTGCTTCAAAAAAGAGCCATCCAGGAGGTCCCACCAGACCATAAAGGCTCAGAATATTACTCGAGATTTGTTTTGGTTCTGAAGAAAACAAGGATCTGAGTTCAATTTTGGACTTAAACAAACTATGTAAAAAAAGACCTAGTTGAGAATGATCACATTGCAATCTACTTTGCCTTGTCTTCAGGCAAATGATTGGATGTGCTAAGTAGATTTGCAGGACAGTTACCTACACAAAAAGATTTCCACAACATCCAGGAGTTTCCTTTGCTTCCAAGCCAATCATTGCCAATTCAGAGCCTTGCCCTTTGGACTCACCACAGACCCATGGGTGATTTCCAAGAGCATAGCAGTAATCGCAGCCCACCTGCAGTTACACGAGATCAGAGAGTTTCCCTATATGGGAGATTGCTTTTGGAGCCCCAACAAAACTGCCCTTTGAGCCAACTTTTTCAGTTGCACTCAAGTTTCTCTCCTGGAAAATCCTTTTCCTGGTGGCCATTACAAGTGCTAGAATAGTAAACTGTATCCCCTTTCAGCTAGTTGACCATACTTAATTTTTCATAAGGGTAGGGTTTCGATTAGAACTAATCATCTTTCATTCCCAAAGTGGTCTTGAAATATAATCTGAATCAAACAATCCGTCTCCCAATCTTACCAACAAGGGGGCGTATACTCTTCATAACCTGGACATTCATCAGCAACCATAATTCTGTTTACACTGTACCAAATCCAGTAGGAATGATTCCCAATTGTTTTGTTTGTTTTCCAACTAACAGACTGGATAGGAAAGTATTGAGAGTAACCTTATCTACGTGGCTGTCTGATTGCATATGTTTTGTCATTTCTAGTCACAATAAACCATTACCGTGCAAGTTAAATGCTCATTATGGCATATTTCAGGAATTATTTTATTGATATGTTCGTGCTGCAGCAACTTTATCTACTTTGTTTACCTTTGCAAACTAAAGGTTCATCTCCCTGGCCCTTATTTGTAAATGTTTAATCTCCCAAACCACTGCTTACACTTACCAAGGGTACCAGAACTTGCCAGGAGATTTGGGATGCATGGCTAGGCGTAAAAAGGCCTTTGTGGTCGTTAGCCTGGTACACACCTATGTACCTATGAACCTATTAC
This sequence comes from Protopterus annectens, assembly GCF_019279795.1. Taxonomy (NCBI): domain Eukaryota; kingdom Metazoa; phylum Chordata; order Ceratodontiformes; family Protopteridae; genus Protopterus; species Protopterus annectens. The sequence goes on from NC_056745.1 coordinate 134,040,719, forward strand.
ACATGGGATTTGATCTCGAGGTTTAGGGTTTCTTTTAGAGTTTCTATCCTCTCTGGTCTGTTGTCGAGATACCACACAGATGTTTCAGTAGCTGGGGATTCTGACCAATCAGTCAGAGTGGATGGACAGAATAAGTAGGACATGGTAGTTATATATTTATTATAATGCTATATAATTTTTTCTTGTCCATCTTATATGATAACCTGCCCTACTTTCCCCTTCCATTGATTTATATGATGATTCTGAAGGAGGCCTATTTTTTTCTGTCTGGCTTATAGTCTATCTAGGGAGCACAGGAGCATTATGGGAGGGAAAAGTTAGAGGAGCTCAAGGCTAGTGCACTACTTTTGCCATCCTAGATCCGACAAGAGGCTCGAAGATCCATCGGTCATATTGAATGATCTGGAATGAAAAGTCCTGGCATTATGGTAAGTACCTAACTATCATTTATTGCATGTGGACATTCCAAAACCCTCTGCTATTCCTCCTACTTTGGAGGCGTTAAAAGGCACCTTTTCGTCTGCCTTTCTGGCACCAGAATTCCAACTTTCTGCACCTCTGAAGCTAGAGAAGTTCTATAAATTGCTCTACTCCTATAAATATTTGTACAAAAATCCTTCCTCTGACCCAGCAGTTATTTCTATGAAGTTATTTAAACTTTCCAAACTTCTGCCCTCTTCTAAAGCTTTACTAAATGACAAAGATATCAGGGCCATGGATGGGTACTAAATGAAAGTTTATACTTCTACAACCTTTCCTTTCCAAGCCGTTAATTATCAGATTTACGTGACATGATGCATCCTTTCTATTTTTGCCAACACGGTAAAATTAATTTCAAACATCACAGACTCTTGACACTAAGGCTGCTTAACAGAATATGCTCAGTTCTGCACACAGGTTGCAAAGCATTCCATCAAGCATGGGTATGATGCTGGCTGCTGATGTCATATCTAAAGCAGCTATTGCAAGTTTATCCTAAGAAGATATTTCTGTTTTTCTCTCCAGTCTTTTCCTGATGATGTCAAGGCCGTACATTTAGATGCTTCTTTAGAAAAGGCAACCTGTTTGATTGCCCTCCCTTTTTCTAAACTATTCAAAAAACGGAGAAAAGGGGAGATATAATGCAAAGGTTTAAGCTGTTTTTCTCTTCACCATTCATAGGTTACAGAGGAACTACCCCTCCAAGTCTGGCCCCTTTTTCCACAAAATGCAAAACTCTTCTCAGAAGATGTTTCTAAGAAAAAAAAAATGCCAGGTAAAGCCTGTGTGACTTCAGACATCGAAGTGATACTTCTCAGACAAAAGCTCCAGTTTTGACTACCCCTCTTTCCATTCCCTCCACTTATGCATATCCCTCCCCAACCTTAAAGGGAGACTCACTCATTGTTCTTCCTATTGGAGAACAATAAAATTTGATACTTGGGTTTTGGACATCATAAATAGTGGATACTGACTACAGTGGCATTCCCATCGAATACTTTCTGGAGTTCTCAGGTCCATCTAAGCTACCAACACCTGGTACTTCCCATTCTGACTTACCTGTGTCTTCAGGGGATTATAGAAACTGTTCCTATCCATAAAAAAGGAAAATGTCTTTTACTCCAGTCTTTCTTGTCCTAAGAAAAGAAGGAACATTGAGACTAATACTGGACTTATCCACTCTGAGTGTGTTTTTAAAAGTCCCAGAATTCAAGATGCTAACTCTCTAAAGTCTATTTCCTCTGATCTTACCACATTCCTTTTTGTTATTCTGCATTTGAAGAATAGGATTCATACCCTCATATCCTAGTCATCCAAACCACAAACATTGTTGAAGTTCCTTGTGTTAGGATATCACTTTCAATTTACTGCTTTGCCTTTCAGACTTTCTATGGAACCAAGAGTTTCACAGAGCCTAGCTCCTCTCATAGCCTTCTGCAGCCTCCAAGGTATCCATACCTATCCATACTTAGTTTCCTCACTCAGGCTTCCTCACTTCAAAAGACTCTACAAGACTTAAAGTTCACAACCAACCTCTTTCTCAATCTAAGATTCATGCTAAACTTCGGGATATCCACTGTACAACCCACTCAGTTTCTAGGGTGTCTCCTAAACACTTCCAGCATGACGGATTTCCTCTCACTAAAAATATCCAGTTCTTGACAATCTACTTTCTGTCTCTCACAAATCTACAAATAATCTCTGTAAAGAGATTCCAAGAGACTTGAGGTTCATGGCCTCCACAGTCCAAGTGATTCCTTTTACCAGACTTCACATGAGAATGATTCAGTGGTACCTAAAGATAATTTGGGCACAACACTACCATCCTGTCTCTTTACCAGTATCTGTCTCTTGTATTTTGTGAAGAAAGAGTTATGTTGGTGGATTAACCAGCTCAAAGTCAATGCAGGAGTTTCCTTTCTTATTTTTACTGCCCCACCCTTCAAAAGGTCTCAACAGATGCCTCTGACATTGCCTGGGGGGCTTATTCAGAATGCAGTCATATAAACATAAAGGAGATGAAGGCCCTGATCTTTGCCCTCCAGACTCTTCATCACCTTTGGATTCCAGAAACTGTTCAGATCTTAACAGACAATACCACAGTATAGCAACAAATGGGGGGGTTACAAAGTCTTATCACCCTTGCAGACTTGCAGTTATGGCTTGGGCATTGGTATTCACTACACTGCTTATCCCCAGACTGTTTACATCCCCTCAGAATGTCAGTGGCAGATTGTTCATAGGTTCATAGTTGTTTACTAGGCTGACAACTACAAGGGCCTTTTTTAAGCCTAGCCATACATCTCAAGTCTCTGACAGGTTCTGGTACACTTGATAAGTGTAAGCAGGGGCTTGAGAGATGAAACATTTAGAAGCAGGGGCATGTGAGATGAACCATTTACAGATTGCCTGTGTCCATTAGAGACATAGATGCCAAGCCAGGGATGAATTTCCTACTCCCCATCCAATTGTCCAAGTTACACTTGGATTGGTTTAGGGAGGAACTCTGCTTCACATGGATAGGGAGACTGTTCCAGAGATGGGGTAGTCTCTAGGATACATACCTGTATCTCCAGCAGGTCCCATTTGTCGCATGCGTCGGGTATTCAGATGAGACACTGAGGCTGGGTGTGTGTTCAAGCTGTTTATTATACATAAACACAATAGGAGCTGTAACTTGTACATATACTTCGTAATTCATATTCTTACTGACTGACTTATTACTTCTAACCACACACGTGCATCTCCATTCAAGCTTACATTCACATTGACTGACTACACAAAATGGCACTGATCTGCATGTGCTCAGTAACGTAAATGCATGTGTTATCTAGCTACAGTGGCTGACTAGGTTCAAGCTACACACTGATCAACAGCCTGCCTTTTTAACTTTGTTCGACATTGCGGAATGCAAGAACAAAGACATATTTAAGAGCTAGACATTATTTCAACATTTCAACAAAACGTAACTGATTTCAAGTGTCAAGTCGCTGTGTATTTAGGGATATAATCAATTGGTTGCAGTCTTCAGTTGCTCTTAAGGCCAGCTGGGTACATGATCTTTGGAGGATGAGATCACAGATGCGGCAGTCCTCCTCCATTAATCCCAGCATAGGCAGATGTTTTTAAGAAAACTTGCTCTTCTCCTTTATTGAATAAGTATTTGCCTGAAAAAGTGTTTAAGAAATTCAGGGTGTGTTTGATCATACCTGGTCTCCAAGCCCCTTTGTCTGTGAATCATGCTGCTGTGTCCTCAACGACATCTTCCAAAAAAAGACTGACTTCATTGAACCCAGTCCTTACAGATAACATAGCCAAGTGGTTAGAATCTCAAGGAAAGAAACTCGTACTCTCCGGCACGGTAGCCTTTAAGGTATTTAACTACCAGTTTTTTATGTGGAAGTTTGTGTTGAGGTATATTTGCAGATCTGATGTTGTCAATTTTCACTCATTCTTCAACCATTGGGTTCAGATCTGATTCTCGGATCCGACTCGGCCATTACTATAACTCGTGGCCAACTGAAACTCTCGAGATGTTCTTCGTATTTCACTGTTGCAGTCATCACACTTGGGTTATCTGCCTGCAGGTAGCCCTCAGTCGGCCCGAATACCAGAGACTTAGTATTTCTGCGTCGGTTGCTGTCGCTCCAGGACTGACTTCAGGTCATCAGGGGTATAAAAACAGGCAGCTGACACCATTACATCAGTCTTTCTTGCCGAGTAGCCCAAAGCAGAAGCAGTTCGCACGAGTGCCGGTTGGCCGCTACCTGAGTTTTCATTTACGAATTGAATCATCCTGAAGTTTTTTAAAGCTAAATATCCCATTGGGGATCCTTTTTTCTTGCTCTAACCGATGTCAGAAAAAGTTAACAATTGTCTTACCTATGGAAAGCAAATACCACACCAAGATTTTCATTCTTACTGCGTCACCTGTTTAGGCCCAGACCACGGCGTACCTCACTGTCGGTTTTGTGCCTTGTTCAACGCCCGAACCATTCGTAGTCGGGCCCTTTTTGTTGCTAAATACTATCATTCTCGATCTCCATATTCCGAAATGGCTTTGGTAAGCCATCTTACTACTGATAGTCCGAAAAAATGTAAGGATAAAGACAGAGACAGACTGCACAGGTCCAAAGCTGCCGATGACACTAACGTTAAGCTAGTTTCCAGTTCACCGGTACTCAGTGAGGCACTTTTGCAGCCCCTGATGCTTGCTTCAGTGGATTTGCAGGCCTCTACCGAGACCTGTTCGGAGTCCGGTATGCAGCGAGATTCTTCTTCGACTATGGAACCTGCGGATGTCTCTGCCTTGGATGGGTCCAGAGCCGCTGAGCAGGCACCAGCTCCTGAGGACGTTCTTTGTACTACCGATGTTCAACACAAGCCAACAACTTCTGTTCTGTCTAAAACTACCGAGTTTCTAAGGCCAAATGTACACGCTACGCCTAGAAAACTGACGACCAAAGTGCATACACCTGCTCCCTTGCCACAACATCAAGTGCTTAGAATGGCAGACGACCTTATTATGCTGATTAGGGGAAGTCAGCCTTCACCTGCTAAGAGGAAAAGAGATCAGTCCCCAGCAGCTTCCACAGACCAAGAGTCTGACGACTCTGAGGGTTCTGATTATGAAGACATGCCCTTATCTGCTTATGAGGAGTCTGATGCAGAGCAATCCATTCCCTCTGCCTCTCCTCCAGAGGATTTTTCATTTGGTGAAACCTTACATACTTAAGAGGGCATTTCCATTGGCAATGCCAAGACTATCCTCAGTCCAAAAAGAGACTCAGAGAATTTCTAGACTTGCCACAACATAGGCCTTTAGCAATGCCTCCAGTCTTGGAAATTGTTGATGATGTCTTTAAGGAATCCAGTCTTACTCCTGATACTTTACCCCCTGCTCCTAGGAAACCAGCCAGGTACTACAGAGTACCTGACTCTCACAAATTCCTTTTCAAAAATCCTACTGCTGATCCAGAGGTCATTTCCCAGGGGCCTAAAGGTATCAAAGCAACTACAGGGATTCCAGAGCTTTGGACAGATGGGGTAAGAAAGTATATACCTCTGCAACTCTCGCCATTAGGGCTTTGAATTGTCAATTTCACATGCTGAAGTACCAACAACATATTATGGAACTTAATAAGCAAAAAATAGCTACCTTTACAGACTGTGCAGAAAATAAAGAATTGCAAGAGCTTATGCATTCTGCAAGCCAAGTCAGCAAGCATAAATTACAGTGTGGCTTTGACGCCCTAGAAGCATCTTGCAGGGCAGCAGTCACTGGTTCTGTACTGAGAAGGCATGCTTAGCTTAAGAGCAGACCTTGCCAGACCATGTCAAATCAAAGTTATTAGACGCCCCTTTGAACAAGGACAATCTGTTTGGCACCAAAGCAGAAGAGGTTCTTAAAAAGATGGATGAAAAAGCTAAAGCTATGCAGACAGTCAAAGAATTCTTGCAAGTACAGCCTCCTAGATTCAGTAGGCATTGCCCGCGAAAACATTGGTCCTTTCCAGCCCCCTCAAGGCCATCTCAAGCTAGATCCAGGGGAAACAGACCCCCCCGCCAGACTACATTCCCAGGGTATGCAGAGATCTAAGCTATGGAGTGCCTCCACCTCTAAAGCAGGGAGTGCTAAGCCACCCTCTTACGGAAAGAATTCCCAATGACTCCTCAACTCCACTCCCCACCTCTGCCCAACTGCTTGCCCTCCTAGGAGGAAAACATGCTCTTCATGCAAAAAAACTGGATTTCCATCACCAAAGACAGATGGGTCCTCAACATTGTATCCCAGGGGTACAAATTTTACTTCCACTCACTGCCAACCCCAAAAGGGTTCCCAGACCTTCTTCAAAACCAGTGGGCAGAGGCACAAAACCAAGTTCAATCCCTGCTCTCTATAAGGGGAATTCAACCTTTTCCTGTGGGACAGTTAGGTCAAGGATTCTATTCCAGACTTTTCCTGGTACCCAGAAAAGAGGACACTTGGCACCCAATCCTAGATCTTTCAATTCTCAACACCTTCCTGGTGGTACCAAAATTCAAAATGCTCACCCTGCAGCAGCTTCTACCTCTTCTAGCCAAAGATGCCTGGTTAGTCACCCTAGACATAAAAGAAGCCTATCTGTGCATCCCTATAAGGGAGTCATGCAGGAAATATCTACGCTTCAGGGCAGGATCTCTGCACTATCAGTTCTCTGCACTTCCCTTTGGCTTATCCACTGCTCCCAGAGTATTCACAAAATGCCTGGCTCCAGCCATTGCTTACAGCAGACAGAAAAATATTCAAATTTACCCGTACTTGGACGACTATCAGGCAGACAGTCAGAAAATGCTGTTGCAGCACTTGACATTTGTAAAACACCTTTTAACCTCTCTGGGGTACACCATCAACGAAAAGAAATGAAAAACCAGTCCCCAGTCAAAAGATTGTATTCCTGGGAGCAAGCATGGACACAGCATCCCCGATGGCATTCCTCACTCCAGAAAAACAAGTCTATCTGACAGATTATTTTACTCAAATGGCCACCAGAACCCACCTATCCACAAGGAAAATCCTGCAGGCCCAAGGGTTTATGGCCTCATGCATCCTACTAATTCCATATGCCAGACTCCATATGAGGAAACTTCAATGGTTCATAGGTTAGTACTAAGCTAAGTGCCCTTGCGAGCCATTTCAAGCCGAGCCAATTATCCCTTATGAGACTCAAACCCTTAACCTTGTGTTTGTAAGGCAAACACCTTAACCATTAGGCCACCCTCCCAACCCAAAGGGATACTTCTTTCAAACAGTCTTAAACACACACTAACCCCCTCCACACTCACTGAGCATATACAGGATTCAAACCCCTATCTAACTATGTTATGACACTCGAGATGGACGCATTAGCGGAGCACGCTATTCGTATTACTGGTACTTAAAAAGTCTTTGGTGCCAACATTCTCAGGACCTGGAAACCGTCATTCCTATCATAACCTGTCTAAGGACAGAGTTTCTTTGGTGGGCAGCAGCATGCAACCACAACAAGGGACTGCCCTTTATTCAACCCCATGCCACCCAGATCCTAACCACAGATGCATCAGACTATGCCTGGGGGACACACATGGACGGCAAGTGCATTCAGGGCCACTGGAGCCCAAGTCAGATTCATCTACACATCAACCAAAAAGAGATGCTAGCTGTGCAGCATGCTCTGAGAGCTTTCAGATCCCTATTCTCCAGGACACCTGCTAATAAAAACAGACAACACCACAGTTATGTGGTACATCAACAAGCAGGGGGAACCCACTCTTACCCACTCTGCAGGCTAGCCATAGCCCTCTGGAACATGGCCTTGGACATGCAGGTCCATCTGCAAGCTCAATTCCTGCCAGGCAAACAAAACTCACTGGCAGACGACTTAAGCAGAAATCTCCTAGACCTGCATGAGTGGCAATTAGAGCCCAGCACCTTCAACCTTCTGATTCAGAAATGGGGGACCCCAGAGGTGGATCTCTTTGCCTCCCCCTGCAATCACCAGCTCAGCAAATTCTGCACCAGGTCACCTTACAGCAGGGCCTGGAAAGTGGATGCCCTATCCTTCCAGTGGGTAAATCTCTCAATCTGTGCCTTTCCCCCTCTGCCCCTTCTCTCAAGAGTATTGCTCAAGATAAGACAGGACAGACCAAGGACAATTCTGATTGCCCTGGACTAGCCACGCCAGCAAAGGTACCCACTCCTGCGCAGCCTGTCACTGATGCCACCCTGGCACCTACACCAGAACCCAACCCTGCTCTCTCTCAGCAGGGGGGGGAACAGATCTTGCACCCGCAACTGCAAACCCTAAATCTTGCAGCCTGGCTTATTCCTCGAATTCTCTACCAGTAACCAGCCTAAGCAAGCAGGTGCTGGATGTCATTCTTGAAGCCAGAAGACCCAGTACAAGGAAATCCTATGCTGATAAGTGGAAAAGGTACTGCTCCTGGATTCAATCTAAAGGAGAGGACACAACCCTGCCCTCCCTACCTCTAATCCTGGATTACTTAACAGATCTACTCCACAGGGGGCTAGCCTTCTCCTCCATTAAGATCCATGGCTGTGCCATTTCGGCTCATTACAACACTGAGCCAACCCTCTTCTCTCACCCTCTTATCAAACAGTTCCTGAGAGGGACAAACAACTTAAGGCCGCCAAGGAGGGCACCCACCCATGCTTGGGACCTTAACTTTGTACTGGAAAAGCTCACGCTTCCCCCCTTTGAGCCTGCAGTGTCAGCAGAGTTAAAATTAATTTCTTGGAAAACAGCCTTGCTTCTGGCCATCACTTCAGCTAGAAGAGTGTCTGAGCTACAAGCACTTATGACTGTGGAACCCTTCATTATTTTCCATGCTGACAGGGTTTCCCTCAGGACTAACCCTTCCTTTATGTCTAAAGTGGTGTCCAGTTTGGCTCTCAACCAATCTATCCATTGGCCAACTTTCTTCTCTAATCCTCAAAATAAAGGGGAAAGGATCCTGCACTGCTTGGACGTGCACAGACAGCTCAGATTCTACCTTGATAGGACTAAGCCCTTCATGAAATATGACCAGTTACTAGACAGCTTTGCACCAGGGGCAGAGGGCAAGGCCATTTCAAAACAAACAATTTCCAAATGGATAGCACACTGCATCCATTTCTGCTACAAGCACCATGGGAAACCAACCCCTCAGGGGGTCAGAACACATTCCACTAGGGCAACTTCTACCTCTACAGCATTCCTCAGGGGAGTCCCTACCAGGGACATCCTGGAAGCTGCTACCTGGAGGTCTGTACACACCTTCACCAAGCATTGCCACCTGCCTGTCTTTTCCAAATCCAGAGCGGGTTTTGCAGCAGCAGTCCTGCTAGGCATACTAGCCAGCCCCAACTCTTCTTGACTGCCTCCAGCCTTCTTCAGCTTTGGGAATCTACCCAAGTGTGATGACTGAAACAGTGAAACATGAAGGACATAGTACAGTTGTGTACACTTACCATAAATGTAGATGTTCGAGTGTATTCACTGTTCCAGTCCTGGTTTTCCTCCCTCCAGCACCCTTGTCTCTCTCTCTCTCTCTTTCTCTCCTCTCTATGCCTGTTACTCACCCCCTTCAGGGGTATTGGTTTTGGCATTTACTTTTTACTGGTGGTGTTTTCCCCACCATAACTTAGCTCCCTATTTGGGGGACTTCTGACATTTGGGGCAAGAAAAACTGATGTAATGGCATTGGCTGCCTGTTTTTATACCCTTGACGAACTGACGTCAGTCCTGAAGTGACAGCAACCAACGCAGAAATACTAAGTCTCTGGTATTCGGGCCGACTGAGGGCTACCTGCGGGCAGATTACCCAAGTGTGATGACTGCAACAGTGAATACACTCGAAGATATACATTTATGGTTAAGTGTACACAACTGTACTTTCTTCCTACCCACAATGCTCCAACCCCTAACATACCCCAGATCTCGTTTCTGCTTTTCGCATATAGACATGGTCAATTTGCTGTCAAGCATTTCTAGAGATAAGTGATACATTTTTTTTCTTTCGTAAGGCTTTTTCTCCCTAAATTCTTTATTAAATAGCTGTATACGTGTGTGTTTTGTTAGCATTGCTGATATTCTTTTTCTGTAAAAACTTTCTCCCTTTATATTATACATTTTTGTGTAATCTTTAATACCATTGGTGGTATTCCTTTTTCTTTTTAATTTTTTCCATAAAAATAATATATATATATATATATATATATATATATATATATATATATATATATATGTATGTATATATATATATATATATATATATATATATATATTTTCTTTATATCTTTTTTCCGTTGGCGACCCCTAACCGGTATAAACCGAAAGGAGATGATGGTATTCTTTCTGTTACTGTTATCGATATAGTCTTTTTTGCAAAAATTGTGAGAATAGATTTAAAAAATGCAAAAAGTGCAGCATAAGTTGCTTTATACTGATGCCCATGACCTTTGTGTTTATTGTTTGGGCCCCGACCATCTTAATGTTGATTGTGACATATGCAACAGTTTTAATCCGTGTGCTTTAGTGGACAGGCGAAGCAAATTAACGCAGAAAGGGTTATTGCCAACCTCTTTTTCAGAAGCCATATCTGGAGCTCAGCCCTCCAGAATACCATGAAAGGATGCTTCTAAAAAGTTGCCAAAGAAATCAGGTTTTTCCACTTTATCCACGAAGCCTCCTCTCAAAAAAGCAAGGTCAGATATGAAGCCATCTGGATCCAAGTTGTCTGCTACAACTCCCAAAACACAGTCAGTTCAGAGTTCTTTGGCTTTGAAGATTTTTCCTAGGGTCTGATATTCTCCATCGATTAACCCTGTGCCTTCAAGACTTCCATCTCTTTTCCTCGAGAGACGGTGGTCCAAGTCACCATCCATTGCTTCATCTCATTCTTCCAGGAGTGGAGTCTCACTGAAGCCGATATAGATAGAATGATGAGGAAGTTCCTCTTGGCTGAAATACAGATGGGGTTTCTCCCAGCTCCGACCCCTTCTAGTCAGGAAGCTTTAGCTAGATCTACCTCTCCAGGAATGGCTCCTTCTCTGATCCGACATTTCATTATAGAGTCCTTGGAACTAAGTCTGCCGAGACCATCTGGTTTGGATCCAAGAGTACTGGTGTCCTTGGATCTGAAGGTTACTCTGAGTGAGTGGCTCTCAGAGCCATTGTGTCCCAATTGAATCCGAGGTGCTGAAGGTGACCAAAGTTTTTAGAGCCATCTTTGCCCCTTGGTGCTTCGGCCATGGACAGCTTGGCCACTGCATCAGAAGATGTCTTTGGGTAGGGATCTGCCTTCAAGGTAGTGGAGAGAGAGTGTTCTCTGCTTCAGCAGGAAAAAAGATGTCTCCCCCCCCCCCTTGGACCTACCTTCTACGTTCCATATGTGTTTGCACCAAGAGCATTGGCATTTAACCCCACTGGGACAACCAGTCCATACCCATCACACCACCCAGCAGGGTATTACCCTCTCTTCTGGTACTTCCTCGGAGCGTCCCACTGAAGAAATACCCCAGAAGAGAAGGTGCAAAAGGAGACACTTGGAGGATTCCCCTCAAAAATCATCATGGAAGATACAGATTTTGCTGAAGGGGAAGAGTTTCCAGATCACTACCCAAAGACGTCTCTTTCAGAGACATTCTGGAGATCCTCAAGCAGTGGGGTGGTTGGTCCTCCCAAATCCTTCCCTGGAGGAATCAGTGTTTCTGGAAGCATTTGGATTTGGCCCGTCTACCTCATGGGTAACTCCACCTAGTGATGAACTCATTGATTTGATCTCTCAGCAGGTGTGGAAGGAACCTGATGCAGTTGAACCCATCCCCAAGAGACAAGACCAAATTCTGGCACCTCCAACAGGAAGGAAACACTAGAGCAAGGGAGTGTCTGTAGATCCCATGGTGTTGGCTGCAGCCATGAAGAAGGAACTTGCAGAACAAAGTTCCGCTGTCCATCCCCCTAATAGAGAGTCCAGCGCTTTGGACACGTTTGGAAAGCATGTCTATGCTTCAGCGACCTTTGCTGTTAGGTCACTGAATTACCTGGCACACTTTACAAGGTTACAAAGAGATTTGATTAAGGAGTTGTCATATACTCTTTCAGGGTCTACTACTGCAAAGGCTCAAGCTACGATAGCCTCACAGTTGGCAACCCTTCAATCCATCTCAAACTCGCCCATGAGGCTTATCTCTCATGCAGCTGAGGGTACCTTAGGGGCAGCGGACATGCCTGAATGGGCTTGTGTGAGTTTGTGGAGCCCTTCAAGTCTTCCTTCATCAGTGCTCCTTTTGACAGATCTTCCCTGTTTGGCCCAAAAATGAAGGATACACTCTGTAGGTCCGAGAAGGATGGAAAGACTCTGTACTGTAGGAGTACATTTTTCAACCCTCTAAAGGACCTTTTCTATGAACCAACACAGGGGACAAAAGGTGTGGCTCAAGAAATCTCAGGATCCTTTGGAGATAGTTCCCACAGAGGCAGCGGGAGAAACAGTAATGGAAGATGCCACCCAAGTAGCAGAGCTGGCCCACGAAAACAGGGGTCTAGAGACACTTTCTCTAATAGCCCCTACCAGTGCTCCTGAAAGGAGGCCCGATTGTCCCCCTCTGAAGGTAATCGGGTGTAGCTCAACCCTGCACCACAGAGCCTGGCTAGATATCACAAAAGACACATGGGTGCAGAGAATTATTTCCAAAGGTTATATAATTCCCTTTTCCCTTCCATCTCCAATGCTACGAAAAATTCCTGACGTTCCACCCAGCCAGAGGAAGGAAACAGCAGATGTTAAGTTGTCTATCTTGCCTTCATTCTTGCTGGTTGGGTTCGGAGCCGATCCCCGGCTCTGACTCGGCCATCTTCAAAGCTCGAGAGCTGCATACTGGCTCGAGGCCACCCCATATCCCATGAAGCCTGGCGCTAGATACCCAGATCTCGTTTGCCGCTTCTGCTGTGAGGTTGTCTTACTGGCTCAGGTCGTATTTTTTCATTATTTACTCATTTTTTGATAAAAAATTTTTATAGTTGTTAATGTAGATTGTTTATATTAGTTAACCTTTCTATATATTTATATATATATATATATATATATATATATATATATATATATATATATATATATATATATATATATATATACTTGTAGTATCTATAATTCTTTCTTAACCTTCCTCATCCCTTCAGAAAACTCGTTTTAGTTAGAGAGTTTTCCCCTCCCCCTTCACTTTCTTAGGTGGTCGTTTAAATTAGAGGATAACGGTTTTCACTTTCTCTATCCTAAAAAAAACAAAACAAAAAAAAAAAAAAACCTTTTAGCTCTTACTTAGTTTTGTTTAACTTGTATATATACACAATATTGTCAGTTTTCTTGGCTGTGTTTTGAGTGTCTTAACTGTATGTGTGTGGTAGTACTTACATCCTAATTTCAATTTCTTTAGTGTGTTGTTCTTGGTTTTTCTAATTCCTTCTCAGGGATGTCCAAGGATATCAAGGTATCCGGATTCAAGAAGTGTGACTCATGCTGTCAGAAGATGTCTCTGACAGATGGTCACACTTCTTGTGTCTATTGTCTCGGCGCCATGCACCTGCAGGACTCTTGTTCGGTTTGCCATGACTTCAGCCCAAAAGTCCTGCAGGAGCATAAAAATAAATTAATCCTACGTGGATTACTTAAACAGGATTCACCGGCTAAGACTCAGCCCGTGAAGGCCTCTAAGCCACCTAAATCTTCGGCTCACAGTCAGGAGCCGTCGATGGTTGAAGCTGTTCCTTCAGCCTCGGTTCCAGCCGGAACCGATTTATCTGTCTCCCAGTCGGTTCCGACTCTCCCTTCGGAGCCGACCAGGAGTCAAAGGAGATCTAGGTCTCCCCCCCTGGAGTTGATATGCTCTGCTCCAAGGTCTCCTCTGCTCCAATCGGAGCACAGTCATCGATCCCACTCTTCTCGGTCCTCAAGACTATCTGATCATGACATGGAGAGAGTGGTCAGTAGGCTGTTAAAATCGCAGGCCTTAGCAAAAATGTTGTCCAGCCCCCCTCATCAGGTGTCGGCTCCGTCCATATCTGCAGTTATTCCTCCTCCAACTCCTTCCTTGAGCTCGGAGCCGGAGTTCGTTGGGGTTTGGGCCGTGGAACCGTCGGCACCAATACCTTCTGCTTCGGTTCGGTTCCGTCGTCAGCTCCGACCACTTCTATTGTAGCGTCCTTGGAAGGGTCTGGGCGCCGAGACTCCCTCGTCGGCTCCGAGGGGGCGAGTGGCATCGGACCCTTGTCGGACCCCATTCTCCCTCTCGGAGCTTCGGCGCAGGTGAGCTCGGCTCCTACATTGGCTTCGGAGCCATCCCCCTCAGTGCGGAGAGGGATTCCGGTCTCTTTGGAACTGGAGCCTTCTCGGCATCCGAGCAGGGACGCCTTCGAGGTAATGGGGAGTGTGCTGGCCCCTGAGTCAGCCCCACGATCATTCCCACCGTCTCCTCCCACTATGGTGCCTGCGTCTGCCTCTGGCCCTCCTCCAGACCCCAAGCGTGGGGAACCAACGCTCCAGGGCACCCCCTTGGGTGTATCTTCCTCTTCCGAGGCCTCCCCTGATCATTCAGAGGAGCCACCTCGTAAGAGGAAATGCAAGTGGAAGCATGTTGACTCCCCTGAGTCTGTCACATCAGATACCAACTTGGAGGATTCGGAAGGGTCCCCGAGATCCCCCTCTGAAGATGTCTCCTTCTCAGACATCCTTGAGATGCTTAGGCAGAGGGGGATCTGGACTACCCTAAGCCTCTTTGAGGATGTCGGTATTCCTGGATGCGTTAGGATCCCGACCTTCCACCTCCTGGGTGTCTCCGCCTTTCGACCCACTGATGTCCGTGGTGGCTCGGAAGGCGTGGTCAGCTCCAGACACATTGGAACCCACCCCCAGAAGACCCGCTAAATTCATAACGGCATCACAGGATAAACAGTTTTTGACCAAAGGTGTCCCTGTTGATGCCATGGTGGTAGCGGCGGCCACAAAGAAGGAGTTGGCTGAAACTTCTTCATCTGTCCATCCCCCTAACAAGGAGTCCAGGACGATGGACAGATATGGGAAGCGGATGTTCTCTTCAGCAACCTTTTCTATGAGGTCCCTGAATTATTTGTGCCACTTTACCTGCCTTCAAAGGGATCTCCTTAAAGAGCTTGGAGATACCCTTCAAGATCCATCAGCTGAGGGGGCCCGGGTTAAGGCAGCCTCCCAGCTGGCGACTTAATTCAGTGGTGAACTCCTCGATGAGGCTCATTTCTTATGCAGCCGATGGTGCAAGTAGAGCCACAGGCACAGGTGTTGGTCTGAGGAGACACGCTTGGATGCGGCTATGTAACTTCGCGGAACCTTTTAGAGCATCTTTCACCAACACCCCCTTTGATGGTTCCTCTCTTTTTGAATCACAGGTGAAGGACACCCTTACCAGGTGTGAACAGGTAGGCAAGACTCTCTCTGCCGTGGGAGTTCATTTTTCCACTCCTTCCAGACCATATCCCAAGGGTCAGAAGAGTGGAAAGATGTGGTTCCGGAAATCTCAGGGAGCCTTGCCGGACACACGTGGTGAGTTCCCATCCAGGGGCAGAGGAGGGAATAATAATAGACGCCGCCCTCGTGGCAGAGGGGATCCACAAAACCAGGGCAGCAGAGAATCCTCCTCTGAGAAGCCATCCCACCATCCCTGAAGGGTTGCCCGACTGCCCACCTCCGGAGGCAGTCGGGGGAAGATTATCGCTGTACCCAAGAGCCTGGCAAGACATAACACAAGACAAATGGGTACAGTCAATTATATCCGGAGGCTACAGAATACCCTTTGTTCGCACTCCTGTAGTGTCAAGCAAGTCCCTTCCAGATGTTCCACCCAATCTAAGGGATCAAGCAGTGCAAGAAATTTCAGAACTGCTAAGAACAAGGGCCATCCAGCAAGTCCCAGCAGACCAGCAAGGATCCAGAATTTACTCAAGGTTCTTTTTGGTACCAAAAAAGACAGGGGACTGGAGACCCATTCTGGATCTCAGCAGACTGAACAGGTCTGTACAAAGAACCAAGTTTCAGATGGTCATGCTACAGTCCATTATGCCCTTTCTGGGTCAGGCCAATTGGATGTGCTCTATAGATCTTCAGGATGCATACTACCACGTCAAAATGGACAGACGCTCCAGATGATTCCTTCACTTCTGGCTGGGAGCCAGCCATTACCAGTTCAGAGCTCTGCCCTTTGGTCTCACCACAGCCCCCAGGGTGTTCACCAAATGTATGGCAGTAGTTACCGCTCACCTGAGACGGCAAGGATTCCAGGTGTTTCCATATCTAGATGACTGGTTCCTTACTGCTACCACCAGGCATCACCTTCTGCGAGCCAGAGACTACACTATCGAGACTTGCTCAAGACTAGGTATCTCAATAAATTTCAAAAAGTCTGCATTTTCACCCTGTCAGTCTATCACCTTTATAGGCACAAATTTAAGTAAAAAAGGCATGTCAGCAAGCCTTCCACCAGACAGGGTATTAGTGATTCGTCAACATGTACAGGTCTTATTAGCATGCAAGAGAATTCAAGCCAGGTTCGTCCTCCAAACTCTAGGTCTCATGGCAGCAGCGATCATACTTGTTCCTCTAGCTCGTTTTCACATTAGGATCTTCCAGTGGCTGCTTTTCACCCAATGGTCCTTCCAGCAGCTTCCCATGTCTCACATGATCATGATCACAGAAGCATGCAAAACGCACCTTGCATGGTGGATGGTCTCCACATCAGCACCCCTAGGCAGACCATTTGTACTTCCTCCCCAGTTGCTACGGTTACCACGGACGCTTCCCTGATCGGTGGGGGGGGGGGCATTATCAGGGCAGGACAGTCCAAGGCACCTGGCAACCTCACGAGTACCACCTGCATATAAACATCTTGGAGATGAGGGCTGTGCTTCTAGCGTTACAAGCTCTTCAGGACTCTCTTCCTACCGGGACCATTGCAATTCAAACAGACAATATGTCAGTAGTGTGGTACATCAACAAGCAGGGCGGAACCAAGTCCTACCCCCTATGTCGAGAAGCACTCAGACTCTGGCAGTGGGCGAGCTCTTCCCAACGGTTTCTGATCGCAACGCACATCCCTGGGAAGTCCAGCGTCATAGCAGACAGGCTAAGCAGAGCAATTCTCATGCCTCACGAGTGGTCTCTGAATCAAGTAGTTGCGGACCAAATATTCCGCAAATGGGGCCAACCTTGCTGTGACCTTTTTTCCACCCCCTTCAACAGCAAGTGCAACAAATTCTTCTCTCTCCTTCCACTTCCCGGACATTCCCCCAGAGACGCTCTAGTCCACTATTGGCCTCAGGGACTTCTTTATGCATTCCCTCCATTTCCCCTTATTCCAAAACTGATACAGAAAGCGAACGTTTTGGGCTGCAAAATGATCCTCATTGCTCCTTACTGGCCTCGACAAATATGGTTCCCGGTCCTGCATCATCATCTTCTCGAGCAGCTTTGGACTCTGGACCCAGTTCCAGACCTTCTGATCCATCAATCGGGCGGGCTGCATCAATCCCTGCAATCTCTCCAGCTCACTGCTTGGTTGCTCCACTTCCAACCTTAGCCAGGCTTCCAGATATCTCCCCGTCTGTGCAGGAAATTATTTTATCATCGCACAAGTCTACCACTAGGAAAACTTACGCTAGTAAGTGGAAACGTTTTTCTTCCTGGGCAGAGACTAAGAGTATAGACCCCTTTTCAGCCCCTATACACCACATTTTGGATTTTCTTGTGGAACTCTTTCATTCTGGGTCCGCTTCCGCTACAGTTAGAGTTCAGTTAGCTGCAATTTCAAATTTTCACATTGGCCTGTCGGGAAATAATATCATGTCGCATAAGCTTGGTAGAGCCTTTCTCAAAGGGACTACTCTGCTCAGGCCTCCAGTGAAAGATCCTCCACCTCCATAGGATCTAAATTTGATTTTAGCTTCTCTAATATTGCCTCCCTTCGAACCTGCAGCTTCTTGTTCCCTGAAGTTTTTACCTTGGAAAACTCTCTTCCTGGTAGCCATTACTTCAGCCAGAAGAGTTTTGGAACTGCAGGCTCTTTGTACCCGTCCTCCGTACCTAGTGTTCCACAATGATAGGATTGCTCTCAGGACTAATCCTTCCTTCCTTCTTAAGGTCTCTTCAGAAAATAATTTGAATCAGTCCATAGACCTTCCTATGTTTTTTCCCAGCCACTCCAACAGGGCGGAATATAAGTTGCATCAGTTAGATGTTCACAGGCAACTACGTTTTTATTTAAATAGAACTAAGGATATCAGGAAATCGGACCAACTTTTCCTTTCTTATGCTGAGGATAAACAAGGTCTGCCAGTCTCAAAAGTTACCTTGTCCAGGTGGTTAACTTCTATCATCACATTTATCTATCAACTGAGGAATAAACACTTACCTGTTAAACCAAAAGGTCACTCCACCAGGGCATTAGCCACTTCGGTGGCTTTTCAGGCTAGGTTGCCCATGGAATCTATCTGTGCTGTGGCTATGTGGGCCAACCCACATACTTTCATTTCGCATTATAAGTTGGATGTGGTTTCCAGAAACAGAGCAGATTTTGGTTCCACTGTTTTGAAGAGTTTGTTCCGATGAGCCACCCAGGATTTTAGGTGCTAGGGACGCTGTCCCAACCAGCAAGAATGAAGGCGAGATAGACAACTTAACATAAAGATGTTATGTACCTTCCATAATGTTCCATGTTAGTTGTTTTCTTCTCGCCTTCTGTCTTGCGTCCCACCCTCCATCCCCCTATCCTTGTAGACCGAGAAGAGTTACTTATGTTTTTTTTTTTTTTTCCCACTGGCTGAGTCTTCTCTGGCTATTCCTTTCTGTCTAGTAGCCTCTCTGGAGGTTTTATATATTCCAGGATAGGATCCTTTCCTTATTATGTCTGCAGTTAGACTTACCAAATGAGATCTGGGTATCTAGCGCCAGGCATCATGGGATATGGGGTGGCCTCGAGCCAGTATGCAGCTCTCGAGCTTTGAAGATGGCCGAGTCGGAGCCGAGGATCGGCTCCAAACCCAACCAGCAAGAAAGAAGGCGAGAAGAAGACAACTAACATGGAACGTTATGGTAGGTACATAACTTTTTTTTCAGATACAAAAGCTGCTTGAAAAAGGAGTCATCCAAAAGAGGTCCTGCCAGACCAGATAGAATCCAGAACTTACTCAAGATTCTTTTTAGTGCAGAAGAAAACAGGAGAGTGGAGACCAATTTGGATCTCAAGTAACTTGAACAAGTCAGTTTGTCACTCGAAGTTTCATATGGTCATGATTCAGTTCATACTGCCCTTTCTAGGCAAGGATGATTGGATGTGCTTGATAAACCTTCAAGATGCGTACTATCACATAGAAATGAAAAGTATTCCAGAAGGTTCTTATGCTTCTGGCTGGAGACAGTCATTATCAGTTCATAGCACTGCCCTTTGGCCTCACCACAGCCTTCAGGGTGTTAACCAAATGTATGGCAGTGGTAGCATCTCACTTGAGACTACAAGGATTCCAGGTGTTTCACTATTTATATGATTGTCTCATTACCGCCCAGACCAGACCAGGCATCTTCTCATAGTAGCAAGAAACTAGGTACTCCAAACTTGCTCCCTTCTGGGGATCACAATAAACTACAACAAATCTTAGTTGCATCCAACACAAACACTGAAATTCATAGGAGCACATTTCAGTACAACTGCAGCTTCACTTCCCTTAAACAGAGTTCAGACTTTAAGATTGCAAGTCACAAAAATTATTCACAACACCAAGATTTCAGCTCAATTAATTCTTCATACCTTGGGGTCAATGTCAGTGGCCATAATTCTTGTCCCCCTGGTGAGATACCATATGAGAATTCTTCAGTGGATGCTAGCATCCCAATGGTAAAGTCTTTATCAGAAGATGTCAGTTCAAGTAAGGATCACACAGACATGCAAGAGATATCTTTGGTAATGGATAAGGTCAAATCAGCTTGTACAAGGTCGTTCATTCATTCTTCCTCAGTCCAAAGCCATAGTGACCATGAATGCTTCCCAGAGTGGGTGGAGGGGGGCACTTCCTGAGGAAAACAGTCCAAGGCACTTCCCCTGAAAAGGATCATTTGCATATAAATGTCCTGGAGATGAGAACAGTGCTTTTAGTGCTGCAAGCTTTTCAAGATGCTCTACCTCTAGGAACACTTGCAATCCAAACAGACAATATGTCAGGAGTTTGATACATCAGCAATCAAGGAGGAACCAGGTCTTATCCCTGGTGTCAAGAAGCCCTCAGAATGTGACAGTGGGTGATCTCATCCAATCGCTTTCTGGTAGCAATGCACATTCCAGGAAAGTCCAACATAATAGCAGACAAAGTGAACAGGTCCATTCTTCTACCTCATGAATGGTTTCTCAACAAAAAAGTGACTGAGGTCATTTTCCATTAGCGGGGCTAGCTTTGCTGCAATCTTTTTGTCTCCCCCAGACAACAAATGCATCAGCTTCTTTACCCTAATCCCCCAAGTGGGAGAATCACCGAGGGATGCTGTGCTCCCCGATTGGCCCTTCAGTCTTCCCTGTGCTTATGAATGAACCCCACTGATTCCCAAATTCCTTTAGAAAACTGCACGATTGAAGAGAAAAGCCATCCTCATTGCACCTTACTGGCCTCGACAAATTTGGTTTCCCTTTCTTTGGCCTCATTTCATTTATTCACCTTGGATTCTGGATCCAATTCCGGACCTCCTGTCTCACCCGACAGGCATGGTTCCACCAAATATCTCAAACCTAAACCTGGCAGCGTGGCTTCTCCACTGCTGTTAATAGCCAGACAATCTATGCTCTCATCCCCTGTCCATCATATATTTTTGTATTTCCATAAAGCTTCCACTAGGAAAATCTACAAGAGTAAGTGGAAGAGGTTTGTTTGTTGTGTGCATCAAAAACGTATCAATCCCTTTTCAGCCCCTACACAAAGTGTGCTAGAAATTTTTGCAGAAATTTTTAATGAGGGAGCTAGCTCTTCTACCATTAAAGTTCAATTAGCAGCAATCTCTAACTTTCATATAGGAGTTGACAATTCTTCTTTAGCTACTGCAAAGATATGAAAGGCCTTTCTAAGGGGTACTATTTTACTTAGGCCACCTTATAAAGATCCTACTCCTCCATTTGATTTGAACCTTGTTCTGCAGGCCTTAGTCCATTCCTCCTTTGAACCATCTGCAAAATGTGATCTTAAATTTTTGACCTGGAAGACCTTATTTCTAGTGGCTATTACCTCTGCTGTGAGAATTTCAGAACAACAAGCATTGTCCTCTGAACCTCCTAACTTGATTTTCCATAAGGAATGGGTGACATTAAGAACCAAACCTTCCTTCCTTTCTAAGGTGATGTTAGAATTCAGTATCGATCTATTAACTTGCCTGTTTCCTTCCCAAATTCCAAAATAAAGGTGAATACATGTTACATTTACTTGATGTTCGTAGACAGCTTTGTTTCTACTTACACAGATCAAAAGACACTAGAAAATCTGACCAATTATTTATATCCTTTGCAGATAACAAATTGGGCAAGTCTTTAACAAAAGTGACATTGGCAAGATGGATTATGAACTGCATAGCCTTTGTTTATAATAAATCAGGCATTTCATTACCAAAACCCTTAAAACCTCACTCTACAAGATCTATGGCAACTTCATCAGTATTTTTATCCAGCTGTTCCATGGATGACATATGTGTGCAGCTGCTACTTGGGCTAATCCTCATACTTTTATTACTCATTACAAATTGTATCTGGTCTTGAGGGGAAGAGCAGCCTTTGGTTCAACCATGCTCACTAATATCCTTCTTTAGAGTCCGCCTAGGATACAAGGCAGCTGGGGACTCCATCCCAGTGGTTGAAGAATGAATAAAAATTGACAACATCAAATAAAGAAGTTATGTACTTACTATAACATTTCATCTGTGTTGTCCATTTTCATTCTTTTTCAACTTCCCACCTGCTAATCCCCAACCTTTGTCATCATGAATGTCTGGAATAATGAGATGTTATTAAGACACCTCTTGTATGGAGCTCCAGATATTGGTTTCCTTTATTGGGTAAATTATTCAAATAGTGGGGATTTATGTCATCTAGCAAACTACATCTGAGGTTTGTTAGGGGATGGTGCATTGCAGGTAGGTAGGATCTTGAGAGGTTCAGTTGGCCATGGCTGAGTCGGATCCGAGAATAGTATCAAAACCCAACGGTTGAGGAAGAAAGAAAATGGACAACACAGGTGGAACTTTACTTCTTTTTTTTATACAAATTCTCTGTATCATTATCTGCTGAGCAAAAAAATCCTTTGTCAAAGATACTGTGTCCAGTGTTTCTGCTGTATGCTTTAAAGAGTGCCTTGGAAGGCAAATGCAGCAACGTCTGTGGTTATAAGGAAGTATGTCTGGTTGCACAGTCAAAAAATGTTTTGATGAGTTAAAAAAATTAAATTATGAATGTTCCACTTGATTCTGATTGTGTGTTTGGTACAGCAGCTAATCAGATCCTTAAACAATGAGATGACAGAGGTAAACTGATGCAAGGGTTGTCTAAAATGTTCCACATTCCCAGATTTCCCTCCATTAAGTAGGATAATTTTTGGCAGCCCAACAAACAGAATTCCCAGCCAAATAAATGCCAAGGCACCAAAAGGAAATGGCAGGATGAGAACTTCGCCAAACCTAACAACAGAGGATCCTTTCCTAAAAAGGATAACCTCCATTCCCACTTATGACCATGCCAAGGTGTGGCACCCACCTTTCCCAGTCCCCCTCTGGGTGCTCCATCTTGAAAGTTTGCTCTCAACAAGACAGCTTTACCCTTAATAGTTTCTGACATATGGATGCTCAACATTGTTGGCAGAGTTTACAGGTTTCACTAGAAGGAATATCCACCTAAGTTCACCTGCTAGACCAGACCTTGTTATTACCTCCTATAATCCTGCAAATAATGGACTAATGGGTCATAGAACCGGCCCCTCCTTTGGAAAGAATGAAAGGTTTCTAGTCCAGTGTTGGACCTGTCCTTTCTGAATACATTTGTTAAGGTCCCCAACTTCAGTATGCTCACCCTGCAGACAGTCCTGCAACTTTTGCCAGACCACTGCTTCATGGTGACCTTGGACTTGAAGGTTGTGTATCACACTATCCAGATTGCTCATCTCTTCAGAAGATATCTAAGATTTGTTCTGTCTGTTTCTCATTATCATTTCTCTGCATTATCCTTTGGGCTGTCCACTGATCCTCAAATGTTTATCAAATGCCTTGCTCCAGTAGTGGCTCAATGTCAGACTCTTGTCATTCACATCCTTCCTTACTTGGATGACTTGCTAATCTGTGCAGAATCTGTATCCAGGTTTTTGGAATCGCTAGATAATGTCTCAACCTTACTCTCCCACCTAGAGTTCAAGTTGAATCTTCAGAAGTGGTACCTGACACCCTTACAGAGTCTTTCTGGGGTGCTTAATCTACTCCAATGAAAGAAAGGCCTTTCTTCCTGAAGCCAAAGTCCTGTCTTACCAGATGTTGTGTCAGGAAATTGCCTCTGCAAGAGAATTTCCAAAAATGTTAGGACTTATGGTATCATGATTCTCATGATACCACTGGCCCCTCTGCACATGAGGAAAATTGAATGGTATGTCTGGAATTGTTGGACTTAACACCTACATTATCTGAAACCCTAGTTACGGCTGCTGTTCTTCATCAGACATGAGTTACAGTGCTAGAGAGCACAATTGAGTGTCAGTCCGGGACATTCCTTTTTCCCTGCAGTTCTGGCGCAATCTATGTAGACATATTCATCTGACTTCACTTGGAGAGCTGTGTCAATGGGACTGCAAGTGAAGGCCACTTGGGGGCCCAAAGACGAATGGAAGCAGATCAATATCAAGAAAATGTTGACAGTGATCCACTCTTTGAAAGTCCTATACCACCTGTGGATTTGGGGTGTTCTTCTAGTGGTTACAGACAACACTACAGAGATGTTGTACCTCAACAAACAAGGGGATACAGGGTCATACCCTTTGTGCTGGTTGGCAAAGATGGCCTGGGAGCAGGCTTTACAGCATACTCTGACTCTTCAGGCATTATACAGAGCAAAATGTCATGGCAGATAACCTGAGCAGATCGTGGGCATATGCAGTGGTGTTCCAAATGTAGTCCAAATGTGGGGAACACCTGAAATAGATCTGTTAACCTCCTTTAAAAACAGACAGCTGGAGAAATTCTGTTCTAGACATCCCTGCAGCCATGCTTGAAAGGCAGACGCATTCTAGTTCCCTTGGACAGGAAAGTTCCTGTATGCATTTCCACCCTTTCCACTGATTCTCAAAGTACTTCTGAAGGTGGTGACCCCTTGTTGGTCTAGGCAAGTTTGGTTCTTCCTCCTAATGGCATTGGCCAAGGGCATTTACCACAGACTTCCTCACACTCTAGATTTTCTCGCACAGTCTCAGGGGCGAGTGGTGCACTGCAGTTTGGTGCAACTACAACTAACAGCTGGGATGATTCAGTCTTGACTCCGATTAGGCACTTGTTTCATGTGGATGTGCAGCAGATGTTAAAAGAAGCCATAAAACCTCCTCTTACAAAAACGTACAATCCACTGTTGTCTGTTTTTGTCTGATTCAGTGTTTTCATTGTTGGATCTGAAAGGATCCAACCTCGGCACCTTATACCAGAGTATTGGATCCAAGAGCTCTGACTCCTCCCCAACCTACAATTCCCTCCTAAATAATTTACTTCAGCTCTCGTAATATTTTCTGCTCCTCCCTTCCCTTATAGTATTGTTACTTAGAGTTAGGATTAGGTTAGCTTTTAGGATTAATGTAGGTAGTTTTGCAGTTTATATCCTTGTATAAGTGTGTTACCTTTGTAGAAATTTCTACTAGTGTTGTTTCTTAACTTGTAGCTCATTATTATATAGTCACAATTATAGTTTTTCTAATTTAGAATATGTTGTTTTTTTCTACTGTTAATCTTTATATTTATATATATATATATATATATATATATATATATATATATATACACACACACACACACACACACACACACACACACACACACACACACACATAAACACATATATAAATATTTAGAAAAGAAAACTTAGTACTCAAGGGTTTTCTTCCCCCTCTGACAGAGTCTACCACAATGTCCTCTAAAGTCGGATAGCCTTCTTTTTCTCCCTCTACTAAGAAGAGAAAGGAAAAGCACTGAGAGAAATCAGCAGTTGAGAAAAGGCAGGAAGAAAATAAGGCAGAGAAGTGTAGAAAAAGTTCTGTGGATCCATGTACTCTCCTAGGTCCTAAGTCATTGAGGCAGTTGGATCCACCTGCAACCCAGATCCAGACTCCCTCATTAAAACCCACTTGTTCCCTGGGACCAATTAGCCCTAGATTACATTTACCAGTACTTCCCACAAGCTACCTTCAAGACCTGCATCTATAGCTTTGTCGTCGAGGTCTGGTCAGTCCACCCAAAGTCTTACCAAGGGGGACGTCAACTGGATGATGAGAAAATTCTTGAAAACACAGATTCGGCTGGGGTCCTCTCAGCAACGCCCCCTAGAAGAGGGCCAGGAATGGGCCCACTGATACTGTCCCACCTCGTTCCAACACTGACTCTTTCTCAGAGCTGACGCTAACAGGTTTGAAACCTTCTGGCGTACCTTCGTCAGACCAGATAGCCATGGAGACAGACGTTTTCCCTTACTGTTTTGTCCCAGATGTTTTCAAAACGAGTCCCACAGCTGAAACGTTGGGGGCAGATAGTGGAGTTGACTCTGATGTTTCAGAGCTGTTCCTTCCCCTTGATGCTTGACAACTCAGCCCCAAGGTCCTCCTCAGAACTGACCTCTATTAGAGTTGGAAAACTCGCTGAGTCAGCTGACACAGAAAGTTTTTCCATGACTTAAGTAGCAGTGTCGGATTTCGAGGCTGTGGAATGGGCTTTGGCTGGGCCAAGAAGACAGGTGCAATCACACAGTTTGAATCCATTGTGGCTCTCATTGGATTTTATGCCTCATTCTTGTCAACTCACACTCGCCCACAAACTGGTTAACCATCCTCTAAAGGTCCCATCCCTCCAGTATCTACTCCAACCCTATCTCACCACCAGACCACTATGATCCAGCAACAAAAATCAAATACACGTTACTAGAGCCAGTAGCACTGCTGGAGAAGCACTATTCTCCAGAGCTATAGCCAAATTATGGAACACCTCCCCCCCCACAATAACCTCTCTACCATCATGCACCCACTTCAAAGCTTTACTTAAAGCACAACTAAAAACATGCTGGCTATGCCCTTGTAACTCTCCCCTCTAACTTTTCCCACTCCATCTACCCTCTACCTCTCTTCCACCCCACAAACTATCTTTGATTACAGCAAGCTCTGATACTTCCATGCCAATCTACTTATTATATGGCAGTAACTTCTTGTTGTAACAATTGTTAATATCTGCTATGACTTCGTGGATAGAACAGATGCTAATTATCTACTGAATGTACTATGTTCTTCATCTGTAAATATGTTTGTAATATTTTAATTGCTAGGAATCTTAATCTGTAACTATGTCTGTAATATTTTAATTTGTGGAGCTTTTCTTTCCGGGCCTCTGCTGAAAATGGACCTGCATCCAGTTGGACATTCCCGGTCAACAAATGTAAATAAATAAGTAAATAAATTCAAGTTGACAGGGACAGACAGACAGACATAACTGGCTTTGAGGCAGCACAACATTCAAGCTCTTCATCTGATTCTGATGTGTCTCCATCAGAGCTCATGAGACACATTCCACAAAAGAGGAAGTGCATACAGAAGCACATAGACTAATCGCCTAAGTCTGTTCTGAAGACATGGACTTGGATGAAGGAGAAGTATCCCTAAGATCCTCCCACCTCCAGGACATCACCTTTGGGGACATACTAGAATTTTGAAGCAGAGGGGGGGTCCACCAAAGCTCCTTCTGATGAGCCTGTGTTCCTTGAAGCCTTTGGGCTGGCCCATTGGCTTCCTAGATGGTCCTAATTCATGATGCCTTAACAGACCTTATTACTGAGAAAACTTGGAAGGAACCTGACATGGCAGAGCCCATTCCTAAAAAAAATGGCCCTGAAGGACAGGAAACATTAGTCCAAAGACCTTCCAGTAGATGCCGTGGTGGTAGCAGCAGTCACAATGAAGGAACTATCTGAGAAGCTCTTCTGTCCATCCTCCTAACAAACAGTCCAGGATGTTGGACAGACTAGGGAAATGGATTTATGTGTCTTTGACCTTTTGCACTTTGAGGACTGAATTACTCAGCATATTTGACACGTTTTCAAAGGGACTTAATCAAAGCGATTTCCAAGTTTCTTTTGGATAACTTATCATTGGATTCCAAAAAATAGAGGGCGCCCAAATGTATACCTTGCAATATGTATCTAATGTGGCCATGTGACTACTAGCAAGTGCAGTTGATAGCACACCAAGAGCAGCTGGGACTGATATTGCCATGTGTCGTCATGCGTGGATAAGGCTATGCGATTTCCTGGAAAGCTTCAAGGTGCCCTTTAAAAATTCCCCCTTCGAAGGTTCAAGTGTGTTTGGACTTAAGGTAAAGGAAACGCTTGCCAGAAGTGAACAAGATGGTAAGACCATGTCTGCCATGGGAATCCCTTTCTTCACTCCACAGAGATCCTTTCCAGGAAGAATGCAAAGTTCCTGTAATCAAGGCTGCACAGGTAAAAAACACACTCTCCAAAGCCAAGAACACAGCATCCATGGGACCAGACAACATCCCAGGCTGCGTTCTACATGAACTACAGAACGAACTGGCACCCCACCTAAGTATCATGTTCAATCATAGCCTCACCTCAGGCTTTGTGCCCGCTGAATGGCACACAGCAACGGTTATCCCACTCCATAAGGGGGGAGCCACCACAGACGCCGGGAACTACCGCCCCATTAGCCTGACAAGCCTGGTCTGCAAGGCTATGGAGCGTATCATCATGGAACTTGTAAACAAAGACATTGGTAATCTCCAAACTCTGGAACCCACCCAGTTCGGGTTTGTAAAAGGCAGATCATGTCTCCTAAACCTGATAGACTTCTTTGAAGCAGTCACCAAAGCCATAGACAAGGGTAAGGTGGTTCACACAGCCTATCTAGATCTTGCCAAGGCTTTCAACACCATCCCCCCACTCTGGAATTATAGATAAACTCACTAAACTAGGTATAAATCCCTATGTCATAGGATGGGTTGCCAACTGGCTAACTGACAGAACCCACACTGTGAAAGTAGCAGACTCCAAATCCGACTTCAGACCAGTGACAAGTGGAATACTACAGGGTTCAGTCCTGGGTCCTCTCCTGTTTGGCATCTACTTCTCTGAAGTACAGGCTAACACAGAAGATCTTTGGCTAATGAAGTTCGCAGATGACTGCAAACTAGGAGCCATAATCGAAACTCCTAATGATGTGGACATCCTACAAAAGGACCTCACTGAGACAGATGCCTGGTGTCAAAGCCATGGTCTCAAGCTCAATGCCTAAAAGTGCATTGTCATCCCCTTTGGTAAAAACTCTGTACCCATGAACTACAACATAGGCGGTAGTATACTTAACAAGTATGATAAGAGACCTTGGGACACAGGTGGACAGAAGTCTCTCCTTTGATAATCACATCGCCACAGTAGTCAGGAAGTCCTTCTATGTGGCACACCTCATCACAAAAGGTTTCTCATCCGGAAAAAAGAGGTCATTGCTCCCCTATACTCATCACTCATTAGACCCATTATAGAGTACATTGCCCCTTTTGGTATGTACCGCACAAGACATCTACAACAAATGAAAAGGCCGCAGAAATACCTCACAAAGCGGATTACCAGCCTCAAACAGATGCCCTATGCAGACAGTCTCAAAAAACTCCAGCTTTACTCCGTCGCATATTGCCTACTCAGAAGTGATCTCTGCCTAACATACAAAGCTATTTTAAACCCAAAGCTGTTGGACATGCTCCACTTAAAGAAATCCCAGTCCATTCGAGCTACACGCTCTAGTGACCTAAACCTTGTCACCACAATAAACAGAACATGCTGGAGGGATAGATTCCTGTCCCAGAGATTTCCCATACTCTGGAATAAACTACCTATCTATATCAGACAAAGCTCCTCATTAGTACTCTTCAAGAAAAATCTTGATGATTGGATGGGAAATAGGAAATTCACCCCGGGGATCACTTCTGTGGCTCTGCTCGACAGTGGCACAGGAAAATAATTTTCTTGGGTGGCAAAAGCCAGGGTACCTTTTTGGCTGGGCTTGTATAGGCCCTAGGGCTGATAGCCTAGTACCTACCTATGAACCTATGAATCAAAGGGGAGATAAGAAAATGTGGTTCAAAAAAATCATAGGGTTTTCACCACCACACTCCTGAAAATAGACCTCAATGAGGCTGAGGTGGAAGAAATTTGAATGGATGGTGCCCAAGAGGCAGAAGAGGATGGAAGAATGAAGGTTTCTGTGGCCCCTTCACTGAGAAACCTTGCCAGCATCCCTGAACAATTGCATGAAGCTGCACTCTGAAGGCAGTCAGGGAACTCTTAACATTACACTCATCAGCCTGACAAACCATAATGTCCAATTCATGGGTGCTGAGGATTATCACCAGAGATGATACCATACCATTTTTATTTTGCCCAAAGATATGATTGAAGATTCCCAGTGCACCACCAAATTAATTGGAGTCTGCAGCAAAAGAAGTTTTAAAGTTGCTAGACAAACGAGTTAATGTTAAGTTGTCAATCTCGCCTTCATTCTTGCTGGATGGGTTCGGAGCTGACCTTCTGCTCCGACTCGGCCTATACTAAAGCTTGAGAGCTATTTATACCGGCTCGAGGCTACCCTATATCCCACAATGCTAGGCGCTAACTACCCAGATCTCATTTGCCACTTACAGCTGCGAGGTTCGTTTATTACCGGCTCTTCAGGTTAGAAGTTATAATTAAAAAATGTTCTATTTTTTAATCAGGTTTTTACTTAGTTTTAGTTAGCGACCATCCCATTAGCTTCCCTTCATAACTAATCCCCCTTCCGGTCCCTTTTTAATCCCTTTTAAATCCCTTTAGTTATAAGGTTAGGCCTTTGGGCCTATTCTGCTTAACTTGTCAGTTTAATTTTTGTGTGACTGACTTTCCTGTTTAAAAGGGTGTCTGTGTGTGTGTGTGTGTGTGTGAGTGTGTGTGTGTGTGTGTGTGTGTGTGTGTGTGTGTGTGTGTGTGTGTGTGTGTGTGTGTGTGTGTGTGTGTATTTTTTGTACTTAGGATGTCAAAAGACACCAGGGTCTCAGGCTTCAAGAAGTGTGACTCGTGCTGTCAGAAAATGTCGCTGACAGACGGTCACACTTCTTGTGTTTATTGCCTGGGCCCTGTGCACCTGCAGGACTCTTGTTCGGTCTGTCATGCGTTCAGCCCAAGAGTCCTGCAGGAATTCAGAAACAAGTTAATTTTGAGGGGCTTGTTAAACCTGAAGGTTCCCCGACCAAGTCTTCGTCGGGGAAGCCTTCGAAGCCATCTAAGCCGTCAGCTCTGAGCTCAGAGCCTTCGACTGGTGGTACTCAAACTGCTGTCACATTGGTTCTGGCTGGAGCCAATGTTTCCAAGACACAGTCTTCATCATCGGCTCCGGCTGGAGTCGACGTTCCTCAAATTCAGGCTTCTACATCGACTCGAACCGGAGCCGATGATTCCAGGACTCAGTCGGCACTGATAGTGGTGTCGGCGCCATCTGCTAGCCGTAAAAGGTCCAGATCTCCATCCTTGGAGTCTGTTCACTCGGCTCCGAGGTCTCCCTTACTCTCGGAGCGGAGTCATCTAACCCATTCCTCCAGGTCTTCCAGGCTCTCGGACCACAACCTCGAGAGGGTGGTTAGTAGACTTCTAAAGTCTCAGGCACTAGCCCAAATGCTTCATAGCCCTTCTCAACAGACAGTGGCTATCCTCACCCCATCTTCTATTCCTACTCCGA
Source organism: Protopterus annectens (assembly GCF_019279795.1). Taxonomy (NCBI): domain Eukaryota; kingdom Metazoa; phylum Chordata; order Ceratodontiformes; family Protopteridae; genus Protopterus; species Protopterus annectens. Next base: position 134,071,765 of record NC_056745.1, read on the forward strand.
CTCTTCCTCTGAGTTTGGAGCCGGAGCTTGTGGGAGCCGTGGCCGTCGACACGTCGGAGCTGATACCTCACCTTTCGGCTCTGTCGTCGGCTCTGGTCTCTTCAATGGTCCCATCCTTGGAGGGATCCGGGCGCATTGACTTCCTTGTCTGCTCCGAGGGGGCGAGTAGCATCGGACCCTTGTCCAACCCCGTTCTCCCTCTCAGAGCTTCGGCGCTGGTAAGTTCAGCCCCGACATCGGCTTCGGAGCTGTCCCTCTCGGTGCCGGGAGGGGTCCTTATCTCTTCGGAGCGGGGACCTTCTACCCTGCCTGATAGGGGCACCTTCGAAGTCATGAGGAGCGTGCTGGCCCCTGTGCCTGCTCCATGGTTGGCTCCCTCAGCTCCTCCCTCTGTAGTGCCTGCTGCGGTCTCTACCCACCCTCTCATTCCTGACCGTAGAGATCCAACGCCTCAGGTTTCCCCATTGGGAATATCCTCCTCTTCCGAGGTTTCCCCTGATCTGTCGGATACCAACTTGGATGAGTCGGAAGGGTCCCCACGGTCCCCCTCTGAGGATGTCTCCTTTTCGGACATCCTTGAAATCCTGAAGCAGAGGGGGAACTGGTCTACCCTTAATCCTTCCGAGGACGAGTCGGTTTACCTAGAGGCTTTTGGCTCTCGCCCTTCCACCTCCTGGGTTTCTCCGCCCTTTGACCCCCTCATGGAAGTGGTGGTGCAGAAGGGGTGGACGGCCCCTGATACGATGGAACCTACCCCACGGAGGCCTTCCAAATTTATAACAGCCCCTTCAGACAAACAGTTTTTAGCCAAGGGTGTCCCGGTTGATGCCATGGTGGTGGCTGCAGCCACTAAGAAGGAACTGGCTGATCCTTCAGTACCTGTCCATCCTCCTAACAAGGAGTCTAGGACTATGGATAGGTACAGCAAGCGGATGTTTTCTTCAGCGACCTTTGTCATGCGATCACTGAATTATCTGTGCCACTTCACCTGCCTTCAAAGAGACATGCTCAAAGAAGTGGGTGAGGTCTTACAGGATCCAACAGCTGTGGGGTCTCAAGACAAAATAAATTCCCAGCTGGCAACCCTGAATTCCATTGTCAACTCCTCCATGCGGCTTATTTCCTATGCGGCCGATGGGGTGAGTAGGGCTGCAGGCACAGGCGTTGCCTTAAGGCGTCACACCTGGATACGGCTTTGTAACTTCACAGACCCCTTTAAGGCGTCCTTCACTAACTCCCCCTTTGATGGTTCAGCTTTGTTTGGACCTCAGAGGAAGGATACTTTGACCAGATGCAAGCAAGAAGGCAAGACTCTCTCTGCCGTGAGAGTCCGTTTTTCCACCCCATCTAGACCATACCCTAAGGGTCAGAAGGGTGGGAAGATGTGGTTCCGTAAACCACAAGAGGTCACGCCTGATGCAAGAGGTCAGTTCCCCTCTAGAGGCAGGGGGGGAACAATAACAGATGCCGCCATAGGGGCAGAGTTGGTCCGCAAAGTCAGGGTAGCAGAGAGTCTCTTTCTGACAAACCCTTCCAGCATCCCTGAGAAGCTGTCCGACTGGCCACCTACGGAGGCAGTCGGGGGAAGGTTATCACTGTACCCAGAAGCCTGGCTTTCACTCACCCAAGACAAATGGGTACAGTCGATCATATCCGAGGGTTACAAAGTTCCCTTTATCCACACCCCAACTCAGCCAAAAGGACCCCTTCCAGACGTTCCACCCAGTCTAAGGGAACAAGCAGTACTAGAAATATCAAAACTGCTAACAAAAAGAGCCATCCAGCCAGTCCCAGTAGACCAACAAGGATCCGGAATCTACTCCAAGTTCTTTTTGTTACCAAAAAAGACAGGGGACTGGAGACCCATATTGGATCTCAGCAGACTAAACAGGTTTGTAAGAAGAACGAAGTTCCGGATGGTCACGCTACAGTCCATTCTACCCTTTCTGGGTCAGGACAATTGGATGTGCTCAGTAGACCTTCAGGATGCGTACTACCACATCAAGATGCACAGACGCTCCAGGAGGTTTCTCCGCTTCCAGCTGGGAACCAGTCATTATCAGTTCAGAGCCCTGCCCTTTGGTCTCACTACAGCCCCCTGAGTGTTCACCAAATGCATGGCAGTGGTTACGGCTCATCTGAGGCGTCAAGGATTCCAGGTGTTTCCATATCTAGACGACTGGCTCCTCACCGCCACCACCAGGCGTCAAATTTTCCTCTCCAGAGATTACACCATTCATACTTGCAAAGGGCTAGGTATCTCCATAAATTTCGAAAAGTCTGCCTTGTCGCCTTGTCAGTCTTATTAGCTTCATAGGCGCCACCTTGGACACAGTCCGGCTTTCCGCAAAACTGACCGAACAAAGAGTTCTAGATATTCGCAGGCATGTTCACATCCTTCTTCAGAACAACAAAATCCAAGCCAGGGTTGTCCTGAAGGTATTAGGTCTCATGGCGGCAGCCATTACTCTACTTCCCCTAGCTCGCTTTCATATGCGGATCCTTCAGTGGATGCTTTTTTCCCAGTGGTCCTTTCAACAACTTCCAATGTCACACAACATTTTAATAACCCTGTCTTGCAAGAAACACCTTTCTTGGTGGATGGTCTCCCCTCAAGTCCTTCAGGGCAGACCATTTGTTCCTTCTCCCCCGGTCGCCACGGTGACAACGGATGCCTCCCTGATCGGGGGGGTGGGCATTTTCATGGCAGGACGGTCCAGGGCACATGGCAACCTTTCGTGTGCCACCTGCACATAAATGTCTTGGAGATGAGAGCAGTACTTTTAGCATTGCAAGCCCTTCAGGACTGTCTTCTTTTCGGGACTATTGCAGTTCAGACGGACAATATGTCCGTAGTGTGGTACATCAACAAGCAGGGCGGAACCAAGTCCTATCCCTTGTGTCGATAGGCTCTCAGACTTTGGCAGTGGGGGATGTCCTCTCAGCGGTTTCTGATAGCAACGCACATCCCCAGGAAGTCCAACATCATAGCGGACAGGTTGAACAGAGCCATTCTCATGCCACACGAGTGGTCTCTCAAACAAACAGTAGTGGAAGAAATTTTTCAGAGATGGGGTCGACCTTGCTGCGACCTTTATGCAACACCTCAAAACAGCAAGTGCCACGACTTCTTCACTCTCTTCCCTCTTCCTGGCCACCCCCCCCAGAGATGCTCTAGTCCACGATTGGCCCCGGGGACTTCTGTATGCCTTTCCCCCCTTTCCATTAATCACTCAGTTGATTCAGAAAGCTACCGCCGTGAGAGCCACCATGATCCTCATTGCTCCTTACTGGCCTCGTCAGATACAGTTTCCATTCCTACATCGTTACCTCTTGGGGCAGCCCTGGCATCTGGACCCAGTGCCAGATCTCTTGACCTATCAGTCGGGACAGCTGCACCACTCCCTCCAATCTCTCAACTTCACAGCTTGGTTGCTCCAATTCCAACCCTAGCCAGGCTTCCCCTTATTTCCCATTCTGTGCGTGACATACTTATAGCTTCCCTAAAGTCATCCACCAGGAGGATTTATGCCAGCAAGTGGAAGCGTTTTTCCTTCTGGGCAGGAGCTAGAAATATAGATCCTTTTACTGCCCCTATCCAATCAGTCCTAGACTTCCTCGCCAAATTGTTTCACTCAGGGTCTTCTTCCTCCACCATCAGAGTACAGTTAGCGGCTATTTCGAACTTTCATGCAGGCTTTTCGGACTCCAGTATCATGTCCCATAAGCTTTGTAAAATCTTTCTTAAAGGTATCTTTTTGCTTAAGCCCCCAATCAGGGACCCCCCACCACAGTGGGACTTAAATTTGGTTCTAACCTCCTTGAGTCTTCCCCCCTTTGAACCTGCGGCTTCCTGCTCCCTGAAATTGCTATCTTGGAAAACTGTCTTTCTGGTCGCCATAACATCTGCGAGAAGAGTATCAGAACTTCAGGCCCTTTGCATTCGTCCACCTTATCTAGTTTTCCATAAAGACAGAGTGTCCCTCAGGACTAATCCGTCCTTTTACCCAAGGTTTCTTCTGAAGCGAACCTAAACCAGACTATCGATCTTCCAGTTTTCTTCCCCAACTACTCCAACAGAGCGGAACAAAAACTGCATTTTCTGGATGTTCATCGTCAACTCCGTTACTATTTGAATAGAACCAAGCAAGCTAGGAAATCTGAGCAGCTCTTCCTTTCTTATGCAGCAGGCAAGAAAGGCCTTTCAGTACCCTTTCTAGATGGCTGGCATCTGTGATCACTTTCATCTATCAGCTCAGACGCCAAAAGCTACCATCAAGGCCCAGGGCTCACTCAACCAGAGCATTAGCCACCTCAATAGCTTTTCAGGTTAGATTACCAATAGATTCCATTTGTGCGGCAGCCACTTGGGCCTCTCCTCATACCTTTATCTCTCATTACAAATTAGACATGGCCTCCCGAAGCCGGGCTAATTTTGGTTCCACCATTCTCAAGAGTCTGTTCCGATGAGCCACCCAGGGTGAAGGTGCTAGGGACGCTGTCCCATCCAGCAAGAATGAAGGCGAGATTGACAACTTAACATTGAGAAGTTATGTACCTACCATAACGTTCCATGTTAGTTGTCTTTTTCTCGCCTTCTTTCTTGCGCCCCACCCCCCATCCCCCTAGCCTGGACAGACCTAAGGATCCTTGGGGATCTTCTTCTTGCCTCAGTTTGACCCCTAGGCTATCCCTTCTGGTAGCTATAGATCTAGGTGACTTTCGAGTGAGGTTTCCTCTCCTCCTTTTGTTGGAGAGCAAAACTGCTGTGGTTTTCAGCTATCAAACGAGATCTGGGTAGTTAGCGCCTAGCATTGTGGGATATAGGGTAGCCTCGAGCCGGTATAAATAGCTCTCGAGCTTTAGTATAGGCTGAGTCGGAGCCGAAGGTCGGCTCCGAACCCATCCAGCAAGAAAGAAGACGAGAAGAAGACAACTAACATGGAACGTTATGGTAGGTACATAACTTCTCATTTTTCCTTTGTGAATGTATGTCCAATACATTGCATTTGTAGCCTGCCCTTGACAAGCCTAACAATACACCACCTTCCTGTTGGAGACATCATTAACTGAATGCTGAAGTCCTGTGCCTCACACCTTGGAGGGGTGTTACTCAAGATCTTAAAATAGAGCCTCAGTACCAATAGGGTACCCATGCTGTGGAAAAAATCCTGTCTGATTCCGGTGCCAAAGTAGGCATGCCCAGGGGATACTCTAGATAGCAGGCCTGTGGCACTCACGTCACACTGCATAAAAGTCCTTGAGAGGCTGGTCCTGGAAGTATTTCGCCCCAAGGTCACATCAGAACTAGACTCCCTTCAGTTCGCACAGCAGGAGAAGATATGTGTCAAAGATGCCATTGTCCACCTTATGCATAGTGCATACAGTTACCTGGACAAACCAGGAGGATCCCTCAGAATCATGTTTTTCAACTTCTCAAGTGCCTTTAACATCATCCAACTAGACAAGCTGGGGAGGAAGCTGTCAGTGATGAATGTGGATGCTGCCTTACTTTCATGGATGCTGGATTATCTGACCAATAGGCCCCTATATGTGTGGCTGCAGGGCTGTGTGCCTGACACAGTGCTATGGTACACTGGAGCACTGCAGAGGACAGTTTTAGCACCTTTCCTTTTCACCCTGTATACCACAGACTTCAGCTATAACACTGAATGCTGTTACCTGCAAAAATTCTCAGATGACTCAGTCATAGTAGGAAGTATCAGGCATGGGGACGAGGAGGAAAACTGGAGGGTGGTGGGCAGCATTGTGAGATGGTGTGAGATTAATCAGTTGCAACTGAGCATCAGTAAAATGAAGGATCTAGTAGTAGATCCAGGGAGATCACGATCTCGCCCCTCAATGAGCTTCTATCATTTAGTTGGGGTTGAAGTGGAGATTGTTCAAGGCTACAAATATTTGGGAGTGCAACTGGACAGTAAGCTAGACTGGTCCAAAAACTTGCAGGTAACACATAAAAAGGGTCAGAATAGGCTGCACTTACTATGAAGACTCAGATCCTTTGGAGTCAGCAGCACTATGTTGCAGTTGTTCTATGAGACTGTAGTGGCCACCGCTATCTTCTTTGCAGTGACATGCTGGGGTAGTAGCATAAACAAGACTGAGGCAAACAGACTCAATAAATTGGTAAGGAAGGCTACCTCAGTGGTTGGAAAAGAAGTGGACACCCTCGAAACCGTGGCTAAGAGAAGAATGTTAGCGGGACTGAAGTTCATCATGGCAAGTATTGAGCACTGACTCAAAAGAGTTGTGGATGGACAGAGAAGTTCCTATAGCATAAAGTGGCTGCATTGAACGTCACAGGAAATCCTTCCTGCCCACAGCCGTCAGACTCTGTAAAGCCTCCTACTGTCTTAGCATCGCGCCACTACTGAAGGAGACCACATAGTGCAATGTTAAACTCTTACTCACGTTTTCTTTTTTCCCCATCCTTTTTATCTTTCTCTCTTAGCTCTTTTTTCAATACAATATTAATCATCAATGCAATTATCCTTTGTGCAATATGTTATACCTTAGTTAAAGTGCAATACCCCATGTCCTAGTGTGAGTGGTAATTAATACAAAAGGCTCCCCCTATAATTGTCACTACTCTATGTGGTATCAAACTCATCTAATACTTTGGCTGTGGTCAACAGTGTACCTATGTCAGGTGTTGCTGTTATATATATCGTGTAACATAAGTGAGTATAGTATCTATCATGTCTAATTTATGTAACATTTGTGTTTGGTCTATGTTGTGTCTATGTTTGTGTGTGCAGTTGTAACATAAGCAATTTCCTGTAGAATCAATAAAGTATTTTTGATTCTGATTCTGATCCTGATCAACAGTTTTATTGCTACTTAATAAGACTTTGAATGTATTGGATTATTGTTATATCTTCAGTTTACCTTTTAATATCTAAGGTACAAGGGTGCATTTATTGGAATGTGTACTCATGGACATTGCTATTACTCTAGTGATCATGGCCCTTCCCTTCTCTGAATCCTTTATCAGTGCCAGATGTGCTTTTTTGAAGTGGGTTTGTGTAGAATGGGACACAGCACTCCAGAAAAGATCAGTACAAAGGCTCTTTACTGCAGCAGTATGATTTCTGTGCTCAAGTAGAAGGAGCCTATGAGGATACATCATAGTTGTTGACAGCAGTGAAGTCCTGTCTTGGCATCCTCAGCAAATTTCCTCTGAAAGGTTAAGAAGGGATTAAAGCTTGTGGCATGGAGCAGTGGGATAAAGCCTTGAGTGCAACCCTAATTACCTGGAATTGACAAATGACCAGGGCTTTGCAGGAACCTTCAAGAAAGGGCAGGAACCTTCAAGAAAGGGCATGACTGTGTAACCAGTGGTAGGGGAAGGGAGGTGGTCCATGCAAGTGCATTTCTGCCGTTTACTGGAGGGATAGGTGTACGGTGTGCAGCATGTGGCTGAAGATATGCACTGTCTACGAAAATCCTTGCTCATGATGTAGTTTTAACTGGATGTTTGTGGGAGTGCACAGAGTCCCAGGGGAAGGTAGATCCAGCCTTTGTACCTTTGAGCATGCATGTCAGCCACTAGAGGAAGGAGTAAGGCCATAAAGAGTAAATAAACCCCCTGATGACTATCTGGATGACTGCTTACCCTGGCTGTCACCCTGCTAAGTAAGGGACTGAATGGGTGGAGTCATAACGGGAAGGGGCGTGCTCTGGTTGGTGAGCAGGAAGCAAAAGTAAATCATTAAGGAAGTGTTTTTGGATTTTAGGATCATGCCACACCTCATTGTCTCAGTATTGAGGATGCAGTTCTGAAGACATAGCATACTTCAACCCATTTTTCTTGCCGTCATCAGCACAGACTAGTATCCCATAAATGTTTAAGTGACTGAATAGCAAGATAAATGAAAAAAAAACATTTGTGATGTAAACATGTAGATTTTGTTTAAGCTAACATTCTTACTAACTTCAAAAATACAGGATTCCTAGCACCAGTTTGTATAGAGTGAAGTGCCCTACTTTTGTGGAAATATTCAATTTTAAGTACTTCAGTGGCCCATAAAAGTAATAGTGACCCATTTTGCATCCGTTTTTTTTTAACTAAGGAGATATTGTTCTGAAAGTTGTATAGTACCTTATTTCTCTCATACTTAGATTATTAAGTTATTTTTATTAAACTGTTTTATCAAATTATTAGCATTCTTGTCATCAGGAGCTGAAAACATGTTAATTGCTAAATTACAGTGTATTTGAGTAAGATGTCATTATTTTTATACGGAGCATTTTCGGCATCTGTCATCTTGCTGTCAGGCTTGAAAGTATTAGTGAGTCTTATAGAAAGCTTCTTTTTGAATGCCACCAGTTTACCACTACATGTTGTAGAAAAAGGCAGAATAATTTCAGATGAAACAGTGAAATGAATCACAAGGAGAAAGGTAATCATCGTTAATGCAGAGTTAGTTAAAGACAAACCTTTAGGTGCATTGTATATGTTTTTTTTTTCTGCAGTAAGTCTTTTGTAAAGTACACAATAATTTTTCAAGATTTGTTGGCCATTTTTACTGATTGTGTATTATGGCCTTGTAAGTTCTCTTTTTTTCTCTTCCCATTCACTTTTTCTTTTGTTGGACTGACCAGTAGTGACAGTGAAATATTCATTTTCCCTTCATTCCTGATCACTTTCCAGACAATTTAAACATAAAACTTAATTTTCTCTGCATTCATGTTCTATTATTTTTTCAGGTTTCTATCTCAGGTTTTCTGTTTCCAAAAATGAATACATTTTCTTCCAGTATTTTTCTTATAAAGTTTTACACTTCTGTCATGCTGCTGTACTGAATCTACAATAATATTTTATGTTAGTTTCAGCTAATACAATTCTTTCCACTAACTTCAGCCCCACTATAGCCAGTTCTTTCTAACTTATTAAATGTGTATTGTTTTCTGATTACATGTTTTTAGGCCACTCTTCAATCATGCAAATTCTCAACATATTCTTGTGTATTAGTATTAATTTCCCAACTATTAATGTGAAATTGTTCGATCTCGCCGTTTGTTCTTACACACACGGGTTCGGCTCCGAGTCAGCCACATCACCAGCTTCGCATCTTCGAGAAAGCTCGAGGCACAGTGCTGTCCCATGATCCTCCGGTGTCAACCCTCAGATCTAGTTTGCCACTAGCAGCAGATCGCATCACTGAGAGGCTCGGGCCAGTATATTTTTCATCTTTTTCAAATTTGTAGTTTAAATTAGTGATTAGAATAGTTTTGTAAGTAGTATAGTAGTGTAGGTGTAGTTAACAGAGTGTGCTTTTTTCTATTAGATATAAAAAAAATATATATATAGTTTAGTATATACTTAGTTAAGGCCTTGGATTTTTCTGTCAGGATTGACAGTAATTTTTATATTTTATTGTAGTTTTTGCCTTAACTTTTTCCCCTTTTTCTTATAACATAGTTAGATACTGTTTGTCTATTATTATTATAGATATATATATTTAAACTTATATATATTGTGTGTGTTTCCATATATGTGTGCTGTGTTTTTTCATATATATATATATATATATATATATATATATATATATATATATTTTCTCTTTACTGTTTAAAATGTCTGAGAAAGCCAAATCAGGCTTCAAGAGATGTCAGTGTGGACAAAAGATGTCCATTACTGATAACCATTCCTCCTGCGTCTACTGTCTTGGCCCTCTCCACTTGCAGGAAGACTGCTCCATATGTCATTCCTTCAGTGGGAGGGTCATGCTGGAAAGATGCAGGAAGTTGGTTGACAGAGGGTTGCTTAAACCCGAATTTCAAGAGGCCCTGGACAAGACCGAGCAAGTGTCCAAGTCTTCGAAGGGGTCGAAGTCTTCAAGAGTGTCGGAGCCTAAGTCCTCGGCTCCGAGCACCTCTTTTCAGATTCGGACGCCGGCTCCAAAGGCCTCGGGGTCGGGCGTCGAGTCCTTGTCTCTGATCGAGACTACCGTGTTGGAGCCGGTATCGGAGTTATCACCGCCTTCAATCCTTCGCTCGGTGACTGCTTCGGCCCCTTCGACCCGTTCTTCGAGGCTGCTTTCCGATTCCGACGTTGACCGAGTGGTACAGAAGCTAATGGAGAACTCGGCTCTGTCCAAACTCATCGAAGTTTCATCCCAGTTGGTATCGAAACTTGAGACCCTTCCTACCCCTTCAACCAATCCTCTTCCGAGACCTATCGAGTCCCAGGAATCGAAGAGCCGATGAGAGTAGAGCCCTCGGTGCCGAAGCCTCCAGTTGTGCTATCAACACCTTTAACCTCAACACCCTCGGAGCCAGCCGGGGGGTCTCGGAGCCGACGGTCTTTCCTTGGTTCCGTGGGGGACAGTTGAACCGAACTTTCGGTTTTGACTCTTCCCCACGGGGCCTCGGCTCAGATCAGCTCGGTTCCATCATCAGGGCCGGAGCCCATGGCTCCGGTTCCTGGGAGGCTATCGGCTTCTTCGGAACCGATACCGCCCTCGGACTGGGGCACCGGTGCCTTCGACGTCATGAGGAAGGTCTTGTCTGAACAGACACTTACATCATCGACATCTTCTGCTCATTCCCCAAAGGGTCCTGGTTCTGCTTCTGTACCTTCGGTTCCTGCTAAGTGTCGAGACCCAATGCCTCAGCAAGCCCCAGAGGGTGCCCCTACTTCCTCAGAGGCATCCCCAGAAGCCCCCTCTGAGGATATACCGAGGAAAAGATTGTGCAAGAGGAGGCACATAGATTCCCCACAGGAATCTCTAACATCGGATACTGATTTGGATGAAGCAGAAGGGTCCCCACGGTCCCCCTCTGAAGATGTCTCTTTTGCTGACATTTTAGAAATCTTGAAACAGAGGGGAGATTGGCAATCCCTTACCCCTTCTGCAGACGAATCGGTACTGCTGAAGGCATTTGGGGCTCAACCTTCTACCTCCTGGGTGACCCCTCTGTTTGACGAGCTTATGGATCTTATAGCCCGTAGAGCTTGGGAATCACCTGATAAAGTGGAACCGGTCCCCCGTAGACCTAACAAATACATCATGGCCCCTCAAGACAAGAGTTACCTTACAAAAGGAGTTCCCGTGGATACTATGGTGGTGGTGGCAGCCACTAAAAAGGAAATGTCTGAATCACCCTCCTCTGTCCATCCTCCTAATAAGGATTCTAGGACGATGGACAGGTATGGGAAGCGCGTATTTAGTTCTGTGACGTTCTCCATGAGATCGCTCAACTACCTTACGCATTTCACGCAACTACAGAGAGATCTCCTTAAGGAACTCGGACATACTCTCCAGGGTAACACAGATGCTGCTGTCTCCGAAAAAGTGACAGCACAGCTTAATACCCTCAACTCCATAGTGAACTCATCCATGAGGCTTATTTCATACGCAGCCGAAGGATTGAGTAGGGCGGCAGCTTCAGCGATTGCTCTGAGGAGGCAATCCTGGTTGCGCCTATGCTCCTTTGCGGAATCATTCAAGTCTTCCTTTATTAACGCCCCCTTTGATGGTGCTTCCTTGTTTGGCCCCAAAGTAAAGGAGACCCTCACTAGGTGCGAGCAAGAAGGGAAGATCCTGTCTGCTGTAGGGGTCTGTTTTTTTTGCCCCATCCATACCATACCCCAAAGGGAATAGAGGCGGAAAAATGTGGTTCTGAAAGACTCAGGGATCCTTTCAGCCCACTCAGAGTGATACCCCCTCCAGAGGCAGAGGAGGGGCAAGAAATGGAAGATGCCGCCCAGGCGGCAGAGGGGGTCTGCAAAATCAGGGCGACAGAGAGACCTTCTCTGGAAAACCCTTCCAGCACTCCTGAGTGCAGGCCCGACTGTCCTACTCTGGAGGCAGTCGGGGGTCGCTTCGCTTTATACCAGGAGGCCTGGCTAAATCTCACGTCAGATTCTTGGGTAAAAAGCATAGTTACCAGAGGCTACAATATTCCCTTTATAAAAACCCCTCCCGCCCCCAAAAAGCTCCCAGATGTTCCACCCACTCTACGAGACCAGGCAGTCGTAGAGATAGAAAGGCTGCTCGAAAACAGAGTCATCCAACCTGTCCCGGCGGACCAAATAGGATCCTGAACTTACTCAAGGTTCTTTCTAGTTCCGAAGAAAACAGGGGACTGGAGACCGATTTTGGATCTCAGCAACCTCAACACCTTCGTGGAGAAGGCAAAGTTCTGGATGGTCACGCTTCAGTCGATACTTCCTTTCCTACAGGAGGGCGACTGGATGTGCTCTATAGATCTCAAGGACGCGTACTACCATATCAAGATGGCCAGAGCGTCCAGAGATCATCTGCGCTTCCGGCTGGGAACCAGTCACTACCAGTTTCCTGCTCTGCCCTTTGGTCTCACCACAGCCCCCAGGGTGTTCACCAAATGCATGGCAGTAGTAGCATCTCACTTGAGACAGATGGGATTCCGGGTGTTTCCTTACCTAGACGACTGGCTCCTCTCCGCCACCACTGAGTATCGCCTTGTGCAAGCCAGGGATTACACCATCAACCTTTGCTCCTCTCTAGGCATAACAATCAATTTTGGAAAATCTGCACTATCGCCCTCACAGCGTATCTCATTTATAGGGGCAGATTTGGACACTACCCTGGCTCGAGTCAATCTCCCCCCATTCAGAGTATCAGCCCTCAGAACTCAAATTACTATCCTTCTTCAGAGCAGGAAAGTCCCTGCACGACAAATCCTACGAGTCCTAGGAATGATGGCAGCCGCCCTTATTGTAGTTCCCCTAGGCAGAATGCATATGAGGATTCTTCAGTGGATGCTCTTCGCCCAGTGGTCATACCGACAGCTCCCACTGTCTCACCAAATCCTAATCACAGACTCTTGCAAATGAGACCTCCTTTGGTGGATGCAGAGTCAGGATCTAATAACAGGCCGACCGTTCGTATTACCCAGTCCTACAGCGACTGTGACCACGGACGCTTCCCTGATAGGGTGGGGGGGGGCTTTTTCAGGGAAGAACAGTCCAAGGTCAATGGTCCAGTTTGGAATACAATTGGCACATCAATGTCCTAGAGCTGAGGGCAGTGTTTCTAGCATTGCAGCACTTTCACAAGTCTTTGCCTCTGGGAACGGTGACAGTTCAGACAGAAAACATGTCAGTATTCTGGTACATAAACAAACAAGGGGGAACCAGGTCCTATCCATTGTGCAGAGAGGCCCTCAGGATTTGGCAATGGGCTACGTCCACCGGACGCTTTCTGATAGCAATGCACATCCCAGGGACATCCAACGTGATTGTGGACAGGTTGAGCAGAGCCATCCTGTTGCCCCACAAGTGGTCCCTCAAACCTCAAGTAGCGGAAATGATTTTCCACAGATGGGGATAGCCTTGCTGCAACCTATTTGCATCCCCATTGAATGCCAAATGCAGAAGCTACTTTGCCCTACTACCCCCTCCGGGGGGCGCCCCCAGGGGTGCACTTGTACACAATTGGCCCCCGGGTCTCCTTTATGCTTTTCCTCCTATCCTGTTAATCCCCAAATTCTTACAGAAAGCCAAACGTCTGTAAAGGACCATAATTTTGATAGCCCCATTCTGGCCTTGACAAATCTGGTTTCCCTTTCTTCAAACTCATCAGGTGGACGAACCGTGGATTCTGGACCCAGTGCCAGACCTGTTGACGCACTCATCGGGAGTTCCCCACACATCTCTCAAGTCCCTCAAACTGACAGCTTGGCTGCGCCGCTTCCCATCTTAGCCAGGTCAAACTTGCTGTCCCCTGCAGTTCAGCAGATCATTGTATCTTCCCATAAGCCATCCACAAGGAAGTTATACAATAGCAAATGGAAGCGTTTTGCATACTGGGCCTCACAACAGGGTATACATCCATCAGGGGCTCCAGTACACAAGATATTAGAGTTTCTTTCCACACTCTTTCAGGAAGGAGCTTCCACTTCCACGATAAGAGTACAGCTGGCGGCTATATCCAATTTTCATATTGGTCTAGGAGATAATTCTCTCATGTCCCACAGACTTTGCAAAGCCTTTATGAAAGGTACCTTTCACCTACGTCCTCCTTTTCGTGATCCAGTCGCCCCGTGGAATTTTAACCTGATGTTATCACGGCTCATGCTGCCCCCATTCGAACCAACCGCCACAACTCTTCTCAAATTTTTATCATAGAAGACGCTCTTTCTGGTTGCCATCACTTCTGCTCGGAGAGTTTCGGAGTTGCAGGCTTTGTCTGTCCGGCCCCCATATATGATTTTTCACCCAGACAGAGTTACATTGCACACCACTCCATCCTTCCTTCCAAAGATTTGTTCAGTTCAAAACATTAATCAATCCATCGAACTACCTACCTTCTTTAAAAATCACTCTAATAAGCTGGAATACATGCTACACAAGTTGGATGTCCACAGGCAGCTTTTATTTAGACAGGACTAAGGAATACAGAAAATCAGACCAACTATTTGTATCTTATGCTGACCAAAAAAAGGGACAAGCGATAGCGAAAGTTACTTTATCCAAATAGCTATCGGATTGTATAAATTTCGTATATGCGGAATCTAAACAACAGCTCCCCTTTAATCCTAGAGCTCATTCTACGAGGGCAGTTGCTACTTCCTTGGCCCATGCCGCTCGCTTACCATTAGATACCATTTGTGCGGCGGCAACCTGGGCGAAACCACATACCTTTATTACCCACTACAAATTAGATAAAAACTCCAGAGACAGGGCTATGTTTGGTTCCACTGTTCTCAGGAATGTTCTCCCTTGAGCCACCCAGGATAAAGGAGCTAGGGACGCTACCCGTGTGTGTAAGAACAAACGGCGAGATCGAACAATTTCACATAAAGAAGTTATGTTCTTATCATAATGTTCCATGTGAATTGTTCATCTCGCCTTTTTTCTTACATTCCCCCCCTCCATCCCCCATCCTGTGGCCTAGGAGAACAGGCATGTCTTGAGCTCAATTCGGTCTTCTCTACATGTGGGTGTTCTTGAGCTTCCTACTGTACTTCAGGTATGGCATCTTTTCTCCTCTACTTTATGATAAAGTATTAGACAGTGTAGTAGCTTTCCTGTGCGCTAGGGTGCAGAAACTAGTAGGATTCTTTGAGTGTTAGCAAACTAGATCTGAGGGTTGACACCGGAGGATCATGGGATAGCACTGTGCCTCGAGCTTTCTCGAAGATGCGAAGCTGGTGATGTGGCCGACTCGGAGCGAACCCGTGTGTGTAAGAACAAAGGCGAGATGAACAATTCAAATGGAACGTTATGGTAAGAACATAATTTCTTTTTATTCAATTCATTCCTTTGTAACTCGCTAGTTGTCATCCCACCCCAGGTGAGTCCTGTGGTACATGTTTGCTGTCTACTCACTGGTTGATTCCTATTTCCACTTGATTCTTAATTCACTTGTGCATCATGCCGACCCCATCGCATTCACATTCTTGGCTCTTTTTCTGCCTTGTGTCAGCCCATTTTTATTCTTTTTTAGGATGAATCCTGCCAAATTCTTGGAGCTGTAGAATGCAAAAGCAGTCTTTGATATGAGCATGGGAGAAACATCTCCTCTATGTCTGTGAAACAGTCTGCGAGGTCCTTCTTGGGTAACCAGGACAAGAGACCATTAGACCGGGCAGACGTCTTTCTTCCATTCAGTCTTCTTTGTTAGCAACTCCTGTTAAGAAAAATCAAAACATTAAATGTTGTTCATTTGAAGAGGTAATTATGGTTCAGAAAGATGACTTTCTTAACTTGCCAAGGCAGGCATTAGAGACATGAATCTTGGTACACTTAAGTCATTACTGATGGGTGTCTGTGTAAAGAAATTCCTGAGGAAAGAGGGTCTGATGATTTTGACTTTGACAGAGATGAGATGTTTTCTCCTACAGATTCCCTAGCTCAGCCTTCTGATTGTTTGGAAAACATTAATTCTTATTTTCCTGTGTAGGAATTTTCATTTAATCAGACCACAGCCAGGATGAATGAGATAGTTTTACAGGAACAAATAGATGTTCCCATGAACTGAGGAGATACTATTATATATTATAAATGGATATACTTTATTCCTCACCTATCCCCCCATATACTACCAGCTGTGGAAGATGTGTTGAATGCTGTCTGTAGTTATCCTGATACCCAGCTGTCAGTCCCTAAAAAAGGCAGATAAACTGTATAACGTACCTCAGGCTAATAAATGTAATTTCTCTCCCCATAAATCTTATCCAGTATCACTTTCCACTGTGTCTCATGCTAGCAGGTTGGTCCTTAATACAAATCCTTATGCTGGTGACAAGGAAGAAAAAAATGTTGGGTAGAATAGGTAAGAGAATCTTTTCTTCTTCCACTTTAGTCTTCAAAATTTTGAATTACCAGGCATATGTATGTGTGTGTGTGTGTGTGTGTGTGTGTGTGTACATATATATATATATATATATATATATATATATATATATATATATATATATATATATATATATATACATTGATAGAAAACACATTTCACTGAAACTCATTTCATCTAAGCCTCATTTCACTGAAAATGAATTCCCTGAGCACAGTTCACTGAAAGCTCACTTCACCGAAAACTCATTTGACTGAAACTCATTTCACCTAAACAGGTATATGCCCTGTTCCCTACTGTAGTACGATCCTGGAGTTAGTGTATATACTAAGTGGGGGTGTGGGGGGGTGTAGCCCTCCACCAGTTTTAAATGTTGTAAGTCATAGACATGGATTCTTACTAGTCAAATGAATAACTCCATATAATAATGTATATACCCAAACTATGTGGGGGACTATGCCCCCCACCCCATCTATATGTACTAACTCCAGGATTGCACTACAGTGGGGGAACAGGGCATATACCTGCTCAGACGAAATGAGTTTCAGTCAGATGTGTTTTCAGTGAAGTGAGCATTCAGTCAGTTGTGCTCAGGGAATTCATTTTCAGTAAAATGAGGCTTCGACGAAATGAGTTTCAGCGAAATGTGTTTTCTATC
Organism: Protopterus annectens; assembly: GCF_019279795.1. NCBI lineage: Eukaryota > Metazoa > Chordata > Ceratodontiformes > Protopteridae > Protopterus > Protopterus annectens. The sequence continues at coordinate 134,088,730 of NC_056745.1, forward strand.
AAACAAAGTAGACCCATATAAATATATATATATATATATATATATATATATATATATATATATATATATATAAATTTATATTGGCTACCACTGTTCCTACAGAAAAAAGCTGTTTTTAACTAGACTATTTCTGCCCTGTCCCAGATATCTAAACATGGTTTGAAGAGTGAGTATGATTGTGTAGATACTTTGTCTAGGGCCACTGCTACTGCTACACTGTTGAGAAGATGTGCTTGGGTAATTAACCAAACGCTTGCTGGTGCGGTTATGTTTGAAATCTTAGATTCTGCTTTAGATAAGGAGATATTATTTGACTCTTGTGCTACACAGGTTCTCAAACAATTTGATGAAAGGGGGGAATTGTTTCAGGGAGTTTCTAAGATTTTTCATGCACCCCAATACAAATCTTATAGGCCTCTTTATTTTGCAAAAAAAAAGAATAACCAAATACAATCTTTTACTGGCAAACAAGATGCAAAAAATAAAAGATGACAGAAGGGAAATACCAACAAGAAACAGGGGTCCTTTCAGCAAAATGGACAGACCATCTGTAAAGAATGACTATGCAAGCATTCTTCCCCACTTCTCTTTTCCCTGGCCAACATCTCTACAATTTTCCCACAGACTGTTCCTCTTCCTCATCATCCCCTTTGACAAAATATTGTTTCAGATTCTTGGGACATAAACTGGTGCGGGAGGGTTACAGATGGCATTGGATACTAAAACCTAATTTCAGGAGAATTCCTCCCCTTCCTGTAAGCCAAACACAATATTTTCCTCAGGTTCTTTACCTTTACACTCCCAAGGAGTCATAAGACCAGTGCCTGTAAGTCAGAGAGGCAAAGGCTTCTATTCCAGAATGTTTCTGGTAACAAACAAAGAGGCCTCTTGTTGACCAGTACTAGATCTTTTACCCTACATTCCTCCCATGGGTTACCTGGTAGTACTAGATTGCAAAGATGCTTATTACCACAGTCCCATAGCAATAGGTTTAGGAAGATTTCTAAGATTTTCTGTTTCTGGGTTATATTATAATTTCTGTGCATTACCCTTTGGATCTGATGTTGTCTTTTTCACCCACTTAATAACTGGTGGCCTTTCAGATTCATATGAATGTAAGTGTTGCACTTCATGCAAGACTTATGGTGCTGAGGCTGAAACTTGTCCCCTTCCCATAAAGTACCTCCACCCTGTCAGCTCTTCAGATCTTGTTTGCGGCTTTATAAGCAATAATGTGGTTTCCTTGACTCTGCTGTGTTTGAGGTGTGCAAATTCAGATGAGTGCTTCTTTGTTTTTTTGTTTGTTTTGTTTTTGGGACAGTTAGTTAGGTCCTTGTTGTCCTTTATTGCTAGATTTCTTCTCCCCTTCCCTCAAAGGAAGAAAAAATACCCCCTGTACTGTGTTTCTGGGAGTTTGTGTTTTAAAGAGTGTATTTAGTACAATGTTGTATTCACTATTTTTTGGTAATTTTTCTGTTTGCTTTTAATGTTGTCTGTCTTGTTTTTTTACAATTTAGTATTGAAGTACTAAGATGTCTGAAAAGGTCTTCGGCTTCAAGAAGTATTCAGCTTATGGGCACAAAGTTTTGCCTCAAGACCTGTGTGTAACTGCACCTATTGTTTGGGGATGGCACATCTTCAAGAGGAGTGTTTTTTGTGAGGTTCTTTTAGACCTCAAGCCCTTTCAGACTGGTGGTCTAAGCTACTTCTAAAGGGTCTTCTGTATGCCACCATAGTGGAAGTGGCCACTAGAGTTTTGGGTTCTCCTCATTCGAGTAAACCCTCAGAAAAAATCAACTGAAAAGTTTAAAAAATATAAATCCAAAGACAACAAAATGGTATGTGAGAGGAGTAGTAAGGAGTCCTGTAAGAAATCTCTGAACTCTATACTGGTTTCGGGTTCAGCTCCAAAGATCCTGTGCTCCTCAGATCTGATTGTCATGTCTCTTAAATTCAGATGTTGGATTGACTTAGCATATGATCTGTGACTGGGGTACACTTTACAGAGCCTGCTTTCTCCCTTGATCCATTTCCAGTCACCTTCATTCTCCAACCCTTTCTTTTGAGTGACATGAGCATCAGAGCTTGAGACTACCTTTGATGGTGTCATCCTTCACATTGGTGCATTCCAGCAGGAGTCTTACTGCTACTGACATGGATACGATGATGAGGAACTTTTTGAAGATGCAGATTCAGCTGGGAGTTCTAGCTGCCCCCTGGCGTCCACCTCCCCCCCAGGTCCAGGGCTGTGGGACCCCTACCTGCAACTGTCATTCTGGTTACTCTTTCTCTGATCCAACCTTTGGATCAGGTAGTCTTGACTCTGGGTGCTCCTTTTGTGGTGTTCTTTTCACCGCCAGTCTTCTGGATGCTTTTGATTCCTATTATGACCTCACTTCGTTTGACTCCAACCTTATTGGATCTCAGTAGGTCCCAGTGTCAAAGTAAAAGAGTCCAGAAGTCCAACAGTCCCACTGTCATGAGTTTAACTCTGGGCTTTGAAAGCTGGGTCTACTCCAAGACTCTTGAAATCATCCTTGCCTCTTGACACTGTGGCCCTTGATAGCCTGGCTCCGGTTCGGATCTAAGCCATGCCTCATCCAGGCAGGAACCTCCTCAAGACTGGCTTCAGTCACGGAATTTGTAATATTCAAAAAGGATCCCTTCCCACTTGGGAGAGAGGGCTCCTCACTTGAATCCAGATCCATCCCAAACCCTTGCTGCTTCTGGTACTCCAGTTCTGACTTATTCCCTATCCTTGAGACAGTCAGACATGCTCTGTCTTGGAAAAGTCCACCCAGTGGGCTCCGCAGGTGATTCAGACTTCTCCTCTGACATGCCCTTCATGGAGGAGTACAGGAAACATCAGTGCAAGAAGACACTGGCCTCTATGGGGGAAGAGTCCCCAAGGTCTCCCTTGTAAGATGTCTCCTTTGTAGAACTTCTTGAATTATTGTGTCAGAAGGGAGGCTGATCTGCTGATGCCTCTTCACAGGAAGATTTACTGTCCCTGGAGGCCCACTGGTCTGCAGATAACCTCATCAACTTTGTGTCTGAGAAAGCATGCAAGGAATCAGATGTGGTGAAACCCGTTCCCCATGAACCAGATAAGATTTTACTTTCTTCCATAAGCAAGGAGGGAAAAATATTATAAAGATCTGGAAGGTTTTGTTTAAGAGTGGTAGCTGTAATACCTAAAGAGGGTAAAGATCTATTAGAACCAGCTTCATACAGGCCCATTTCAATACTAAGCCATGATTATAAATTGTTCATGCCTATAATGGCTAAAAGAATGACAAAGTAATGCCAAAATTGATAGATATGGATCAGTGTGGTTTTGTGGAGGGGAGGCAGACATTTGACAACATTGACAGAACACTGATGATCCAGAAGGAAGCAGAATGCAAGAAGATAGCATTGTTGTTGGGTCTTGATGCAGAGAAAGCATTTGACAGAATAAGCTGGGACTTTATGAGCAGGGCAATGGAAGCATTTGCATTTCCTGAAAAAAATATAAGGTTGACTAGTTGGATATATGAGGGACTGGATGCAAAAATGAAAGTGGGTGTGGTCCTCTCTGATAATTTCTGCTTGAGCAGAGGAACCAGGCAGGGATGTCCTCTTTCCACTTTGTAATTTGCTTTATATTTTGAACTATTGGCAAAGAAAATAAAGGACTCAGAAATTCAAGGATATAGTTGGTATGGTAGTCAAGAAAAGCTGGCTGTATTTGCAGATGATATTATTTTATAGCTATCAAAACCAGAAAGAGACATTACAGTGTTGTGGAACATTTTGAGACAGTTTCAGATATTTCAGGTTACAAAATTAATGAAGATAACACAAAGGCAATAGCAGTAAGTTATTTACCCACACACATATTGGTTCAACAATATCCGTATTTCTGTGGACATGATAAAATAAAGTATTTAGGAGTATGGCTTAAAAATGATTCTGGTGTGGCAGCTAATGATATGTGGGAAGAGACTAAACAAAAGATAATACAAAGCTGAGAAAATGGAAGCTGTGTTATATGGATATGGATAGTAAGATGCAAGCAGTCAAAATGTTTTTAGTCCCTTTAGTCTTATACACAGGTCAGGCATATTTTTATCAACCAGAGAAGAAGTTATGGTTAGCAACTAATAAAAAGTTGAAAGAATTTATCTGGGAGGGGAAGATGGCAAGGGTGAAGTGGGATAAGCTGTTTCTTCCAGTAGAACAGTGTGGATTGGGATTACCCAATTTGAATGGGTATTTCAGATCTACACAGTTAAGGCTCCTATACATTGCACAATCAGAAAACTATAATTCAAAGTGGAAAGGGATGATGTTGAAATGGGGAAGCTCGAGAAACAAGGAGAGACTGGGATTTTGGATGGACGCCTGTAAGGAGAATAACAGTAATCATACAGAATAGTATATCCATAAAGTAGCAGAAAGTATTCTAAAAACTAAGCCAACATGGGAATGGAGAAAAGAGATTCTGGTGATAGGGTATAGACAATAGGCAAGTCAGGGGCTGGAATTTATTAGAGAAAACTTGCAAAGGAACCAAATAACGAGAGAAGGAAAGATAATAGAATGGGAAGAGGCCAAGAATTTATTTGGACTGCAGGTTAGAGATTGCCTTCCCTAACAGTAATTGATATCAGAGTATAGAAAAAGAGAGAGAAATGAGGGGTCCTAAACTAAAGACCAGCATTGGTAGAGTTTTTAGTAAACTCTAGAACAGAAGCTGCCATTACAAAAAGGAATAATTCTTAGAGGATATAACATATTGCATGATAACTGTAAGAATCAATCAGAGGATGTTAGAAAGGATTGGGAAGAGAGACTGGATTAGCAATTCACAAGGAAACAATGGAAGGATATATGTATGTCTCCCCAAGTATGCAACATAATCTAGAAGATTTAAGATTTTTGCTTGGAAATGTTTACATAGATATTTTTATACTCCAAGTAGACTCCAGAGAATTTTTCCTCAGGTAGACAGCAAATGTTGGAGGTGTGACGGGGAAGAAAGAGGTACTTGGGAACATATTTTCTGGGAATGCGGTGAGTTGGCAGACTTTAAGGATTCCATGTGGGATGCACTGTCAGAGATGCTGGGTGGACAGGTTGGTCATTGGTGTGATGAGGGAGATGATTTTTCTGAGCTGTGATACAGAATCGGAATTGCCTAGACATTGTAAGGCCTTGCTGTGTATAATTATGGTGGCTGCCAAAAAAGCAATTACTAGAAAATGGAAATCAAAATCTAAACCAACTATATTAGAAGTAGTGAATATAGTAACAGAGATAAAACAACTGGAATTGAGATCCTAGAAAGGGTAGGAGCCAACAACATAAGAAAAACATGGGAAATGTGGGAACAGTATATACAGAGGAGGAATGAAGTTTAAAAGAAGGCAGGACTTAAATGAGCTATATCATGTTTGACTGAAAATGATTGGGTAGATTATAAGTGATGTGAAATGTCTGCAACTGGGAGCGTGTCAGTATGGTTTGCGCTGTAAAATGCTTACAACTAGGATTGTGTCGGTATGGTTTGTTTTCATTTATATAAATACATGATTGCTTATGTCATAAGTGATGGTTTAATAAAGATGTTTCTTCTTTGAAAAAAGGGGGGCAGGAATGGAATAATTTATATAATGTCACTTAGGTCATATGATATATAGCAATATATGTGAAGTGTAATGTTTGTTAATGTGTTAATACAGTTTGATTACTTTTGTATAACTGTAAATCTGCCTGTGTCACAAGTAATAATTCAATAAAGGTGTGTTTAAAAAAAATAGACTCTACTTTCTCCCAGGGATAGGACAGATTGGAATAAGGAGCCACCTGTGCATGCTATTGTTGTGACTGCTGCCATTAAGAAGGAACTATCTGAAGAGAGTTCCTCTGTCCATCCCCCAAACAGGGATGCATGAAGCTAGTATATGCTTTGGCAACCATTCCTTTATGGTTGCTGAACTACATGGTCCACCTTACTCACCTTCAAAGGGACTTGACCAAAGAAGTTTTCAAGGGTATCTCTGGTGTTACAACTGCAGATTCGAAGAAGGTGCTGGAGTCCCAGTTAGCCACCATGCAGTCTATATCAAATCTGTCCAGGTGCCTACTGTCTAATGCTGTGGATGGCACATCTATGGAACCAGGCACCAGCATCCCTGTCCACTGCCATGCTTGGATGTGTTAGTGTGACTTTACGGAGAACTTCAAGAAGTCATTCCTGAATTCCCTGTTTGATGGATCCACTGTCTTTTTTTTGCCTAGAGTAAACATAACTCTTATCAGGAATGGGGGGGGGGACCCTTTGTGCTGCTGGGATCCATTTCTTTACCCAGCAGAGGTCCTGAACCAGAAGGATGGGAAACATCTGTGGGTCAACAGGCCCTAGGGTTTTACCTTTGACACTCCTGAAGGCACAGCCCAACCCCCTGGCAGAGCGAGAGATTGCTAATGGATGTCACCTGAGAGGCAAAGGTAGTCTGCAATATCAAGGGTTTCACAGCCAATTCACTGACAAAACCCTTTCAGTGTTTCTGTATGCTTGCCTGACTGTCATGCTGTGGAGGCAGTTGGGGGACATCTGTCTGTGCTTCCACAAGCTTGGGCAGCCATCACTCAAGCTTCATGGGTGCTAACAATAATTTCCAAAGGCTACTTTATCCCATTTCTTCCCCCTTCCAATTTGGGTGTAAAGGCCCTTCCAGATATTCCTCCCCCTCTGCAACAGAGATAAAACAACTGGAATTGAGATCTTTAGAAAAGGGTAGGCACAAACTGGGTAGGAAAAATATGGGAACTGTAGGAACAATACATACAGGGGAGGAATGAGGTATAAAAGAAGACAGGACCTAAATGAGCTATGTAATGTTTGACTGAAAGTCATTGGGTAGAT